>NC_085865.1:45812444-45817444 GCF_034702125.1 Engraulis encrasicolus
TTGGAAAATGAGCGGTCCACGGTTCACCGTTCATTCTCGTCTCCTCTAAGGCGACTTCCTATTTGCCCAACAATATTCCCTGAGTATGCATGCATGGTGTTTCAATCCCGTGCAAAACTCCCTTATTAATATCAAATGTACATTCCGACGAACATGAACAACTTAGAGAAGCACAACTGCTCGAATATCTGCTAGGCCTATCTCAGATGTGGCATACTGTCACCCGGTTCAGGACCCTGGACAGCTGCCGTCTGACGAGCATTGTCGCAGGGGCGTCGCGGAATTTGACTTTTTAGATGCATATTTATAGTATGCAGTGCTTTATGGGGAAACGTGTGGGGTTTGAGGGGTGCAAGCATTCGAATTTAGGAGGCTACTAATTTTCTACGGCAGATTGGCAGGAAAATACGGAAGCCCAGAGGTGACATGGAGGAGGAAAACATTTTAAGGAAACGTATGCAATGGAGACTAACACTTTTTGCGAGATAACGCAAATCGTTTGCGAGATAACGCAAATTAAAACTTATATCTGCGGGTTCACCACTTTGATTTGCAGCACACTCTCTGGTCACCGGGGGGCAGTCTGAAACAACACGTGTACGGCTTTGACACGCCACAGTTGTAGGGGTAGGCTATTCAATTCAATCACCACTGTTGTTGGATAACAGCGAGAGGGATTCTGACAGTCAAAAACATTAGGCTACTACCGCTGGAAGGACGTACAAGAATACCGTTATTTTATACATTGTTTATGTTAAATAAACAACAGATTTTGAGAGACACCGTAGCACCTTGCTTTGCGAACGGATAGGCCTACAAGGGGAAATATAGGATTTGTTGGACGACACATGTCTGCAATGCAGAGGCTTTGTATGACAGAATTAAGGAAGGCAGACGGGACAACTGTGTACTGAACGGTTATTTTCAAAGATGATGAAGCATATGAAAATCATTTTGTCATATCAAGACCCACATGTGAATTATGTAGGCCTAATTTTAACATAGGCCTCGACGTTGAGGCAGCACGCTGTATTCTTTCTTTCTTTTTCTTGAAACTTTCAACGCAATGTGTCGTTTGTTGCGGTTCTCCCCTTTTAATTCATAATAGGCTAAATTAAGTAGGCTATCACTGCTTAGCCATGCAGAGAGCTTAGACTTGTAACAACTCCGACATTTGGAACTATCCAAAGTGGGCATTGGTTAATAGTTTTCTCGGTCAGACTTGGATTAATGTTTCTTAACGCATGACATGATGGCAGATCACGGAACTTCACGCAGTAGCTCAATGAATAGAAAGCGACATATTTCCTTCCTGTGGTAGACAATTCCTCCTGTTATGCATGACAGCGGGTCTTGGGTAAATGGAGGAAATCAAATAGTTATTTGCTTTTAATTGTGAACCAGTTGTACAGTTATGGCTTTTAGCGAACACAAATTACTTTTAGATGTAACTTGTACCGCTGCGTGCCCCATGGTGCATGGTTTCCGACTCTGTAGCACTGAGATATATCGCTGAAATCTAACGCAGAGCTCACAGAGATGACTAACAACTGTCAAAAAATCATGGAGAAGTGTCAGGTTTGGAAGAAGGGTGATAGCGCACTGGCATTGATGATCTGGCTTTATTTTAAGCAGTCCTAAGTCATAGCGTAACGGGCGTAAAGGGCCGTATCCTAATGCAACCTTGCGCAAACTAAAACACTGACAGGACAGTTTTTCCGAGGTGTGGCGACACACACACACACACACACACACACACACACACACACACACACACACACACACACACACACACACACACACACACACACACACACACACACACACACACACACACACACACACACACACACACACACGTACTGGCCATAGCCCTCCCATTCCACCCCATCATTGATCACCTTATAGCCCCCTATGCCCACCCCGTTCAGAATCCTCTGCACCCCACAGACGCTCCCCACACACGCTCCCTATTTCTCAACGTTAGCACTATTGTCACAGGGGTGACTAGATCCACGGCGGAGTGTTTAAAAGTATGGCACTTGTTCCCCTGGGGAATGTTTTCAGAGACGAACTGGTGTCAGAAATTCTAGTAATCAACTTAAATAATGACAGGTGTACAACGGGAGATGGAGCAGGTGATTGGTGGTTCACGGGTGGGTCAGCGTTAAATGTGTAGTTGCCAAACATGACGAGAAACGACTGGGGGGGAGAGAATGATGCAGCGAGAGCGGGAGAAAGAAAGTTCGGAGGTGGGGAGATGACCACGACCCCGAAGCAGCCACAGGAGACGTGATGCCCTGAGCCGGTGACCGGATGGGACCAGGCAAGAGCCAGACGATGACGGAGCGATCCTATGGATCCGGATCACTGACTTGTATAGTATATACTAGAAGTCTGTGATCCGGATAGAAGAAACGAATGCTCGACGGAGGAAGCGGAGGCGGCATATTGCCAGATGGATGCCCGCGACCCGAGCAATGTTGTGGAAGCCTCGTTGGATGTCAGGGGGGTGGGATCGCCTACCCCTCGCAAAGATAAGTTATTCATCGTCTTGCCTGGTCGCCATGGCCTCCAAGTTGGAGCTCTCTCCAAGATGTGCGCAGCGCACTATGTGCATGGACGTTCTCTCTTCTCCTCCTCCTCTTCTCTCTCTCTCTCGCGCTCTCGCTCGTGCGCTCTCTCTCTAGTCGCTCTCCTTCTCTTATGTCTCTGGCCCAGCCAGCACCTAGGCTACTGTAGGTCTCATCCATTAGACTTGCTACTGATTTCCTTTTGCTATGTACTCTTATTTTATATTTTGCTTTGTCGTGCGGTTTAGATTTAGTTGTTGTTTGGTTTGCAGTGTTTATTTGACGTTTTGTTGTATTTAAGTTTAAATCAGTAGCAGTCAATTCATTGTATTAGAAGAACCTTTTGTCGGCTCGTGCTGTCACCACCTCTCCTGTCTCCCCAGCTCGCCACGGAGAAATGCCGAGAACAGGGACACGGATCTGTTGACACCGCTCTGGACAGTGAACACTGGGTGGGTCCTGGACAATGAACATTGGGGGCTCCTTGGGGGCCGACGGAAAATGGACTTCGCCTGGGGGTGGGCCTGCTCCATCTAGCTCATGAGACTTGGGACAATTTTAGTAAAATAAAATGCATGTATTTTAAACCTCATTTCCGTGTCTTGGCGTGCTTTGGTGGTGTGCAGTACTCTTTGGGGTAAACGGTTGAAAGGGGGTGTGTCGCTTTGGAACGCGCGCAACCCCCCGGTGACACTATAACCTCGGACAGCCCTAGTTGAGAAGGATAGCTGATAGAGTTGGTGCTTATTGCCATCGAGTCCATTATATCTTTTTTTAAAACCAAGGGGCGCTGGGAGGGATCAAGGGGGGATTGGGATGCTTATGATGAGGTTCAGGGGGCGTTTGTTCAAAAAATGGTTGAGAACTACTGTTCTACCAGTATCAACCAGACTGGCGCTCCCCCCAGCACACACGCACCTCATCCACCATTCTACACCAATGCATATCAATACGTGAGAATTTCACTCCGTTGTTGACCACTGGTTTTCAACCTTTTTTGAGCAAAGACACACCTTTTGTCAAGGGAAAATGCCAAGGCACACCACCAATGAAAATACAACCAAGTTGCCATCCATTTAATATTCATACAGCCATTTAATTTCCCATGGCACACCAGATCTCTGACGGCACGCTTTTAAAAAGTGAGTTAAAAAGTTAAAAAGTCAGATTATTTGTGTGCTTGTGGCAACTTTGCCTTTTGTGTTGTGTGTGGTGCCGCTGGGGAGTCGAGCCCGTGTAGTCTCGAGCCCGAGAGGGACAATTTCGTGGAGTTTGGTCTATGACGGGGGTGTGACTGTAAGCGCGGCCACATTTGGTTCACTAGGCCAACTTCGTACTTGGCGTTATAGGAACCAGGTTTTTTGCGCCCTTTGCCCGGCGACTTCGAGAGAGTCGTTCGCTGTCCGTGGTACCTGTACCGCGAGTGTGTGACGTTTCCCCCTTTGCTTTCAGTTATTATTTTGTGTGATTTAGGAGAAAGTGAGAGTTCTCTGTTTGTTGTTTTGTTTATTTGTACATTTCTATTTGTTTATTTTTGGTTTACCTCACACCACTTGGGCCGCGTGCGGGTTACCCCTAAATAGATCTCGTTTGCTGTGCGTAAAAGTAAAACAGTGTGCAGTGGTATCGGTGTGGGTTTGCCGTGCTTTGTATTTTCATTTGATTACTTAATTTTGGTTTGCTGTGCTGTGTACTACTAGTGGGGAAAACCTTGGCCTCCTTGGTTAACTGTTTGTAAATTTTAAAAAGAAAGTGTAAGACAACAACGAAAAAGTCATTTGAACCCTGTCTATAGGTCCGACGTCAACGAACATGTGCTGCTCGGTTTAACAGTTGAAGTCTAAATACATTCTGGGGGCGAAAGTCCCTCAGTGTCGTAGTCGTGCAATCATCTGTTTGAAATTGGTAATTATTATTTTAATTAATTGCCGACGACCCAGAGTCACAGATAGTCTATAACTAGCCAAAGATGAATTCATTTACATTTTAAATCGTCTCTGGTCTAGCCTTCCTATCCTAACTCCCAAACTTGTTTTTGCCATTGCCATTTTTTTGTTGACCTGGCATTGTTGACATCATGAGAATGAATGACAGCAGTGGTTGCTCTGAAGTGTGTGAAAGCCGTAGGCCCTATATAGCTACGTGTGTTGGTTCAGATTTAATTGCGTTAAGAAACATTAATCCAAGTCTGACATCCAATCCAATCCAATCCAGTCTAAGTCTGTCTGAGAAAACTATTAACCATGAATGCTCACTTTGGATAGTTCCAAATGTCGGAGTTGTTACAAGTCTAGCTCTCTGCATGGCTGTGATAGCCTTGATTTAGCCTATACATTAAAAGGGGAGAACCGCAACAAACGACTTCAACGTTTCAATAAAAAGAAAGAAAGAATACAGCGTGCTGCCTCAACGTCGAGGCCAATGTTA
>NC_085865.1:45829944-45844944 GCF_034702125.1 Engraulis encrasicolus
CCCAACCAGGCAGGCTACAATTCCATAGTTGCCTGATGTAGGCCTAAATAATTTTACCATTTGAAGCATGTCATTGTTTTATCCATGCAATATAGCCTACCTTTAGGCTATTTAGAAATTGAAAAAAGAAAATTGTTTGAAAGCCAAACACATTTCCTATTAACAAGTGTAGCCTTTGAATTAGGCCTACTTTGACCACGGGGTTTGCACATCAAAGACTGATTTTGCAACGTCCAACAAAAAAGCAACTGACTTCACGTAGCCTACGTGCTGATGTTGTGACAGGCTTATGAGCACAACGTGCGCTCCCTCGCCAAAGTCTCCTCTCAGGAGTTGAACAGGACAAGTTACTAGGTCTACTGATGAATTTACAGACCACACAAAACTAATCCATTTGTCCTCAGAAAGTTAACGGTGTAGATATTATGCTAAACAGGGTTTAGCATTTCTAGGTTGCGTAGCGTTGTTCAAAAGTTAGCCTATTTGATGATCCGATTCCTCTCGCTCTCCCTCGTCCTCTGTCAGTGCAGTCACACAGGCAGGCGCACCTTGCTCTCCCTCCCTCAATTCCCATCTTCCCGCTGTCATTCAAACTAAGAATGTTTCTATGATCAATAAAATGTCTTTAGTTCACTACACGGAGGCATCCCAGAATGATGACTGTTGTTGTTTAGGCTGACAGTCGATGTCACTTGTTTCGTCGCCCGTTTCATTGATTTGAATAAGCTACTTGATCATGGGAATTTGCACATTGTTAAAACAGCATTCAGGTGGCGGATTTGCGACGGGAACTGCTGAAACTGACAACACGGCTATGAGGAAACTTTTGAGGATTCTTAGCTACAAATGTAGCCTACATGAATGATGGAAATTAACACCCTCCTTATATTCACTGTATTTTTTCGTCCGTAATTATTAATAATTAGGCTATTGCGTTCTCCCCCCAACACGTAGCCTAGGCTACAACTGGCTGCCCGCCGCTTCAAAAGTGAAGTCGTTACATTCTATCAATCTCGTGCACATTCGAAATGGCAGAAACAGACACGACCAATCGAAAAAATCAGTATGATAGAGGAGTTAGGAATTCCTAATTTAAGATAGGATGGGGGGGCAAAAATAAGATAAGAAACGGCTAGGGACTTAGGAATTCGTTCTGTAATAGGAAGTTGGGATTTTTCCTGTCTTACTGTTCCTATCTTAAGTTAGGATGAGCATTTAGGATTTTTTCTGTTATGTGGCCCCAGGTAACCATCTTCCCCAGAAAGTAATTGTGCGTTTGAAGATCAGGAAACCTAGGAGATCAGGCTTTTTTAAAAGAAAGAAACAGCAGCAACAACACCTTCACACTTCCTCTAAATTAACATCAGCCAACCAGCCAAATTCTAATGAAATTTCAGTTTGGCAGGTAGAAAAGACCAACTTACTAGCCTCTTTGACTCATAGTGAGTATGCGCACTGCTCACTTTGGGGAGCCACTAGGGGCTGCCCCTTGGTACGGGTGAGGCATAAATGGAATTTCGTTGTGTACAGTGTGCTATTCACACTTGTGTCCTGTGGAGTGCTGTGTCACAATGAGCATGGGAGTTGGAGTTTCCCAGTTGGGCTTTCATTTTTCACTTTCACTTATGATGCACCATTTATCTAGCCTGCACACGCACCAGCACACAACTAGCATCTTAGTGTCCAGAGGCTTAGCTTAGCTTAGCTACTGAAACAGATGAAGCTGACTGTGTGAGTGTGAAGGCCAAGTAGCCAACAGACTTTTTCTCATTAAGCCACCCAATCAATATGCAGGGTGTCCTATTATCAAGTCCCACCAACAGGCCGAGACACCTTGAGCACTCACTAGCATAGTTAGCCACCCGAGCCGTGTTCGCATTAGCGAGCGCTGGACGTAATTATATCTCCAGCGGCTACTCAACTGTGTTTGTCCCTGGCTTAGCCGCTCCAAGCATCCCGTTCCTCAGCCAACCAGGACAATGGCCAATTCATACAGCACACCACAACACCACACAGACCATGTTGTGGTTGTGGTTAATACGACTCTTTGAGGGTTGAATTAAACAGCCATCGGGTTTAGTCTCCTCCTCTAAGTGTTAAGTAAACAATGCAAAATGACTGTGTGTGCATGTATGAGCCAAAACACAAGCTCTTCACCAGTCTGAGAGGAGGGTTTAGAGAGGCGAAGACGAGGGAATGCTAGAGAAAAAGGCAATATGTCAAAAGCAGAAATGGCTTTGGTGAAAAGTGGGGCAACTGCAGAGCCTTCATTGCCCCCAGCATGAGGTCCCCCTGTCCACTGCTGTCGTCCAGCGAAAGGTTAGACTGCACCCAAAAAGACGAGTTGCCCTCCACAGGGCAAGTCAAAACACACTTCACACCTCACATAGCTTTTCAGATACACAGACCCACAGACACACACAGACACAGACACACACACACATGCGCGCTATAAAGAGACACATCACACATGCGCGCGCGTGCACACACACACACACACACACACACACACACACACACACACACACACACACACACACACACACACACACACACACACACACACACACACACACACACACACACACACACACACACACACACACACACACACACACACACACACACACAGTATACTAGTTCCTCTATCCACACTACAGTGCACACTCCTCCCTTGACCCAAGTGTGTCGGTGTATATATGCATCAGTCAGGTCTTCAGCTGGCTTCAATGTGGAACTGTTAGGGCAGAATGTCAGGACAGATGGTGCTTATTCATTTACGGACACATGCCAAAGCCCCGTCATGGAGATGTTTACATCGACATAAACATGTCAAATGAACATGAACTTATAACATGTGAATCAAATATTCATATAGTGAGTCCAAAATCATCTGCTAGTCATTTCCAGTTTTATATCCCCAAGTCATTTAGAAATGTGTGCTATTACATATTAATACATACTGTACATACCATACCTACATCATAACATAAAAAACATATTTCTTTCTTTCCCTCTTCCTTTCTTTCTTTCTTTCTTTCTTTCTTTCTTTCTTTCTTTCTTTCTTTCTTTCTTTCTTTCTTTCTTTCTTTCTTTCTTTCTTTCTTTCTTTCTTTCTTTCTTATCAGCTCATGCTATTGTTTTCTGCTGCAAAGGTAGTCACACATGCGAATATATTGGCTTCATTGTTTAATGAGAGTTGTGGTTTGCTCGGAGCAAGGTCCATTGTAGTGCGTATATCGTATTGATAAAGCAATCAGCATGTCGATGCAGCACATGGAGTCAGTAAGATCACAACCCCTGTATTGACAACCCTCTCTCTATGTACGATGCATTACCCCTGGGTATGGTCGCGGAGGGATTTTACATAACCAGACATGTCCATGCACACACTCTAACATGCACGCATCCACACTAACACAAAAACATGCTAACACATACTCACACACATAGACGCACTAACACACTACCATACACACAGACACACACACAGACACACAGACACACACACACACACACACACACACACACACACACACACACACACACACACACACACACACACACAGACACACACACATGCTAACACACCATAACACGGTTAATCTGGCCGCTGTGTTCCTGAGAGGCTCTCCTGAGGGAGCTCTCTCCTCCCCCCTCCCCCAGCACCCACCACCCTATTGCTCGGGAGGCTAATTTAAGCCGCGTGATGAATGATAAAATGTTGCCATGATGAAGTTCTAGCGCGAGATGACACGTCATCCATTACTGCACCGGGAACTCATGTTCTAATGAGGAACCGGTGAGTCATCACATCATTTCGGATGGACACGAACTCGGAGCAGTTGGCGACGTGAAGCCAAGCTGGTGGTGCGGGCATTAGCTAACTACTGTAACGCCCGCACATTACGGCAGCCATTGCACGCATAATAAAGTCAGTAGCGTGTGCGCGATAAGGTCGTTAGCGCAGAGTAGCTCCTAAACGCAAACCCCACCCTTCATCTACACACATACACAGTACAAACAGGACAATATTTCATGCAGAAAAAACTGAGTCGTGTTGGGAGAATAAGGTTATCGACACGGAGTATCCTCTAAACACACACACACACACACACACGCACACACAGGTCCCTATTGCATGCACAGCAAAGTCAACTGCGTTTGTACAATAAGATCGTTAACACACACTTGCCCCTGAACGCCACCCCACAGCCACTGCTAGGCATAAGCAGAGTAAGCAGAGCGCCCTGGGCCTCCACCACTTTGCCCCCAAAATTAGGGCCTCCTAAATTGAAATTGACTAAAAAACATACTATTATTATTATTATTATTATTATTATTATCGTTATTATTATTATTTAATTATGAGGGGGGGCTCCTGACCAATTATGCTTAAGGCCGTCAAAACCTTAGCAGCAGCCCTGCGCCACCCCCTCATTCTGATTGGCCTGGGACGCCCTGCTCTCTGCTGACCGTTTAGCCCATTAGTTGGTGACGGTGACGGTGACGGTGACGCTGGAAAGCTGAAACGCGAAGCGCCCTTGTCGACCTATCCTTCAACCTCCTCCCTCCCCACCTCCTACACTAAAGCTTACCTTCTCCTGCCGACAGCACTCGCCTCTACCCTTCAACCATGGCCATGAGGCATACAGGGCATTTGCCCGGTGGACTGTTGATGATTTTGGCCTGGTACTCCCCTCAATGTACATCAGTCCTCATGCCATTACAGCTGACCTCTCCGAGCCAGATTTAAAAATTCATTGTGGCTGTGGTCAAAATAACGCGTAATAGGTGACTCTAAATGTTGTCACAGGCTTCATTGTCTTTCCTGATGCCTGGCGGACCGGTCTTGGCTGAAAATGCTGATTTTTTCGTCCAGGCCAGCCCTGCCTACAGTACAACCTCTACCCCACGTCAACCCGTCCCACGCCCATGTCATCATTCCCGGAAGAAAATGGAAGCGATCCGTCTCCAGGGGCAACCTTATCTGTGGCCCTCGTTTAGAGTTTGGACATTGTTCTGAGCTCACACGGGTCCTCGGGGGATGAAAAACGACGACCTTGTCCTCCAGCTCACCTCCAGGCTTAAGACAACGTTTCACCTCCTCCTCTCCTCCTCTCCTCCTCCTCATCTCCTCTGCGCATTTTCCTCCTCTTTTGTCAACCGGCCGAGCATCCCTTTTCTTCCCCTCTTCTCTAGCACACGTGGGAAGGTGGAATGAGAGACAGAGAGGTTTTGGCGGCTGACGTGAAGCAGGTATTAGTCTTGCAATGCGTCTCTCTCATGGTGGAAGGTTGCTGATGGGCACTCTGTCTTCAGGGAACAGATAATGTGCCTGACTGATGGAGAGCAATTCAAAGTGACAATGCAGCTCCCCCCACCCCAAACCTCTTTTGATGCTAAACTTTATTTTCTTCCGCATGGCACAAAACGCACATCCATCTGAGGAGATGAAACCGCACATTCCCGAGTGTGACGCACACCTATATACTGAGGGCCATGTGCTGTGGCATTCATCATGGAAATCACCCTAACGGGCCAATGAAGTTATTTATGTGCACAGACAGCTGCCGCCACTTCAACACTCACCCTGTTGAAAACACACATGTACATTTTAAAACAGACTTCAATTTTTGCATGATTTTTTTTTCCTTTATTTTTGGCAGGATAGTGGAGGAGAGACAGGAAATGAGTGGGGAGGGAGAGATGGGGAAGGATCGCCAAATGGCCTGGGCCGGAATCAAACCTGGGTCGCTGGTGTAGTAACCCAGTGCCTTACCGTTTGGCCAAGGTAGGGCCGACTTGAATTTAACTTCGAGTTGGTCCTATAGTCTCTAAGTGCTGAATTAACACTGCAAAATGCACTTGGGTACTGTCCAGAAAACCTGCTGTGGCCTATGCATTTCTGCTATATTTTGCTGGTTTTCCATTGACATGTCGACACAACACATTCCATTTGTCTGTGGTCAAATCTTTACTGAAAATATCACCATCCACGGAGCAAATGTTTCTCAGTGCAGGCCAGACCCTATTTCCAAAATGAATTGTGCTAAGAGCTATTTTATCACACTAAGACAGAGGATTACCACTTCTATAGTTTTGGAGCATCCAGTGTCACAGTGATTATGGTAACGTTTATCTGTTAATTGTACCGTGTTGTATAGGAAATCAATTACACGAAAGACACTAGATTCCCACTCACCACTGCGATAAATTAAACAATAGTATTATCTACATACCGTATCTGTTTTCTGCACTCATCACTGCAGGGATTAGTAGTTTGGGTCAGAAAGGATGTCAGAATCCTAGCTGGGGTAGAGAGGTAAGCTGGAGTCTGAAGGTGGTCTTCGTTAGAGGGTGGGGTGGGGGAGGAGTGACCTCAGGTCACAGGTCACACACACACACACACACACACACACACACACACACACACACACACACACACACACACACACACACACACACACACACACACACACACACACACACACACACACACACACACACACAGCAGACTTTTAAATAATGAATAATAGCACTCAGCGATAGTGCAGAATGGTGATGCTTTTGTTGAGGTGGGGGCAGGGAGAAATATACAGCAATATGTGGAGGGGAATGGACAATACATGTGTGTGTGTTTGTGTGTGTGTGTGTGTGTGTGTGTGTGTGTGTGTGTGTGTGTGTGTGTGTGTGTGTGTGTGTGTGTGTGTGTGTGTGTGTGTGTGTGTGTGTGTGTGTGTGTGTGTGTGTGTGTGTGTGTGTGTGTGTGTGTGTGTGTGACCTGTGACCTGTGACCTGAGGTCACTCCTCCCCCACCATGCATGTGTGCGTGTGTACACTGGAGAGGATGGGGATTTTCTAAGTGTGTGTGTGTGTGCGTGTGTGCTTGTGTGCATGTGTGTGAGTGTGTGTGTATGTGTGTGTGTGTGTGTGTGTGTGTGTGTGTGTGTGTGTGTGTGTGTGTGCGTGTGTGCTTGTGTGCATGTGTGTGAGTGTGTGTGTATGTTTGGCCGGGCATACGTGTACGGGTGTACATACACATGTGTATTTGCAAATATGTGTGTTACTGTAGATGTGCGCTCTTTTTCTGGTGTTATGGCTGCCACTGTACGTGTATATGTATGGCAAGCGATGGCGGTGTTGAAACTGTGGGGCACACCTGGCCAGCTACGCACTGCAGGCAGCTGAGGCCGTGTAGAGTAGTCGTGTACCCAGAGATGAGAGGCTCTATGTGGGAGAGGAAGATGCATGAAGGCCCCCCTCTATCCTCCTTCCCCAGGGTCGCTGACAGCTTTGGCCGGGCCCGGGATAAAGACATGTGAAAGGGCCCCCCACCCTATACATACAATGTAATGAGAACCAAATTCTGGGCCCCTTCTCTATCTGGGCCTGGGACAACAGACCCCTTTGTCCCCCCCTCCTGTCAACGGCACTGGCCTTCCCTCCTCCCTCCCTCCCCGTGGAGCCGCCCAGTGTGGCTCTCTCTCTCCCCCCTTTTGCAGCTGCCTGCGTCAGCACTCCTGGGCTAAGTGGGCCAGCCAACCGAGCCCCCAAGACGGAAAGTAATGGTGTCATTTGTTACCTGCCCGCTGAAAAAGGGGGGCGCAGTGAATAAAAAAAAGCAACAGTAAAGGGGTGGTGAGGATGAAAAGAAAGAAAGAACCCCGAAAACGAAAAGAAAGAAAACATGCTGGTCCATATTCATACCCACATGTGAAAGCACGCACGCACGCACGCATGCACGCACACACACACACACACACACTGAGTGACTGTGTGCTTGTGGTTTAGCACTGTGCCACACAAAGCACAGAGCTGACTGGCACGATTACTGTCAAAGAAGTGTTTTTTTTTCTTGTTTCCTTTTCATCTGATGTCAAACTCCTACCTTGCAGCTGAAGCTCTCTTGTACGCGGTGTGTGTGTGTGTGTGTGTGTGTGTGTGTGTGTGTGTGTGTGTGTGTGTGTGTGTGTGTGTGTGTGTGTGTGTGTGTGTGTGTGTGTGTGTGTGTGTGTGACTGTGTGTGTGTGTGTGTGTGTGTGTGTGTGTGTGTGTGTGTGTGTGTGTGTGTGTGTGTGACGTGTCAGATGGGATGATAAAATCTGTCTTTATTTTCTGCTCCATCCCGTCCGTCCCTGAAAAAAAAGCACACACACACACACACACACACACACACACACACACACACACACACACACACACACACACACACACACACACACACACACACACACACACACACACGCATCAGGGAAAGGTCAAGTGATATCTCAGGACTCTTTCGTGTTTTAATCAGTGGATGGACTCTCCACTGCGCTTCCAGAGTTATACTGTCACCATTACTAAGGGAACAGAGATTAGGATTTAGACATGAGTCATATTTCAAACAACATAACAGTACAGTATATCACATGTATCATACATCATACATGTAACACGCTGCGGACGGGCAGTGATTCACATTTGAAAACTGTCATTTGTCTTCAGGGGAGCCGACGGGGTGGGGGTCAAAGGGGTCACTTGTCCTGGGCCCGGGTAGAGAGGGGGCCCAAAATTAGGCTTCCATTACGTTCTATGTATTGGATAGGGGGCCCTTTCAGATGACTTTGTCCTGGGCCCAGCAAAAGCTGTGAGCAGCCCTGGTTGTCATGGCCTGTAGGTGGGTGGAGAGTGCGGCACCACTGGAAGTCAGCTCTCCCGTGTGCGTTTTATGGAGAGAAAAGGTGATATCTATAGCAGGAACCTCAACGTTACTTAATCAGATTTAACGGCTTTGTTGACAGGGCAAGCGATGTGTCACCGCGAAATGAGGGTTTTATGCACTGAGGTGCCCCTGTCGTTGAGACCTTAATGTAGGAAATGTAGCCTTTAAATGTCCAGGAGTTGACTGCGCCTTCGTGATCCTGCATACTAAGAAACAGAAAAACAAACAAACAAGGGATCGGTCTGGCTCGTGTTCAGACCGCAGCCTCCATAAAATGATCACTGTGAATGTCCCAGAATCGAGAGAGCAGTCCTCCATTGAGGTTTTTGTGCAGTGTAAGCACATATGTTAAGACCTCTAAATAAATAGCTTATGGCGCACACGATACATTAATCACACTGTAGTAATGGCTCTCTACAGGTGTAGTTGTGTGTCTATACATAGACTAACACACAGTAGAATAGAAAAGAATGTAGGCCTATATTTCCTATATACACAGTAAATGGATTTAAATCTTCTACATTTCTCTATTCCGATGAAACCCTTATTCCATCTCTATAGCGAATAGAAGTCTCCATGTAAAATCAGCTAATGGCAGTTCTCACATCTCCTCCCTATGTGTAGGAGGACATCGCAGAATAAAGGATAAAAATGAATGTACACGAAAAAACATATAAAGATTCAAAATAAAAGGGTTGTGGTTGCTACTGTAGGTAACAGGAAAGTCTGGCACTTGCACAGGCGATTCTGAAAGTTAGGGATTATACGACAGGCTGCCACTGGCTCTCAGGGCTGGACTGGGCTGAAAACTCTGGTCGGGCATTTTTAGCCAAGACCAGTTCGCCAAGCATTGAGAGAGACAGTGGAGCCCTGTGACAGTCATCTATTATGGGCTATTTTGACCACAACAGCCAAAATTAATATTTAAATCTGACTCAGAGTGGCATTGATACCACTACATTGAGGGGAAGAGCAGGCCAAAATCACCAACAGTCCACCGGGCAAATGCCATGTATGCCTTATGGCCAATCCAGCCATGCTGGCCATGAGGACGTTGCTGTTCTGGCCCATCTCCATCAGCTGCATGACCTTGAACAAGCATCGGTGACCTTGGCGCCCATCGTCATGTCTTCATAACTGTCAGATAAGGATGAGAGAGTGAGAATAAGAAAAGGAACACAGACACGACACACTCACAGTGACACACACACACACACACACACACACACACACACACACACACACACACACACACACACACACACACACACACACACACACACACACACACACACACACCATTCGCCATACTGTAAATCTCCCATCTCTAGCCCTGACATTTTGTGTTGTCAGTTCACCTAATGAGTCCTTGTCAGTGATTGGCCTATACTGTATTGTAGTGTAATGAGATATTGATTGGGTTTTATTTCTTTTATTACCATATTCATATGTATGCAATGCTGTTATCAGCTATACCACATAGCATGTTTAGGCTGATACGCATGCCCCCTCAAGGTTACCAAGCCATTTTACTGTATATCAGAGCAAATTACAATTTCATGATCATTTTTTAATGGCTCATATCCCAAATATGCAGGTTGACCTTCCACTACTGTGTGGTTGAAAAGAGCTGATACGTGTGTGTGTGTGTGTGTGTGTGTGTGTGTGTGTGTGTGTGTGTGTGTGTGTGTGTGTGTGTGTGTGTGTGTGTGTGTGTGTGTGTGTGTGTGTGTGTGTGTGTGTGTGTGTGTGTGTGTGTGTGTGTGTGTGTGTGTGTGTGTGTGTGTGCGCAGGGACGGAGTGGGAAGACTTTTCCCACCAGGAGAATTTTCCCCGTAGCGGCCCTGCAACTAAGCCAAACCTAGGCTACTTCAAAGCACAACCACAAGTCAACAAAATTAATAACCAAATGGTGTAGGCCTACCTTAAAACGCTGTCTTCGTCGCAGCAAATGTCTTTGTTTCTTGCTCACATCAGAATCTTGTGTGGTAATTATTTTGTTCCATTTCTTCAGACATTACATAGGCTACATCCTAAATGTGCCACATGTAAATATATGTATGATAATAACATTATTTCGACTATAAGGAGATATACCGCTAGTTCTAACAAACCAATGCCATCAAAACATGTACAACCTGTTTTCCTGCTTAGCTGCAGTTCACTTCCTTACCACTTGGTGGAGTCTGTTCGTAACCCAAGTCAATAACCACAGAACAAGTGAATCTGGACTGACAGACTGTAAACTGTGACAGTCATGTGGAAATCGGAAAATAAATCACAACTTACTAATATTTCCATCCCTTGGTAACCAATCTAATTATCACAGGTTCTTCAAATACTGAAAAAGAAACTATGTTACTAAGATCTAGTAAACTTCCGCGATCTAAGGTGTATGAACATTATCAGTAGAGAAGGGGTGTGGCCAATTTACTGTTTGACACCGTCACTGAGGTATTGCGGTCTGGTAGACGGTATATATACTGGCGAGTCCACATCACTCCTTTGATGAGAAGTGAAACATAGTTGGTTAGCCATCAAACAACAAATAAAACTTTGGAGGGCTGCCTAAGAACACACTGTGGCTGCTATAATACATCTCGCAGCCGTGGCCCACCGGGACAAGTCCCCGATCTCCCGATGCCCACTCCGTTTGTGTTTGTGTGTGTGTGCGGCCGATGACAGATTTTCCTGGGCCCAGGACAAAGTTGTCTGAAAGGGCCCCCTGGCCAATACATGCAATGTAATAAGGACCCAATTCTGGACCCCATCTCTCCCTGGGCCTGGGACAACTGTCCCCTTTGTCCCCCCTGGTGGCACCCCTGTGTGTGTGTGTGTGTGTGTGTGTGTGTGTGTGTGTGTGTGTGTGTGTGTGTGTTTGTGTGTTTCTGCGTGTGTGTGTGCGCGTGCGTGCGTGCATGTGTGCGTGTCTGCATGTGTTTGTGTGTTTCTGCGTGTGTGTGTGCGTGCGTGCAACCGTATGTGTGTTTCTCAACCTTGAGCTACTTTATCACTGTGTTTTGTTTCTACGTGGTGCAGAATGAAACAATGAAACGAGTTTTCCTTTATTCTCCTCAGCACAGTAGCGAACAGAAAAGACATTTGACAGGCTGCTGATATGAATGTGTTGCTGTGGCCCAATTTGCAGAGGCCCAAACAAAGGAAACAAGTTTACAAAGCGAAAGAAACTTTTGAAGCGGAGATGATTTTCCTCTACTACACCCTCTAATATGCTGATGGCTCATGCAATTGCATGGAGGTCTGCTGAGCTGCTCCCCATATTTACTTTGGGTTGTTTGGGGGAAACATTGCCTGGGGTGTGGGGTGGGAGAGAGTATCGCCTGCGGTCCTTTGCTCCTTTAGGGGTCTCAGCATCTGGAGTGACTCATTCACCACTATTGTATGCAGGCACACACACACGCTCGCATGCATTGCATGCACACATGCACACAAGCACAAAAACACACACACACACACACACACACACACACACACACACACACACACACACACACACACACACACACACACACACACACACACACACACACACACACACACACACACACACGCATACATGCACACAAACATGCACTCAAATATGCACACATATGCGCACACACACACCCTCAGGCTACAGACATATTTTCAGTCTACAATCTTGATCAGTAACCTGCACATGATGATGATGATGATGATGATGATGATGATGATGATGATGACTGTTATTATCAATATTATTATTATTTACCTCTTAAGATATTTTCTACCCCCAGTCTTCCATATGACATGGACTCATTGGTGCTCCCTCTGGGTGTTAGAGTCCTCGGGGTGAACTCTCAGACAGGCAGATGGGTCTCTGCAGTGGAGTGGAGAAGAGGGTAGGGGGGTGGCCACTTTTGTTATAGGCACCCTGGCCAAGGTGGAGCACACACACGGGAACAGATGGTAGGTTGGTGACTGGGGCACTATGGTCGGACTGGAAAGCACTGCAAACACATGGTCTTGTGATTAGATTATGGTGAGCAAATTATAATGCCTTATCATTGGAATTGTTAGTTTTTTTATGATGGGTTTATGAGGTAGGCATTAACTGTCTGGGAACTGACAAAAGACAAGTTGAAGTCCCTTTCTGCCTAATTTCGCTTTTGAATGGTGTCCATAACAACCCCAGGAGCCAAATTTCCAGTTTAATGACTCCGCCATATGCTGCATTTTCCTAATGGCGTGATAAAGTGCCAAAATAATAGGCTTTTGTACAATGCATGCAGGTTGTCCATGCCTTGAAATGAAGGGAAGTTCTTGAGTACAGAATTTCATCTTGGAAATTAGAGGTATCAGGATAATGGTCTTTGAGGTGACTTTTTGGAAATAATGACGTGGTATGAGGGAGTGGTTATTTCGATATTAACGCTTACATTGGCAGCTCTTATTGCTCACACACTGACTAATAGGAAATATGAAGTCAGAATTGTTCATTCATCATGCTGAACAGACATGATACTTGTGCACCTTGGGAACAGTATAGGCAGAAGATATTGTGTGTTTGTGTATTATGATGGCAGGGGAGAATTGTTGTTCAGAAGAAGTTTTGGAATGATATAAAAAGGAAAGAACAGTCCAACTGCCCTCCAACTTCAGTGTGGGGTTCAGCATCTCATCAGTAGACCTGCCACCTGATGCTTTATACACTCTGAGACACATCAGTTAAAAAAAACAAGTACACCCGTGTATTGGTATACAGAAGAGGCATCCGTCTGTGACATTACCACTACGTATACACATCCCAGATACAGTAGCTCATTGATCTCCAGAACCAGCAGTCTGGATATTTCTTGGAAGAGGTTCAATACAACCTTGGAGGATAAATGGGAGGCCCTGGCCCCAAGGCCTTGGAGGATGGATGGGGCGCCCCACGTCCCTGGTCCCCCGTCCCCCCCACCCCCACCTCAGGACGGATGAGGGGGTCCTGTTAGATTACCTCACCTGGCTTAGCGCCCAGCTCTGCATTAATGGGGACCTTGGTGGTGTCCAGAAGAGTTACAGGGGGAGTATATGGCAGAGGAAAGAAAGGTACTGCTTTTTGGTTGTGCTGGACACTTAACTGTGGCTTCACACCTGAAGTCACTATGGGTGTGTAGCTAGTTCACACAAATGGCACCACCTTACTCAAATCCCTGCATAACGTACAGTAATTTAACTTGTTGTCTTATTACTATGAAAGGAGGCTAGTCTGGAACAGTTTTCTGTGAAGATAGGCTAAATAAGCTTCAACATTATGCTAAGAATTTCATGAATGTAACAATAGCTGTTTAGATATCTGAATAGCTGTATCGCCATTATCCTTAAATGTTGTGAATTGCTAAAAACCCTTTCTGAATATGTTGCCTAATGAAGTGTATCCAGTCTATGCATTGTGGAAAGATTCTTGCCCTTCTACAGATAGAAAATTAGCCATGGAAGAAATATATAAATAACACTTTTGAAGGCTATTTGACATTGCCTGTGAGAGCAAACCTTGTTGTTTTGGCAACTGCTGCGTCCAGAAAAGCTCCTTTAATCATCTCCGGCCTCCGTGTGCTACTGTTCGTCGCCACGGTGATAGTAGCTACCGGGCTCAGTGGCAATTTGTCCTCACAGGAATGACACCACTTACACTGTATTAGAGTGCCATTAGCTAGCTAAGATTGCCTCTACACTCTCCAGCCTCTCTCCTTATGATGCAGCTATGGTGTTTGGGGGTGGGGAAGGGGGGGAAATGATGAAGAGGCAAGGGGGTGTTGGTTGATGGGCAAATGGAGGAACTGGATGAGGGGTTGGTATGGGTGGGGGAACAAGTGTGTTTGGAGGGGGGTCCGGGCCCAAAAATTACAGGTGCGAATAAAGACTAAAGGAGTATGATGAGATGGTGCTGGGGAGGGGAGGGAGGAGGAGGGAGGGGAGGAGGAGGTTTGGTGGGGGGGGTGTCTCTTTGCAGCCCCGGCGATTACGGGCGAATTCCATCTCGACTGCCAGCCTTATTAAAGCCGCTTGTCATCCTTCATGATCCAGTCTCGCAGGGCCGGCGGAGGGGAAAAGCAACACTGAGACGCAGGTGTAATTGAAATAATAAATTACTCTGCAGGAGGTCTATTAAGCCCTAAAGGGGAGTTTGGGATCGGCAAGATATACACGACTTCGTTTAGATTGTTCATAACATTATTCTCAGGATTTGACATCGCATTGTTTTATATTAATAACAAACGCCTTTATTGCATTATCCTCAGTAAGAGTTACATATTGAGATTTCTGTA
>NC_085865.1:45864944-45877444 GCF_034702125.1 Engraulis encrasicolus
CTCTCTCTCCTCCCTCCTCTATTTCTCGCTCTCCTCTTTCCCTCGCCCTCCTCCCTCTATCTCTACTGTGTGACCTCGTCTCATCTCCCCATGAAGCACAGCAGTCAGCGTGATAACAGGCTGACACCAGAAAGGACACTGTTTAATCCCTTTTTTTAAAAGATATTTTTTGGGATTTTACACCTTTATTATTCAGATAGAACAGTGAGACAGACAGGATATGAGGAGAGAGAGAGACCGGGGAGGATCAGGAAATGACCTCGGATTGAGAATCGAACCCGGGTCGCCCGTGTAGTAATGAGGTGCCCTACCATTTGAGCAACGGCAGGGCCACCGCATAGTCACTTTGAACATTGAGGGCTAGTATGAAACAGATACATTATCATATTTATGTGTGTGTGCGTGTGTGTATGTGTGTGTGTGCGTGCGTGTGCGTGCGTGCGTGCGTGCGTGCGTGCGTGCGTGCGTGCGTGCGTGCGTGCGTGCGTGCGTGCGTGTGTGCGTGCGTGCGTCTGTGCGTGTGTGTGTGTGTGTGCCTGTATCAAGTAGGGCAGTAGCTGCTTTCATCCCCTATGTTGTTACTCTGCATGTTTTTACAGACGCCACTTCAGAGAGTAGAAATGCAATGACTCGCACGCAAACACACACAAGCACAGCCTCAGACACAAAGTACGGTCTCAGACATGTGCATCAGTGTTAATTTCGTGCATGCACGCACGCACACACACACACACACACACACACACACACACACACACACACACACACACACACACACACACACACACACACACACACACACACACACACACACACACACACACACACACACACACACACACACACACACACACACACACACACACACACAAACACACTAGAGAGCCTCCTGTGGTGGCCAGCTGCTGCTGCCAGTGGAATAAACTCCTACAAGACGTTTAATCAGCGGATCACTCTAAATGTGTCACACACAGCCTGTCTATCCTCACAGTCTGTCTATGCCCACTCTTCCTCTGTCCTCGTTTGCTCGTCTTCCCTGTCTGTCTGCCTGTCTGCCTGTCTGCCTGTCTGCCTCTCTCTCTCTCTCTCTCTCTCTCTCTCTCTCTCTCTCTCTCTCTCTCTCTCTCTCTCTCTCCTCTCTCTCTCTCTCTCTCTCTCTCTCTCTCTCTCCCTCTCTCTCTCTCTCTCTCTCTCTCTCTCTCACACACACACACACACAAACACACACACACACACATACACACACACACACATGCACAAACACACACACACGCACACACACACTTACACATTCATCCATACACACAAAGACACAGCTATGATGCACTGTAGCTATGAACATCCTCACTGAATCATGGAGTTGACTCTGAAAAGCCTTCAAATCTTTGGGACAAAAGAGAAATGGCAGTCCCCATTCTCGCTGATGTATCGTGTGCATATTTTATGAAAAAGATAAAATGATAAGGACAGTAAATGTCATAGGCACTCTGATATATTTGACATCAGACACTCTGACATTCATGACGACTGTGTAACCTCAGCCTATCCCCGTCCATCATGTATGGGCGGCTGGTTTTGCAACGCGAGAGCTCTCCTGTATAATTTAAGCAGCGTGTCTAAAAGCTCATCTCAAACTGACGTCTGTGACAAGCAGAGCCGGGTTATAACGCACAGGCTAGATATGGCTGCAGCCTACAGTAGGGGGCCCTGATCAGCCAAAAGTTTAAAAAAAGTGTACAATTGTGACAAAATGCAATATTGAAAAATTCATCTGTCATGTTGAGTACAATGGGTAGACGTGGTTAGATCCTTCATTCCTCGCTCATAATTATGACACTATCTATGTAAATTGTTGCAAACTTTGCCTTCCGGAGGGTGTCCACAGCAACCTTTCGCCTAGGGGCCCCAGTCCATCTTAATCCGCCCCTGGTGACAGGAATGGGAAGCTCATGATGGTGGCCTGCTTTGCCTCCTCCTCCTCCTTCACACATAAACTATAGTTAAGAGCAGCAGCGTTGGGCAATCAATCGACCGCAGATCACGAGCGCAATACATTTCAAGTTAATTACAATGATCTGCAGTAGTGTGCATATAATTTTTTTTATCATCGATTGATCACGGCGCCAGAAATGGCAAAACAATTGCCGATCTGTCTGTGTTTCTCATCTCCACTGCTATTAGGAAAGACGAGAGTGCCCTAAAATGGGGGCCTGGGCTGCCGAAAGTGATGCTGAGTAATGAGTAAGAACCAAAAAGCCCCAAAAGCTTGTGTCATCGCTGACCTTTTAAACGTTACATAATGCCAATTGGTTAAGGTCAAAACAACATGGCGTAAACAACAACAGCGAGTGAAGAGAGAGGCGCTCTGAAGTTGAGTCAAAAGTCCTTTATTTTTCTTCACTCGTAAAAATAAAGGACTTTTAACTTTACTTCAGAGTGCCTCGGACCCTCTCTCTCTGCTCTCTACATGTATTCCTCTGTTTCTTGACTACCCACAGAGGCAACTCCTCTCTCTCTCTCTCTCTCTCTCTCTCTCTCTCTCTCTCTCTCTCTCTCTCTCTCTCTCTCTCTCTCTCTCTCTCTCTCTCTCTCTCTCTCTCTCTATCTATATCTCTCTTTCTCTAAACAGTGAGTAAAGCATGCTGCAAGACAAGGCTTTTGCGATGCTATCAAGTGGAGGAGAAAAATGTGTTAATATCAGGATGTTGTCAGTGGGGGAAACATCTTATGATGAATATGCGATGATATGTGTGAATATGGAAGACATATGGTAGTCTCCTTCTTTTGCAAAATGCCAAGATGTCATTTGAGGCAGGAGATATGTATTCCATGTGACAGCCAGCACTCATAGGGTGTGCATTCTGTGCATCCAAGATGCATTGCAGGTATACGTATATATACCTACATACATCATTAGGGGCTACAATGGACCATACAGTAACTGCTATGTGTGTGTGCTATCATCCTAATGTTAAACATATCAAAACACCATATCAGGTGTGTCCTGCTAAATATTTGAAAGCTGTCACGGGAAAAAAAACATCCATTCTGTCACTAACATGTGTGCGTGTATACGAGAATGCACACAAGCTTCTAAACATTATTATTCTGTTTGTGTGTGTGAGTCTGTCTGTAATACTCTTTCGCTCTCTCTGTTATACATTTCCCTCCTATTAACCTGTTTCTTTATCTCCCTTTATCTCGTAAATATAAACAGGTACACACACACACACACACACGCTCGCACGCACGCACACGCACACGCACACGCACACGCACACGCACACGCACACACACACACAAACTCAACACACACCGCTGTGGAAGGGGATACGTATTTATGGCACAATGCCATGGTGGAAATCCAGATATCAAAGATTAATTCTTCCACGCTGTTCTCTGTGTGTGTGTGTGTGTGTGTGTGTGTGTGTGTGTGTGTGTGTGTGCGTGCGTGCGTGCGTGCGTGCGTGCGTGCGTGCGTGCGCGTGCATGCGTGTGTATGTGTGTTTGTGTGTGTGTGTGCGTTCGTTCGTGTGCGTGTGCGTGCGTGCAAGCGTGCGTGCAAGTGTGCGTGTGTGTGTTTGCATGTGTGGTAGTGGCATCAGGTGTATGTGTGGGTAATATAACAGGTATCAGGTATGCCATCAGCAGTGCGGAGCAGAGCTGAGCTAGTCTCTGCTGGGTTGGGTTGAGCTGGGCTGTGGAGGAACGGATGGCAGAAGCCTGGCAGCCAGGGGCGGAGCTATAGTGGGGGAATGCAGGGCATTTGCCCCTGGGCCCAGGGCCCTTTAGAGTTGGTGGTGAGGGCCCTATTGAACTTGGCAGGCTGTATGGAGGGGCCATATAAGTGTTTTCCCTGCGGCCCTGTGTGCAATTGTTCTGCCACTGCTGGCAGCAGTCCCAGCAGCAAAGGAGAGCCACTACCAACTGCCTGGATCCTTCTGCACCGGAAATGTTGCAGTGTTGATTTAACACTTTGGATCTGTTTCCATGTATGGTATGTGGATATTTTTGAAAACCATCTTGTGGTTTCTTGCTTACAACTAAACAGGGTTTGATAAGTCTCCTTTTATAACCCTGATATTAAAAATATACATTTTTAAGGATCTAAAACAGACCTGTCACAATGGCGTTTTTTATTTTTATCCACAGGTCATGTCTATGCGTAAACCGATAAGAAAAGCATCTGTGTTCAAAAATATCCACATATGTGTACGCTCCTTCGAGTTTAGTTTAACACCTATGTCTTTGGTCTTATTCTCCACATGTTGAATTAGCACCACAACATTGACTATGGGATCCAGGTGACAGCGAAGCTAACTGTTTTCAACCACTAGTGGTGAAAAGTAACTAAATATCATTTACATTTACTCAAGTATTGCAATTGTAGTGCTTTTTATGAATACTTTGTCATCATTTTTTAATATATTTTTAAAATATTGTTTCTAGCATTAGAACATTTACTTGTACTTGAGTGCATGATCCAAGTACTTTACCCATTACACTCATACTACGTGCAGTAATAAAACTATCTGCCAGAAATTAAAGGAATTTATGCAGGACTACGTGCAGCATTTTCACTATTTTACTTGTCCCACCCACCTCATGGAACAATGTGTTGCATGATGGCTGGTGCCAAGCAAGAGATTGGGGTTATGGAGGACGATATTCATAGAAAAGAATAATTGAATTCTCAAGCGCAAATCCAAACTCTTTTACTCAAATTACCTTTTAAGTGAAGTACTTTTTACCTTTACTAGAGTAGAGTTTTAGATGGCTACTTTTACGTTTGTATTAGTAGGATTTAAGCGAAGTAATGATGCTTAAACTCGAGTACCAATTATCTGTACTTTTTCCACCTCTAGCAGCCATACCACACCGCACTCGCAGTTGGAGACGTCCATCCGTTTCCCAGGAGACCAGAGCCCGAGAGATAGTAACGAGATGTACAGATAGCGGAGCACAGATACTGTGGCGGTGGCTGTCAGTAGGCCAGCTGTTGTTTCCACGGCACGGTGGCACAGCATGTGACATACAGTGCACAACAGTAGACTCCCGCTTGTCATGTGATGTGTCGTGGGCTGGTCATGAGAGAAAGTGAAAGACCAACTGGGAAACTCCAACTCCCATTGTCATTTTGACACAGCACTCCACAGCACACAAGTGTTCACTGCACACAACGGAATGGCATTTATGCCTCACCCGTGCAAAGGGGCAGCCCCCAATTGCGCCCCAAGAGAGCAGTGCGGCAGGACAGTACCATGCTCAAGGTACCTCATTCATGGAGAAGGATGGGGGAGAGCACTGGTTAATTACTCCCCCCAACAACCTGCCAGGTTGGGGGTCGAACCTGCATCCTTTGGGCTTCAAGTCTGACGCCCTAACCGCTTACCCAGTACTACTCATGTCATGTGACATAAGATGGGCATACGTGCATGTGTTCGTTCCTGTCTGTTTGTCTGCCTGTCTATCAGACAGTCTGTTTGTCTGTCTGTCTGTCTGTCTGTCTGTCTGTCTGTCTGTCTGTCTGTATGTCCCAGTGTCTGTCTGTCTATCTGTTTGTCTGTCTGTCTGTCTGTCTGTCTGTCTGTCTGTCTGTCTGTCTGTCTGTCTGTCTTTCTGTCTGTCTGTTTGTCTGTCTGTCCGTGTGTCAGTCTGTCTGTCTGTCCGGTCGTGTAATTGGGAATAGAGCGGTGCTGTGTAAATGCCACCTTTGTTTACCTAGTTTCCATGAAATGTTGTTTTTTATATTGTTAAATATTCAATAGAGAGCATACATAATGTTGTGTGGTGTGGTAATAAATATACATTTGCATGGGGCTAGAGTCCAAGATTTAGGCCATTATATTTATAGCATGCTTTTGAAGCACACACTCACGCGCACACACGCACATACGCACACACACACGCGCGCGCGCGCACACACACCTCACACACTCTCTCTCTCTGTCTCTCTGTCTCTCTGTCTCTCTCTCTCTCTCTCTCTCTCTCTCTCTCTCTCTCTCTCTCTCTCCATCTTTCTCTGTTCTCTTGCCCTCTACCTCTCTCTCTGCCACTTCCTCTGTGATTTTTGCTGTTCGCCTTCCTCCTGCGTAGCCTTTGTAGTCTCCTGATGCATCCCTCCCTGAGCTGCTGCTAAATCCTCCGTGTGCTACATAAGCAGTCAGCTGGCACTCTGTTAGTATACAGTGCATGTGTGTCTGACTCGCCTTCTCTTCGCTATAGGTCGCCACCTGCTGGCAGCCTGGGTGAATGGCAGCGTCAGGGATCAAT
Organism: Engraulis encrasicolus; assembly: GCF_034702125.1. Taxonomy (NCBI): domain Eukaryota; kingdom Metazoa; phylum Chordata; class Actinopteri; order Clupeiformes; family Engraulidae; genus Engraulis; species Engraulis encrasicolus. Next base: position 45,871,218 of record NC_085865.1, read on the forward strand.
GGGGCCCGGCTCCAATCACAACAGCCCCCCATTGTTAATCAACTCTCCACTAATAGCCAATTAAGAGCAGGATTCTCTGCGCCAGGGTGATTTGCATCCGGTAATTATTTCTGCGTGTTTGCTTTTGGAACAGCGAATTAAAGAGGAGCCACCGCTAATTATAGAATTTGACGTGGTCGCTAATTGATTGCATTATGTAGCAGCTTTGTTTTATTGGAAGTAATTGCAGTTTATGTTGCGGCATATGTAGACAGTGTTAGATGAGTGTTTCGGTAATCTAAAATATGCGTCTGTTACGGTCTGTTTCCCTCACCCTCAGATGTTCTGGTGCATTGGATGCTTGAAGGGGGGGTGGGGGGGTGATTAAACAGAGCTGTGTTTCAACTGTCCTGTACCTCGATTACAAACGAGGCCTTTCGAAGACATATTCACATACTCCCCATTACAGGTGTGTCAGATTTTATTTTTAAAAAAGAAAAGGAAAAGGAAGAAAGGAAAGACCAAACAGGTGAGAAAGAAAGACAAAGAGAGAGAGAGAGAGAGAGAGAGAGAGAGAGAGAGAGAGAGAGAGAGAGAGAGAGAGAGAGAGAGAGAGAGAGAGACCAAGTCAAACCAATCCAAACCAGAGAGAGTGAAAGAGAGAGAGAGCAGGAAAGAGTGAAAGAGTGAGTGAAACGGGGCCAGAGCCAGAGCGCCCGGGCGGCTGTCGCTAACCGCCTCCTGCCCCTGGTGTAAAGTGGCCCCCTGCCACCTATGCCATCCGTCTTGTGCCTCCGCTGATTGCTGGCCCCTACACACTCACACTCGTCTCGTCTCGCTCCCGTCGATAGCCGTCTGTGTCCCGCAGCAGAGCCTGCTGGATTGGTGCGGCAGCAAGCAGCAGCAGCAGCAGTCTTGATAAATGGCCACAGAAAATGACCAATTTCCTGCGCAGGAGAGAGGCTGATTCATGGTAGCGGCGCTCACCGCAGTGCATCGTGGGAGATCTGTCATAGCTCTCGGCTTCAGCCTCATTTGGCTCATTCGTTTAAAAAAAGTGTTTTTATTTCATTTCTTTTTTTTCTCCTAAATGATGGTTCTGTCAAACAGGTTCTTGGTTAATTCGGATATTTTTAAAGACATACAGGGTGTGCATATCCTAAAATGAATGATAGTTTGTCAAGTACGTTCTTGGTTAATTTGCTTTTTTTGTTTTTTAAGACATGCAGGGATGATGGTTTGTCAAATACGTCCTTGGTTAATTTGGATTTTTCTTTTTTTTTAAGACGTGCTGGGATGATGGTTTGTCAAATGCGTTCTTGGTTAATTTTGGATTTTTTTCCCATTTTTAAAGACGTGTGGGGTGTTTGTCATGAGTACTGCCAAGGGAGCCCTAGCCTACTGCTGATTTGGCAGGCTGGAATTATGCCACCTGCCACATCGACGCAATGGAAAAATAAAATATCCGTCCCATTACACTCTCAGCACATGCATTAGAAGTGTGAGGGAGGACTATGAGATAACTGGATGATGATTGGATGGCTGGATGGCTGCCTAAATGAAAACCTGCTGGACTTGAGAAGGTGATTCTGTTATCCAAACCTACAGCAGACCTCTTATTTCGATTGTCATGCACCTGGCTAAAGTGGGGATTTGCACTTTCACTGATTTGAACTCTGTAGAATAATATCATATCATATCATATATCATATCATATCATATCATATCATATCATATCATATCATATCATATCATATCATATCATATGACCTGTTTACATCTATTTATAATCAGAAAGAGCACTCCTTGTGTAAATACTTACAGGTGTGATGCATAATGTGGTTTCTTCTGTATTGGCTAAATGATGTACTGAGCGCTTTGGGCGAAAGTTTAGTCCTATCAGCGCCAGGAGAGTTGATGGTTAGTGGCCTTGAAAATCTTCCAACCCTTCAAGTAACACACACACACACACACACACAAACACACACTGAAAAAGTATTGTGTTGTTGAAAGGTTCTAGTACTGTATATCGCCGTTGGAAATGGACAACAATTCTGCCATAAAAGGAGATAGATGACTCACACGCATGCATGCACACACGTACACAAATTGTCATGGATAGGGAGAAGCCATTCATCAATCATATTAATACAGCAACAACCTCACCAGGACACTTACACGTCAAGTCTCCATTAATCTTTTAAATCCATTAATCCAGTAACTGCTATGTGTGTGTGCTATCATCCTAATGTTAAACATGTCAAAACACCATATCAGGGGTGTCCTGCTAAATATTTGAGAGCTGTCACAGAAAAAAAAAACATCCATTCTGTCACTAACATGTGTGCGTGTATGAGAGAATGCACACAAGCTTCTAAACATTACGGTACCCGTATTAGCCCGAATATAAGACGATCCTGATTATAAGACGACCCCCCATTTTCAGGCTCATGTTTTGGGGAAAAAAGTTTTTTGAAGACTTAATTTTGTTTCACATTGGAAACTTTTCTCAAAATGCAGTTTTTAATTTGTTGGAAAATCTGAGGCTTTTTACAAAGAACAAATTTCACAATATAATTTTCATGGAATTTCCATGATATAAGACCACAGATGGCTACTCATATCCTTTTCCTTTCTTTACTCACTTTACCTGTCAAGCGCCAATAGGCACCTACAGGCTACAGCCGCCTGGGCCCGCCTGTTTAAAGTGCGACGCAACATAGCCTACACTCAGAGCATTAGTCTGCGCCAGCCAGGCAACCAGTCCAGTAGAGATAGGCAATCTATTGTGCAATGCACAGATTTTGCTAAATGCTTAGTTGACAGCAATACCTAACCAGCAGCCGTCTCGTCAAATCGCCGTTCATTTTATGCATCCAAAGTTATCCGTTGGACTGTAGAAACCGAACGTGACCAAAGGCAGATTGCCGCATTGCACTTGAAACCCATGCGCTGCCTATCAGGACCACGTTGCCATTAAAAGTCCGATTGATATTCATTTCGTACCAAGGGTAAAACTCCTAGTGATTTTATATGACAATAAGACAATCTCTTGCCCTAACCATTATTCTGTGTCTGAGGCATATCGTCAAAGGCACCGCTTGTCAAAGGCGCAGCTTTCTCGCGCACACACAGATGACCATTGATTGGCTGATGACAGCATCCAAAACTTAGCCTACAAGTTGTTCGTCAAATCACCCTTCATTTCTTTAGTTTCTAGTGGTGTTGTCGGCTGACCAGAGAGAACGACCAAAGCTTTCCTGATGAGACTGTAAAACCAAACACAAAATATAGCTGCAAGCAGCAATGCGGGGCCAAGCAGTAAACTTGCCAGAGCCGCCACGGCAACAGAAGTAACTGCAGCGTCCCCTTTGGTGTAAATCTCGCCAATGTTGGTGTGCATTCCTTGGACGAGTGTGTGATCACGTAAACCAAGTTTTGTTTGAATCCGTTGAAGAGCTGCCGAGATATGAGCTCACTTCCTGTTACCTGTTGGTGGCGCTAGAGAGCTTGGGGTCTGGATTTTTTTGTGGGAGGTCATGGGATGGACTAGAATATGTGCAAAAAATCCTAACAGAAATTGACTAACGGTTGCTGAGCTATGACCTCACTTCCTGTTTTGCCACCTTTATGACAATTTTGATTGGCTGTCACCGGCAAACGACAAGAGGTGTTCAAAATTCTTTCCTCTCCCCCCTCCCTCTCCCTCCCTCCCTCCCTTCTTCCCTCTCTGTCCCTCTCCCTCTCCCTCTCCCCCTCCCCCCTCCCCCTCTCCCTCTGTCTGTCTGTGTGTGTGTGAGGAGGGGGTGGGGGGTGGGGTGCAGGGGCTGGGGCAGTGGGGCTTGACCCCCTGCCGAGAATGGTGTCAGTGAACGTGCGCAAGGGGAGCAGAGGAGACAGAGAGATGAGAAAAAATCCCTCCATTCTTTCCACAATTTTGAATGGCTGCTGTGAGCTGATAGTTTTTTCAATCGTTACGAAAATCCATACCTGGGTGCAACATGGTGTGAAGATTACCTGTGTACCAATATTTTGAAAATTGGGAGTACGGTTCAAAAGTTACAGGCAAAAATGTAGCTAAAATTTTGACCTGCTGGTGGCGCTACAGAGTTTGAGCTGGGGATTTGATTTTTTTTGTGGTAGGTCATGGGATGGACTACTATATGTGTACAAAATCCCAGCCTAATTCAACAAACGGTTGCTGAGATATGACCTCACTTCCTGTTTCACCACTTTTACGACAATTTTGATTGGCTGTCACGGCTAAACGATAAAAGATATCCAATATTCCTTGAGACCCCATGTGTAACTCAGTCGAGAGATACTATATACCAAGTTCCGGGCGAATTGGTAAAAAATTGTGGGAATAGTAGCATTTTTATAGAATTTTACAAAATTCAAAATGGCGGGAAAACTATCCTGGCGGAAAATGACGTCATAGGGTGCGTTGGATTCGTATTGGCTCAAGGATTCCAGGGATACCAAGTTTATGAAAATTGGCCAAGCGGTTCAAAAGTTACAAGCAGAAATGCACCTGCAACTTTGACCTGCTGGTGGCGCTAGAGCGTTGGGACTGGGGACCTATAAATCGCTGTGGGTAATGCTGAGACTGTCCCTAATGTGTGTGCCAATTTACAGCATTTTCCTACCTACGGTTCTATGGGCTGCCATAGACTTACAGTCGGAGAAGAATGGTGACTAGATAATAATAATAACAATTAAAGCTGCGAGCAGCCTTGGCGGGCCCTCGCACCTACGGCCCGGGGGGCATGGCACATCGCCCTGCCCTAATACACCCCTACCTGTGAAAAACGGATGAAGTGTAACAATTTTCTGACAGGTATGAGGAAGGAGAAGGCGTCATTGTCTTAGCACTGCTATCTTGTCCAATTCCCCTCTCTGTATCCCTTTGCATTGCCATTTCAATCATATAGACACATGCAAAATGTTTTAATTTCCACATTTATAGCAATTCATTCGCCTAAAACATGGTGGCACGGCACTTGGTAGCCACTGCAATCACATATATGCCAGCTTCGGACAGGTCTCTGCAGGGGGTTCTATTGAGTCTGACATTTTTGGATTTGTAAATGCACCATACTGAACAACCATGCCATGTAAGTTTTACAAGCAGAAATTGGGACCTGGAAGTTCTTTTGGGAAGTCATGGGACAATGAGAATGTGTGTGACAATTCACAAAAGATTCTTACTATGGGTTGCTGAGATATGACTTCACTTCCTGTTTGGGGGTGTTAGGAGGATTTTGATTGGCTGTCACGGCCAAACCGTGAAATATGTAATAAAACCCTTTTACAAATCTCTTCAGAGTGCTCCTGAAATCATATGTATCAAGTTTTGTGAAAATCAGACCAAATTTGAAGGATTAGGTGCACGTTATTGAATTTCACCAAATCCAAAATGGCGGACATTCTGAAAATGCGGGTATGATGTCATGGGGATCGTTGGATTCGTCTTTGCCCAAGAATTTCAACGCTACCACCAGATTTAAATTTGAGCATGCGGTTCAAAAGTTACAGGCAGAAATGTAGCTAAAACTTTGGCCTGCTGGTGGGTGGTGACTTTGAACTTTGAACTGCTGGTGGCGCTAGAGTGTTTGAGCTAGCGACCTGATATTTCTTGTGGAGGGTCATGGTATAGACAAGAAGGTCTGTGGCAATTTGCAGGAGATTATGTCCATGGGTTTTCAAGATATAGCATCACTTCCTGTTTGGCAACTTTAAGTCTGTTTTTGATTGGCTGTAATGGCCGAACAAAAACATAACCGCAAAATCCACTCGATAACTTTTGTGAGGCTCAATCTAGAGGTGCTCTATACCGACTTTCAGAAAGATTGATCAAAAATTGAAGGAGGAATAGCATTTTTACTGATTTTCGATGCGCTGCTTGGCCCCTAAATATCTCACTTCCTGTTGGGTGTGGCCATGGCAGCCTATTGACTTTTTTGTTTGTCTTAGTGAGATACACACACCCAAAAAAATTTGAGTCTGTAACTTGTACTTATATCGGCCCTAGTTTTGACCTGCTGGTGGCGCTAGAGGGCTTAAACTGGAGACCTGATATTTCTTGTGGAGGGTCATGGTATAGACAAGAAGGTCTGTGGCAATTTGCAGGAGATTATGTCCATGGGTTTTCAAGATATAGCATCACTTCCTGTGTGGCGACTTTAAGTCTGTTTTTGATTGGCTGTAACAGCCAAACAAAAACATTACCGCAAAATCCACTCGAT
>NC_085865.1:45879944-45884944 GCF_034702125.1 Engraulis encrasicolus
TGCGTGCGTGCGTGCGTGCGTGCGTGCGTGTGTGCGTGCGTGTGTGTGCGTGCGTGATGAGAGACAGCTTGCGCTCACATGGGTCTGGACATGGGTCTGGACATGGGTCTGGCTCTGTGGTTTGTGTGTGTTGTTGGCCTGGTGTGTGCACTGCTGTCTCTGATCTGTCTGGGTATTCCAGACAGTCGCAACAGGGTCACCAGCTTATTGACCTGCCAATCAGTATGTGGCAGCGATGTCATGAGACAGAGATATTGGCAGAGACAGAGAACGCGGCATTGGCAGTCTCTGACCTCTCCTCATGGTAGATGAGATGAGTCACTCAAATATATTTACAGTCTATCACCAGAGATGTTCTTATATACACAGTGTAATATAGGGGAACAATTCTGAGACAAACAGTGTATCCAGTCAACCATTCTGACACATACTGTAGAGTCTATTGCCTCTTTTCCACTGCCGGCTTTCTGGTTGGCCTACAGCTCGACATTGTGCGACTCAGCCGCCACTTTTTTCAATGTAAAGCAATGTAATGCTGTGTCAAGCTGTAGGCCTACCAGAAAACCGGCAGTGGAAAAGAGCATTATGAGAGTTCTAGGGGGCATCATTCTACCTATGCAGTCCACAAACGGTCTTGAGTAGGCTCTGGCCTGCATTTTGGTGGTTAACCGCTTTGCGTCACTAGACCTAGCGTTCAGAAAAAATATGGCAAAACTTCGCAACCAGACCCATGCAACAATTTACATCAATTGTCGCTGAACTATAATCAAGGACAGATTATGACTCCATGGGCCCCAGGGCCACACAATAAGAAAGGTGCCCCCTCCTCCACGTCACGAGATTCCACAAGTTTTGAGGGGATACCAAAGTTATTGGGGCCTTAGTTGTTGGGGGTTTCTGTCCCGAGAAAAATCTACAAAATGCAGTATAGTTAAAAGTGCAATTTTAACACAATCTGAGGACATAAATATAGACCAATAATGAAGTGTTTTTGCAGCGCAGAGGTTTGGTCTTTGGGGCCCCCGTAGCTCTTGACCTTGGGCCTTGGCACAGAAGGCCTGTGCAGCAATCTGCCCTTGGCTATAATAAGCCCTTTATACGTACAGTCTGTGAGAAGAGGTGGCGAAATGATATGGCTGTTCTACAATGTAGAAGAAACGAGGGTGGCTAGGCCTCTGTATTGCTGCATTAAAGTTACAGGGGAACGAACCCCATTTTTAGTTCATGCGCATGTACTTCTCAGCTTTAAAAGAACTTTAAGTCTTTAAGTACTTTAAGAAGTACTTTTAGAAGTCTTTTGGGATTTTTTATGTTATAGTCAAGTGTGCGTGCGTGCGTGCGTGCATGTGTGTGCGCGCCTGTGTGCATGCCTGCCTGCGTGCGTGCACGCATGTGTGCGTGCGTGCGTGTGTGCGTGCGTGGATGTCCTATGAGTTCCTTTGTGAGTACTAAATCATTGTTGAGATGGATGTTGTCACAGAGTCCTGGATGAATGATTTGTAGTCGGCACCCAAGGTCACTGTGGTCATGGATGGGATCAGTGCTCTTCTGACAAATCTGCAGCAGGAAGGGAAGAGTGTGTGTGTGTGTGTGTGTGTGTGTGTGTGTGTGTGTGTGTGTGTGTGTGTGTGTGTGTGTGTGTGTGTGTGCTTGTGCGTGTGCGTGTGCGTGTGCGTGTGCGTGTGTGTGTGTGTGTGCGTGTGCGTGTGCGTGTGCGCGTGCGTGTGCATATGCGTGTGTGTACGCTTGCGTGTTTCTGTGTGTGTTTGTGTATTTCTCTGTGTGTGTGTGTGTGTGTGTGTGTGTGTGTGTGTGTGTGTGTGTGTGTGTGTGTGTGTGTGTGTGTGTGTGTGTGTGTGTGTGTGTGTGTGTGTGTGTGTGTGTGTGTGGTGTGTAGTGATGTCTGAGGGTGATGAATGACTGTGTGGCAAGATGAGGGGTGGGGCTGGGGTACATGAAATGGATGATGAAGCTTGAGTGGCATACAAGATTGTCAGCTTTCATGTGCACACACACACACATAGGCACCTCTCTCTCTCTCTCTCTCTCTCTCTCTCTCTCTCTCTCTCTCTCTCTCTCTCTCTCTCTTTCTGTCTCACACACACACACACACACACACACACACACACACACACACACACACACACACACACACACACACTCCTCACACACTCCTCTCTCGCCCCTTCTCTATCTCTCACACCCCTCCACACCCCTCCACTCTCTGTCTCTCTCCGCTCCCTATACTTTCTTTTTCTGCCGTAATACCCCTTGAAATCTGCTTTTATGCTTCTCTCCTTTCTGACTCCTCTCCTTTCCTTGAAAGCTCCCTCGTTCCATCGCTCTCTATTCCTGTCATTCACTCTCTTTCTGTCCATCTCTCTCACTCTTCTGTCTGTTCTATCTCATCCTGCCTTGACTGTGCGTGGTAATCTACTGCCACCCAGTGGGGGGGCAATCGCTATTCCAACATAGCGCTATTCCGACATGCCGCTATTCCTACACTTTTTAGGGGTTAGGGTTAGGGTTAGGGCTAGGGTTAAGGTTAGGGATGTAGGAATAGCGGCGGACGGTGGAAAACGTGTCGGTATTCCGACAATAGACATTAAAGGGACAGTTTGGTCAATTTCAACATGCAGTTGTAATGCTCACACTACCCTGGACTTGTCAGTGCCTGAGATTTTTTTTTCTTATTCTTCAGCCGTTTCCGAGATCCTGGTCATTGTAATGGGGGCAGCTCTTTGTTTACATTTCAAAAAAACATTTTTATTTATTCCCAAAAACATCCAAAAGGTTATAAAACATCAGCAGACAACTAGCAAACAGCAGTACCTTTTGAGAAAATATTTGGAGTTGGCCTATGTTTCATTTTTTAAAAATGTAAACAAACGCTGCCCCCATTAGAATTGCTCATATCTCGGAAAGGGCTGAGCCGAAAAATGTGGCATCACCAGGCACTGACAAGTCAAGGGTAGCGTGAGCAATACAACTGCATGTTGAAATTGACCAAACTGTCCCTTTAACGTCGGAATAGAGACATGTCAGAATAGCGCCACATAACCCACCCAGTGACATCAGAGGTCTGCTGATTTGGAATCCACCAACAGCATGCACTCACTGATGCGTACATGAATTAACGTACACATCCATACAGGTGAAAGATGTTTTTTTTGGGTTCAGACGTCAGGTGGTGCAACAGCATCTAATGCCTACTGTGTATACGTGTAAATGAATTAGTAATTGGCGATATGCTGCAACAAATATGCTTCTTAGATAGTGCACTAAAGCCAAACAAAAAAATCCATACAGTAGTGGCACTGGCTGTCTTTGCGCCGCCCTGACGTGCACTATACTGCTGCTGAAATGTCACTGACCCATACACATTACACACACCTTAGGTCTTAAAGTTAAGTAGTTATTTTTGCAGCATCTATGTATTCACCATACTGTGCAAAGAGTTGAGAGCATACAGTTGGCTATATAATATTCATAGCTCTTTGGTATTCATTCATGGTCTTGGATAATCTCAAAACTTTTTCTCAGTTCAATTTTTCATGTCATTGGTCTGTCCTCTTGTATACTCTAAAAGTGCCATTTTTTCTGCAAGTGCTTCTTTAGTATGGCCCAGTCATCCACAAAGCACAATTTATCTTGTATAAACTAATGTGTTATCAGCTGAACCGCTCTGTTACACCTCTCAAGACAATACTGAAAAGGGAAGTGAAGTTTTTGGGAGGCTTTCATAGTTAATCATCAGAGACTTGTTTGCCCTGATACGTGATAGTATTGCAACATTGATACCATGACAATGCTTTGAAGCAGACTACACTGACTTTGGGATTTTGTGGATTTTCTTTTCATATTCTAATCATGTAGAATCTTCTGCCTTTGCTGATAGCAGGTCAAAAGAGGTAAATACTCTATGCCCTTTGAAAAGAATCTGTCTATGTCACTCTCTCTCAATGTCTTTCTCTCGCTCTTACACACACACACACACACACACACGCACGGACGCACACACACACAGAGAGATACACACACACACACAGACATACAGACACAGACAGACAGACACAGATACACACAGATACACACAGACAGACAGACAGACAGACAGACAGACACACACACACACACACACACGCACGCACGCACGCACGCACGCACGCACGCACGCACGCACGCACGCACGCACACACACACACAATGCCACATGACACATGTACTTATATTGTGCGTCCACTTCGACACTGTACATTCTTGGTTGAAAAGGACATTGACTGGCAGCAGAAAAGCAGACTGATGAAAAGGACTAGACATTAAAGGAACACCAAAGATGGAGACGCAAGGGAGATGAAGAGAGGAGGAAAGAGGAGGAAAAGAGAGAGAATAGAAAATAAGACTTGGAAGGAGGGCAAAGAGATGAAAGAGAAGAGGCGGGAGGTTGAGGTGATTGATGTAGAAGGAAAAAGTAGAAGAGGAGGGCTGTATGTAATCTTCGACTGTGTGTGAATGAACCCCAACTGAGTCAAAGTCTGTGTGTGCGTGGGCATGTGTGCGTGCGCGCGTGTGTGTGTTCGTGGAATGCGTGCATGCGTGGCATGCATGTATGCAGGGCCCACGACCCCTTTGACCAGGCCTGGGACAAAATTATTTGAAAGGGCACCCTCACACTGCATAGAATGCTTTGAGAACCCAACTATGGGCCCCCTCTCCCTGGGCCCCAGGACAACTGACAACTTTGTCCCTGCCCTGTCGGCTTCCTTGCGTGTATGTGTGCATGCGTGCACACAAGTGTTCCCCATGTATGCCTTTAGGCATCTGTCATCCCCATTGTTTCAGTCACAAGTGTCTCAGTATCATTGAAGCCGAAGTGTGTTTTGAAGCCCTTTGAATGAAGGCTGATAAGATGATAATTGCAGCACACAGTTGGAGCCCTACTCTCATTCTCATTCTCATTTCTGTCCCCCACAGTGTTTTTTACTCATTCCTTTCCTCTA
>NC_085865.1:45902444-45912444 GCF_034702125.1 Engraulis encrasicolus
CAACTTTAAACTTTGCTTTAAAAAGTTCAGGAAGTAGACTGAAATTGTGACACTGATCAAGGGTCTTGTAGCCGAAACGTCTGTGTGACCCTGCGATGAATGAATAAAAAGAAAAGAAAAAAGGAAAAAGAAGAAACTGATTGTGATCTATTCCCTACTTGCTTAATTAGGCGACTTCAGAGACGCAGGAAGAGTGCGGTGTGTGGAGGATAACTTTACCTAATAATTGATACCGTCATACACTAGTACATTGATGAGCAAAAGGAATAAAGATTTTGTGATTCCAAAGTTTCAATTGTTATTATCAAAGTAACGATGTCAGTCAGATAGGCTATAAGGCCTTTTCATTGTCTTCATGGTTGCATGTTGAGTACAGATGTGGTGGTGATCGTAAAGCTATGTGTTTAGTAATACGAGTGACGAGTATGTGAACTGCTACATACTTTTATCACTGTTGAATTTTGCTCGTAATGGGTTACTGTATGTGACACAGCAATCACAGGCATGTCATGAATAGGCCTATTTTCTTTTGCTACTGTGTTGTCAAACAGCAAAACCTATGCTCTGACAGTGGCCATCAGCGTTATACGTGGCTTGAACTTTACCTGGGCGTTGCAGAGACAGGAAACATTCTAGCAGGAGGACAGAGGCTATGCGGATTAGAGTGCTGTGTGTTCAAAATGGCGCGACCCCAGCTAAGCTACATATGCACATCATGGCGGACATCAGAGGCTTAAAGCAGAGCAGCATCTTGATGACAAGCAGAATCTGTATACTCGCACACAGGTACACACACACACATACGCACGCACGCACGCAGGTACACAACAAACACACACATACAGACACACACACAGACACGCGCATCCACACACATGCATACACACACAAACACAGACACAGACACAGACACAGACACAGACACACACACACACACACAGACACACACAGACACACACACACACACACACACACACACACACACACACACACACACACACACACACACACACACACACACACACACACACACACACACACACACACACACACACACACACACACACACACACACACACACAAAGCCACTGTCTCTCTTAGTTCTCCTTCCTCTCTCTAATACTCTCCTCATCTATGCCTCCCTTTCATTCTTTCTCGCCCTACATAATGCTACATAATGCTAAAAAGTTTTCTTGCACCATGTAATTCCTGGTACAGATGGCCTGGAACTCAAACAAGATCCACATAAAAAAGAGTCTTTAAAAAGATCATTAAAAAGTGTGTATGTGCGTGTGTGTGCGTCCGTGCGTCCCTGCATACTTACGTGCGTGTGTGTTTGCGTGCGTTTCTCTCAATTTCGTTGATCCACTGTACTGCATAGGCTACTATCTGTTGTCAGTCTCACAAACCACAAACGTGAAGCAGCACTACTTGGCAGTTTCCCTCATATCAGCTGTGCTGCGGTAGCTAACCTTTATGAGGCGTCCTCCCTGTAATAATAATAATAACACGCCTGTCTATTTATAATCTTGCCAATTATTTCTGGCATTGTTTGCGCTAATAAGATGTACTGGTGCTTGTCTATCAATAGCTGTTGCTAACTCTCGCTGAAACACAGACACGCACACTGACGCATGCATGCATGCACACACGCACACGCACACGCACACGCACACGCACACACACACACACACACACACACACACACACACACACACACACACACACACACACACACACACACACACACACACACACATCCTCTTCACTCGACAAGAAATCAGACGTGAGGTCGGCACAGACCCATTTGATTTGGTGAGCTGATTGGAAACAGAAGTTATTTATAGACAAGCAGCTTGCCAAGGAAAACACACTCACAGAGACATACACACACACACACACACACACACACACACACACACACACACACACACACACACACACACACACACACACACACACACACACACACACACACACACACACACACACACACACACACACACACACACACACACACACACACACAAATGCATGCACGCATGCAAGTGCACAGTCAGTGTGTGCCAAAGTCAAGCATCCTTCTTCTTCATTCACTGGGGTGTTGGAGAGGCAGAGTTATCTTTTAAATAATAAAACAGGGAAGTTCATCAGTTTTATACTGGCAACTGGCATTGGCAAATCCTTTAGAGGAATAACTGTGTTTGTAAGTATGACTTTTCAGCTTCACAGCAGTTGTGTTGTTGCTGCGGTGGTCGCTTTGTAAGCATAATGAAGTATGTGATGTTCATTTTCGTACTCTGCCTCTTGGCAAACTTTGCTGGCAGCTTGAAAGCTTTGCCAATAAGCTTCCCATGGCAAACGTTTGCTTAATTGCAGACCGCTGTTTCGGATCCACAACGCAGCGGAAGACCAAAACAGACGTAAAATCAACACAGATTGATGCGTCCTATCCAATGGTGGGAGCCACATTACAGGCTAATGCTGACTCATGGACGCGTGGTAGTTTGTGATATGATATCAAGGTCCAGGTACACGAGCGGCACCTCAACTGAATAGAATAGAATAGAATAGAATAGAATAGAATAGAATAGAATAGAATAGAATAGAATAGAATAGAACAGAACAGAACAGAACAGAACAGAACAGAATAGAATAGTCGGACACGATGCACAGTCAGTGTGCAATTAGATTGAATGCTACTGTGCAATGCATAAATAAAAAGCATATCATCATCACCATCAGAGACAGCTGGGTCCACACAGATCCAGCCTGAATGCACCCATTCTTTAAAGCCTCAAACTGCTTTATGTACTTGAATGTTCTTTGAGTAAATTATTAATGTCCCTTGATGAAAGACAAAAGGAAAAAAAGAAAATCAACTTCCATTGAATCCAAAGTCTGGAAAAGCGAATGAGAATGAAACATTTAGCATTTTGCCTCTAAGCAGACATAGGGCACGTGAAATAGTTTTCCTTGTCTATTTCTTTCTTTAAAAAAAAAAAAGTTTAGCTCAATACATCGCTAAAAATAGGCCTTTTTGTCTGCAAGAGAGAGAGAGACAGAGAGCACCCTGATCCTTGGGACTCTGAGAATTATGAAAACTTTTCATCCGTCGATGGCAAGAAGAGCTCAGCGAGGAGATTATTACTCTGAGCAGAGAGCTCTCTCTAAGGCGATGGAGTCCACACTCATGAGTTTTTAGAGTTTTATTTTTTTATTTGTAAGAGACATCTGTTAACACCACTCCAAACGTTGCCAGACAGACTTGTTAATTTTGTGTTTTCCAATCCCCTCCCTGAGTTGCTGAGCTTTAACCCTGTCAGCCATCATGTGCAGTAGATGGCCTTGTTACGGTCATGGCATTTTGCGTGTGTGTGTGTGTGCGTGTGCGTGCGTGTGTGCGTGCGTGTGTGCGTGCGTCCGTGCGTGCGTGCATGTGTACGTGCGTGCGTGCATGCATGTCTGTTTATTGAGAAGATTACCGTTCGATCGGATGAAAGGAATATGGTCATTTGTCTGCCATTCAGGAACGTGCCCATTGTGAGAGACAAAAGGTCATAGGGATAAAGCATAAAGCTTAGATCCCCTAGCTGTCACCAGTCACGCCTCAAGAAAGTCTATCTTAATCCATACTGTCCATTGTATTTTCATTGAAAGATAAACTTTCTGGGTGTTTATTTTTAGGTAGTACAGCTGTATTGTGTATTTTTGTTTATTTATTTGTGTTTGTTTATCGCGCAGATGTTGTTCATCTAAAGCCTTAGCATCTAATCGTGGGGCTTTTGTTGTGCTCACTGGAAGAAAAAAAAACACATTCTGGATTTTGGAATGTGATTTTGATAACAGGTACAGGCACAGATGGAAACAGGGTTTTTTACAGCACACTTTGGCTCATATAATGGAGGATTATGCATGCACGGGGTATTCTCTCTCTCTCTCTCTCTCGCTCTCTCTCTCTCTCTCTCTCTCTCTCTCTCTCTCTCTCTCTCTCTCTCTCTCTCTCTCTTTCTCTCTCTCTCTCTCTCTGAAGAATGATGAATTCCTAAAGTTTCTTCTCCTTTTCTCTCCTCCTCCTGTTTATACCGTAGCCCACATTCTCGCCAGACCCGAGCTTCTTCACGGCTTGCATTATTGAACACCTACCGTACCAGCCTGCCATGAAAGTCCTCAAAATAAGTTAGCCAGCTTCAGCCTAGTTAATGCTGACAGATGGATATCGAGAGAAACCTGCTCAGCTCCAGTCTTTTGTTTACATTTGAGATCGAAGTGTTTAAAAATTTCATCCCCCCTCAGACGGCTTCCCAGGGCTTAGCTCGTGCAGCTTTGCTCTGCTTGGGGTGTTCATTGACACCCCTGAAATGTTTGGGGTGTTGATGCAGCAGATTTAAAAGAAATGATTTAAAAACAGCAAAGCCAATGATTTTCCATCTACTCAAGAAGTAAGAAGCACATTCCATAACAACTTCAGCCTTAAAGGACACAACAGCAAAGTAGATGCATGAAGCTTGTGAGAGCCTAAGTACTGGAAATTCTTCGACGGACTTGTCTGTACAATCAAGTGCCATCTGTGCCATCTTGATAGTTACTCAGTCGTGCCTGCGTGCCTGCGTGCCTGCGTGCGTGCGTGTGTGCATTCATGCATCTGTGCGTCGGTGTGTCCGTGCATCTGTGTGTATGGGTGTATGGGTGTAGCTGTAAGACTCAGACATCATGTAAGTACATGGCCTATTTGGGGTCGTGACATGTTGTGTGTATGTGTATGTGTATATAGGCTACGTACGTGCATGACAGTGTGTTTGCGTGTGCTGCAAGAAAGGAACTATTACACAATGCCAAAGCCCACCAGCAATTAATTTACATTACATTTGCATAAGTCACACCAAGTTGTTTTATCAAAAAGGTTAAAGATTCCTTCAAATCGCAATAGTAGGCATTAATCCTGAGAGCAGCAAAATGGCAGCGTGTGCTCAGTCACAGATGGAAGCAGAGTTAACGGCAGAGTGCACACGCACACACACACACACACACACACACACACACACACACACACACACACACACACACACACACACACACACACACACACACACACACACACACACACACACACACACACAAAAGACCCATTTACGGCAATTAGTGCCAGCTCATGTGAGATCGCCCTAGGAGACCAAGCGACGGCCCGTGGGGAACACTTCGACCTCTCTGAGGTTGACTTTGCCAATGGGTGCACAGACAGACACAACCAGTGACAAACAGGGCTGGACCTGAGTCAGACACACAGCACAGAGAATCTTCCGGAAGCGATGGAGAGACTCTCACCATGTCCTGGTGGTTATGTGTGTGACCGCCACACTTGCTCTAACGCACAAACTCGAACTATTTTTGAACAAAAGCCCACTTGACCTCATCACAAGCCTTCCCAACACCCCTTGATCTTGTCATAAGCCTACCAATGCCCTCTTACTATAATTTTAAAAAAAAAACACACAGATTAATGCTCCCCAATGGCAACTAAGCACACCCCTTCTCAGCTGTATCCTTCTCAACGCCCCCCTAGGGCTCCGTAACACCCTCCAGAGGGGCTGTAGAGCAACCGTTGAGAAACACTACTGTAATGTATGCAGAGAAACTTGAAGATAAGATAAGATAAACTTTTATTGTCTGTTTGCACAGAAATTTGCCTTGCATGACACTTCTCCACAATCCACATGTAAATGCACATTAAAGACACACAAAACACAACATGGCCCATCTAGGTCCATAAGCTGTTAGGGCAGCACAGTCCAATAAAAATGATGAAGTGATTCTGGCATACAGGCCTTTGTTGAGGGCATGCCATCTCTGGATTTTCTATGACACATCCTTTTTGTTTTCCTGTTTGTTTCCTCTTTCATTGTAGGTCTACTCTTGTATTGATTTTTTTCCACCCACAATACAACTCGTTCTTTGTGTTGTTATTAAAGAACTGACTTTGTTATGGTTACTATGATAGGCCTAGCACTATAGAGTATAAAGGTACTGTATCGAGTAAGCGCAGAAACACGTGACTGTCCTACGCTCATCCACACATTACGTAGTGCCATATACATACCTTCAGCATAGGGTTAAATCATACCTGTCAACTTTGACCTCCTAAAATCCGGGAAAATTCCCATATTTTAAGCCAAAATCCGGGGAATTTTCTAAAGGGCAAATTCTGACAGTCAACGGGATGACAGAGATGGATCGGACGGTGCGTTCTATCTCCTTTTCACAACAGCGCGTGTGCAAAGACAGTCCTGTCTAAAATCCCTCAGAACACGTTTTACAGCGTGGAAAAACAATGTAATGAAAACAAAACAATGAAATGAGCGCAATGAGTTTCTTGTAGTTGTTTTGTCGCACAAGGCTGTTTTATGCGTTGCATGAACTGACGGCTTCTGAGGAAAAGTGTGGGCGCACAAGTGCTGGAAAACTACGGAGCTCGAGGGTGACAGACAGCTCGTATTTTCAAGGAACTTCAATTCTTGGTGGCATCTGGCATACAATCTTCTGGCAGGTAGCTTGATAAGCAAGACCCTCTGGCTCTCTCTTCAAGAGGGGGTGTGGCTCGCCGGACAGGGCCGTGGGTATAATTACTGGACCGACGGTGTTTTTTGATAATGTGAAAAATCCGGGATATTTCCGGGAAACATGTCAAATCGGGAAGAAATCGGGAAATGAGTCAAAATTAGGGAGTTTCCCGGGAAATTAGGGATGGTTGACAGGTATGGGTTAAATCCATCTAGGGCTCACTAGACCCTCACAACACTCTCAATGTAGCTACTCTAGTAAAATAAAGGAGAAATAAAAAATTAAACTCGTCTCCTCCAATAATTGCCATTTGCATAGGTTTGACATGATTCAGAGACACAATGTGTCTGTGGCCGTATTTAAAGAGGTGAGGAAGTGGAGTATGTGTGCAGTTTTGGCCGCGAATCCCTAGAGACTCTAATCAGTACACCTGCAGTGTTACAGTTTTTCAACTATAAGAGAGTCAGAATTACTAGTTTAGTTGGTCCTAATCTCTGTGTGGAATTTGTTCAATTACCGCGTCAATGACATTTTAAGTAGAAGCACACTCCAGGGTGGTCCAACAAATGTCACTATTGTGTGGATTGAAGGATTTTTTGTGTGCGTTTTAGCAGATTATCTAGAAAGCCTATTAATTGCTTGTGCATTAATTTCTAATTATTTATTAATTTATGGGGATTATTTTAGGTGCACCACCTAACATCTGAGCCCAATTCACCTTTGGCTAAGGCCCGCCCTAATGTGCTTTTTGACCAATCACAGCGCAGCAAAAGGACGACCTCGGACAAACCTCGGACAGTTTTGACAGCGCTCCATTGAACTCAATGCTGAAATCGCATGTTTTCGAGTAGTTAGCGAGATACGGTCGTATTATTATTAAAATATGATTGGAAATTGTGCCTGGGGTATTTGTGACAAAGGTGCAAGTTTCCCCGCGATATAACAGGTGGTAATCGCTTTCCTCTTTACCTAAAACCGGACTAATAAGCAGCTGGATAATCTGCCTTAAGGGTCTCGGCAGCCTCACACTCGACTAGAAAGCACACGGATCAAAAACTGTGTGTGCTCCGATCATGCCACTATCTCATTCGTGTCACTTTTCAGTAAGGTTGTAAGCAAACCACGAACCTGTTTCAGAGTAGGATTTGGGATTTCTGACCTAATTAATGAAGAGACACCGCTAGCAAAGTTAACTATCGGTCACGGCAGGAGTGTTTTGACTAGCAGCTGATGGACGTGATTTTGTTAAGCTACTGAAGATAAACGTTAATGTTACACATTGCTGTGGTAGCTTTGAAGATGACTACAGCCATCACCGTTGTGTGATTTCGTTTTCGTCTAGCAAGTTTGAGTCAGGGCTCAAAAGATATGCGAGCTCAGCTTACCATGGTGCTGGTTACAATGCCTATCGATAGAAGAGCCCATAACAGCTGTGATGCATTGGATGACCGTTCAGAAAATAAATACTTATATTCACAATACTATGAATGCGTTTTTTATTTATTAGGAGTGAATAACTGCTGCGATTTGCAGTCACTGCATAAATCACGTTGATATCTCAGCATTGAAAGTTTATCTGTCCGACCTAGCAACTGTAACTAAAGAGGGCGGGGCTTAGCCAAAGGCGAATTGACCCTAACAGAAAATTAAAAATAGTTGAAAATGACTTTGCCACAATAGTTTAATTTTACACAAAAGCTCCACCACTCGTCAGACCTCTTCAGTCTTGAAGACGGGGGTGGTGCATTTCCCGCAACCATAGTTGCTAACCGTGTTAGCTACTTTGTTGTTTGAGACACAATTTCACGTTGGCAACTACACAACTTGCTAACTGGCTAGTAGCTACCACACTTTCGAGAAATACAACCCAGACAGTTTTAGTCTGGGAAACCAGCCCCCACTCTGCTCCTCTGGGTTCTCTGGGTCCGCATTGTTCATCTGAACACTACAGTAGCTGATAAAGGAAAGGGGAAGTTCTGGGGAAGGACATGGTGGCAAGGTCCTGCTGGACTTGTTAGCTGCTGCATGTTCCCTTTGTTTTCCTTTTCTCTCTCTGGTTCTCTCTTTCTCTCTCTCTGGTTCTCTCTCTCTCTCTCTCTCTCTCTCTCTCACTCTCACTCAGTCTCTCTTTATCTCTCTGTCTCTCTCTCACACACTCTCTCTGTTTCTGTCTCTGTCTCTCTGTCTCTCTCTCACACTCTCTCTCTCTCTCTCTCTCTCTCTCTCTCTCTCTCTCTCTCTCTTTCTTTTTCTGTTTCTGTTTCTCTCTGTCTAGCATCAAATGTTTCCCTTCCCTTTCTCACCCCTGGCTTCTCTGACTCTCTGTTCTTGTTCTTGTTCTTCCATGTTGATGGCTTTCACTTCAACTGTTCTGTTCTTTACTGTGTGCGTGCATGCGTGCGTGCGTGCGTGCGTGCGTGTGTGTGTGTGTGCGTGCGTGCATGCGCGTATGTATGCTTATGCGTGTGTGTGTATGCGTACATATGCATGTGCATATGTGTGCGTACATGCCTGTGTGCCTGTTTGCCACCATGTGACCTAGATCCCTACGGCTGATGTGATAGGCTGGCTACCTCAGCAAGATATAGTGGTGGTGGCTGCCATCTTACTCACAACCTTTAAGCACACATAGAGAAACGGTGGTGGGTGGCTCAGTCAATGCACTTAGTTTCCCCTCCTGAAGACTTGTACTGGTAGAGCCACTGCAAATACATTACATGCTCATGCTCATACCATATACAGTATGCTACACTAAATAATATATCTTGCTGCTGTCTATCTATGGTAACTTACATAAGCTACTTTGCTAGAAAAACTTGGAACATGAATGTATACAGACAGGCAGCCACACGCACTACGCACGCAGGAACGCACGCACACACATACACACACACACACGCACGCACGCACGCACGCACGCACGCACGCACGCACGCACGCACGCACGCACACACACACACACACACACACACACACACACACACACACACACACTTGTGAGGCCCATAGGCTTATGGGGACCTGTCACATCGGCGCACCACGCGTGAACAGCCTGGCTTGTGTGTGTGTGTGTGTGTGTGTGTGTGTGTGTGTGTGTGTGTGTGTGTGTGTGTGTGTGTGTGTGTGTGTGTGTGTGTGTGTGTGTGTGTGTGTGTGTGTGTGTGTGTGTGTGTGTGTGTGTGTGTGTGTGTGTGTGTGTGTGTGTGTGTGTGTGGCTCTGGCTTGGTGGCGGGGGTCCAAAGCAGCTGTCTCTCACTCCCGGCCCTCTGCTCTGACTGCCCTCAAGGCTTCTCCTCTCACACTTAGCGGCCCTTTTAATTGGTCGCAATTTGCAACCGGAGCAGTCAATCATTCAGCGTTGCTGAGGGGGACATTTACATTCAGCTTAAAATAGCCAAAGAGAAACGTGGAGAGGAATATGGAGATTTCTCACTAGGTGGTA
>NC_085865.1:45917444-45924944 GCF_034702125.1 Engraulis encrasicolus
GCTACGAGTATAGAAACTCTGTAGAGGCCCCAGAGCTTCAGTTGAGGTGTAGACGTCTTGGCAAAAGGTACTGTGTCTTGGCTGTAGTATAGTTGTGCTCAGGGTCATTTATTTTGATTTAGCCTGGCAAACTTGAAGCCTGTTTATTTTGCATTTTTGATATTTTGTTTCGATTAGTTTATGTTCTGCATTTTTCAACTTTATTTTTGTACACTGTAAATATTTGCACCTGAAGAAAAGTTTTAGAAAAGAAGAAAAAATAAAAAGAGCTCTATTTTTGGAAACAAGTTTCGTTCATCTCTCTGTCCACTCCACCGCCGACCAGTCCTGCAACATGTGGTGTCAGAAGTGAGGACTTTGGAGTGGCAGAGTTGAAGACAAAGATGTCGACCACCAGGAAGCAAGCAACCAAAGCCAATGAAGATGCAGCAGCGGCAGCAGCAGCAACAACAGCAGCAGCAACAACAGCAGCAGCAGCAGTCGGGGGTGATGCACAGGCGACAGCAGTAGCGACAGCCACAGCCAACACCGAGAGGAGAGATGAGTCATCCCTGGACCGGCTGGCAAGAATGTTCGAGTCCTTCATGGAGGTGCAGCGAGCCAGAGATGTGAAGCTGGAGAAGGAGTCTGCCCGGCAAGCCCAGCAGTATTCCGTCCTCAACCATCAGATGAACCAGCTCCAGCTCGATGTGGAGAACGTGAGGGAGAGGGGGGGCACGCCAGTTCCCTCTCGCACTTCGACACCCGAACCGGCCGCAGACACCAGAGGGAGCAAGACCCCATACAAGCTGAAGATGCCAAAGCTGGAAGAGACCGACAACATCGACCACTACCTGACGACGTTTGAGAAGCTGGCAGCAGCCTGTGAGTGGCCAAAGGAGGATTGGGCAATCCACCTAATTCCACTTCTAACGGGCAAAGCCAGGAGCGCCTTCATTGCAATGGACCCTGAAAACAACATGAACTTTGACAAACTGAAAGAAGCAATTCTGAAGAAATATGAAATAAACGCTGAGACATATCGCTCACAGTTCCGAGCAATGGACACCAACCAAGACGAAACACCACAAGAACTGTACATACGCCTTAAAGACCTGTTTGCTAAATGGGTGAAGTACGACACATGCAGCAAAGAAGCCCTCATGGAGACCATGGTGCTGGAGCAATACCTGCGCGTTCTCTATCCAGAGGTGAGGACCTGGGTCAAAGAACGCAACCCGACGACAGCAGCAGAGGCCGCCACCCTGGTGGAGAACTTCGTCGCCGCACACAAAGGCTCCAAGAGGTACCGCTACGCCGGAGTGCTGGACCGCCAACCCTGGGGTAAGTCTGATGGTGTTGGTAGTGGACGTGGTTCTGGTGCGCCCCCTAACTACAGTAGGAACACCCCACCCCCACCCCATAGCAACGTTAAGTCCCAAGGTGTTTCATGCTTTAACTGTGGTAGGGAAGGTCACAAGAGCCCCGCTTGCCCCCTCAGAAAGCCCAAACATTCCCACCTATGCTATGTACCCAGCCCTAGCCCACCCCTTAAGACCCAGCAGAGCAGAGATCCTATCATTACTGTACAACTTAATGGTAAACCCACCACGGCCCTAGTTGACACAGGATGCACACAGACATTGGTTCAGGCAGATTTAGTCCCCCTAGAGTTCAGAAATGAAAATGACATATTGACTATCTGTTGTGTTCATGGTGATACAAGCGAGCATAGTACAGCAGATGTGTATGTCGGTGTATGTGGTCAGACATATTTGCTCAAGGTGGGGCTGGTCCCCAAACTGCCATACCCAATACTGTTAGGCCAAGACCTCCCTGTGTTGCCAGACCTGGTAGGGAAAACTGCTTTAAGCTGTGTAGCAACAAGAGCTATGGCGAAGGCTAAACCACCTGACATGGCTGATTTTCCTTTTTATGGTGAGGATGTCCCAGTTGAGCCAGCATTCACCAGTGAGGAGAGATGTGCCAAGCGCAGAGAGACAGTGCTAGACATCGTAGAGCAGTCAGGCCTACAGAGTGACTCAGATGTAGAACCCCCTAGCCTGTCTGAGTCTGAGGTACACTTTAATGGTGATATTGCTATACTGCAACGTGCAGACCCAACACTGGCCAATCTGTTTAAGAAGGCAGAGGAGGGCCCTTGCTTTGTCCCAGCTCTTGGAAAAGAAGTTTTTACCCTGCAAAATAATATCCTGTACAGAGAAAGTGAAGATGGTTTGCAGCTTGTGGTGCCAGAGCAGTACAGACAGCAAGTTTTGGAACTAGGTCACACTATCCCATGGGCAGGTCACCTAGCTTTCATAAAAACACTGCGACGAATTAGCAGACGCTTTTACTGGCCTGGAATGTTTTTAAAAGTGAAAGACTACTGTGGATCATGCCACCAATGTCAGCTAGCAGGAGGGAAAGGTTTTGCACGTGCCCCATTAGTGCCACTCCCTATAGTTGACACCCCTTTTGAGCGCATTGCAGTAGATGTCGTAGGTCCCCTGGAAAAGAGTAGGTCAGGGAACCGCTTCATTTTAGTTATCTGTGATTACGCTACTAGGTACCCCGAGGCCTTCCCCCTAAAACTTGTCACTGCTAAGCAAGTTGCGTCTTGCCTCCTCCAGCTCTTCTCCAGAGTAGGGATTCCACGTGAGGTATTAACAGACCAAGGCCCAAATTTCATGAGCAAAACACTTAAGCAAGTTTATGACCTGTTAGGGATAAAGCGCATCAGAACCACTCCCTATCACCCACAGACGGATGGACTCGTCGAGCGGTTCAATCAGACCCTGCTGAACATGCTCAGACGGTTTGTGGATGACAGCGGCAAAGAGTGGGACCAGTGGCTACCCTACCTGTTGTTCGCATACAGAGAAGTTCCCCAAGAGTCAACTGGGTTCTCTCCCTTCGAACTGCTGTACGGGCATCAGGTGCGGGGACCACTGGACGTGCTGAAGGAGACCTGGGAGGGAGAGACATCGGAGCAGACGGACATCATCTCCTACGTCTTGAAGATGAGGGAGAAGCTGACTGCTGTGACTGCCATGGCTCAAGACAACCTCCGCAAGTCCCAACAACGACAGAAGGCATGGTATGACCGGTCTGCCCGCACGCGCAGCTTCCAGCCTGGTGACCGGGTCCTGCTGTTGTTGCCCAGCTCAGACAACAAGCTGTTGGCGAAATGGCAGGGGCCCTACACCGTGACGCGCAAGATGGGAAAGGTGACGTACGAGATCAACATGCCAGACCGTCGAAAGAAACATCAAGTCTTCCATGTCAACATGTTGAAGCGGTGGATGGAGCGGGCGGAGCCAGAACTGCAGTCAGAGCCACAGCAGGCGGCGTCAGCGCTGTTCATCCGAGCAGTGGAAGAGGAGGAAGAATACAGCGAGCAGTATCTGCCGGGCCGAGAGGAGGAGAGCCAGCTAGACCTCAGCCATCTGTCGGAGGAGCGCCAGCGTGACCTCTGCAACATCCTGCCAGAGGGCCTCTTCACTCAGCGACCCGGGCGGACGGAGCTGGTGGAGCACCGGGTGGTGCTCAAGGACGACAACCCAGTGCGGCAGCCTTGCTACAGGGTGCCGGAGCGATTGCTGCCGGTCATGAAAGAGGAGCTGGACATGATGCTTGAGCTGGGGGTCATCGAGCCGTCCTTCAGCGAGTGGAGTAGTCCAGTGATCCTGATACCCAAGAAAGATGGCAGCCTGAGATTCTGCTTGGACTTTCGCAAGGTCAACATGCAAGCAAAGTTTGACCCATACCCCATGCCAAGGGTCGACGACCTCGTTGAACGCCTGGGCAAGGCCAAATACCTAAGCACACTCGACTTGTGCAAAGGTTATTGGCAGGTGCCACTGGCAGAGGGCAGCAAAGAGCTCACTGCCTTCAGAACACCATTCGGGCACTTCCAGTTCACAGTTCTACCCTTCGGCCTGCATGGGGCGCCAGCGAGCTTCCAGCGATTGATGGACAGGATCCTCAGGGGGGCGGAGGGCTTTGCCGCCGCCTACTTTGATGACATCGTGATCTACAGCGCCACCTGGGGGGAGCACCTCCAACATCTGCAGCAGATCCTCTCCTTGGTTAAGGAGGCGGGTCTCACCATCCACCCAGACAAGTGTGCCTTGGCCAGGGAGGAGACCTCCTACCTGGGCTATGTTCTGGGCAGAGGGGTCATCCGTCCTCAGGTGGGGAAGGTGGAGGCGATCAAGTCTGCGGAGCGGCCAACCACCAAGAAGCAGGTACGATCGTTCTTGGGACTTGTGGGTTGGTACAGGCGCTTCATTCAGAACTTTTCAGAGAAAGCGGCTGTGCTGACTGAACTAACCCGTAAGAACCAACCCAACAAGGTCCAGTGGTCTGAGGAGTGCGAGAGCGCATTCCAGGACTTAAAGGACTCTTTGTGTCAAGAGCCTGTGCTCCTCAGTCCAGACTTCGAGAGACCGTTCACTGTGCAGACCGATGCGTCTGACCGAGGCCTGGGTGCTGTCCTCTTGCAGGGGGATGAAGGACAATTGCGGCCTGTGGCTTACATTAGCCGCAAGCTGCTACCCAGAGAGCAAAACTACTCGACAGTAGAAAAAGAATGTCTTGCCATTAAATGGGCACTGGACTCCTTTAAGTACTATTTGTTGGGGCGTAAATTTGTGTTGGAAACCGACCACAGAGCGTTGTCCTGGTTAGGGAGTATGCGGGACACCAATTCCAGGATCACCAGGTGGTTCTTGGCAATCCAGCCTTTTGATTTTGATGTGTTGTACAGGGCGGGGAAATTTAATTGTACAGCTGACTTCCTGTCTAGGCCTGAGTAAATTGACTTGAATGCCACAGGGGGCATTTTCAGAAGGGGGGGGAAATGTCACGGAGTGAGCCGTGACGCTTACGCCCAATCACTTTTCACCTGTTTACTCACGCAAGCGCATAGGCGCATAGGCAGCTATCTGCCGGCATATTCGAACATCAGCTGTTCTACTGCAGTGAGTAGCATTTCATTCCATTACCGTTTTCTGTTCTGGTTTACCCGTTTTAAGCATTCCACATCTCACCGTTTGCCATAGCATCTTAATAGTATTTGTTACACAGTGTGCAGGGAGGCCTACCGCCATTATGTAGCATTTGTTTGTTTCACGCCATTGTTTCACCACTCGTGTTTGCAACACGCGTCATGTATCTAAACATCCATTCATCTGTTAAAACATTGTACCGGTAACAGTAACAAACCACACTGACACACATACCTGTTTTTGCAATTTAATGTTTTTAGCCATCATTACAAACGCAGTTTTCTGTACACTCACCACCTGACGCAAAACACTTCCTTCATCCTCGGGCGAAACCGAGGGACTGATCCAATGGGTAATTATTGGGGGGGCTCACGTGCTCTGAATGGCGCATACTATTTTAGCGGGGGTGTTTTACTGGTTATGGGGAAAATGTATTTTTATAATGTGTAGAGGGAATTCTGTTTACTGAAAATTATTTTGGGTGTTTATGTATTTTGTGTTCATTCTTTTCAGTTGTTATTTTCCATTTAGATTTTTGTTATTTTGTTAATTGATTTGTTTTGGCAACTGGGCTCATCTGTGGGGAGGGGCTACGAGTATAGAAACTCTGTAGAGGCCCCAGAGCTTCAGTTGAGGTGTAGACGTCTTGGCAAAAGGTACTGTGTCTTGGCTGTAGTATAGTTGTGCTCAGGGTCATTTATTTTGATTTAGCCTGGCAAACTTGAAGCCTGTTTATTTTGCATTTTTGATATTTTGTTTCGATTAGTTTATGTTCTGCATTTTTCAACTTTATTTTTGTACACTGTAAATATTTGCACCTGAAGAAAAGTTTTAGAAAAGAAGAAAAAATAAAAAGAGCTCTATTTTTGGAAACAAGTTTCGTTCATCTCTCTGTCCACTCCACCGCCGACCAGTCCTGCAACACCCCATCTCTCCCTGGGCCTGGGACAGCTGACCCCTTTTTTCCCCCCCTGTCAGCTTCCCTGCTTCCATGCTTGCTGCCAGTGGCAGGCCCTGATCCAAGTTACAGTGTGTAAGTGTGATCCACTGACCCAAGCATGGGATAAACAGATACAAAAATCTCCCTCGATATATCAAGGAAGTAAATAAATAAACCTACAGAACTTTTTTTTCATCACAAACTTTCAAGGGGTCCTCAAAAACCTTGAAAACCTTGACACTGTATCCACAAGTTGTTGATACAGTGTGAAGGTTTTCAAGGTTTTTGAGGACCTTTGAAAATACAAGATGTGTTGCTTTGTAGCAGGCTTCCTCCTAAGTATAGGCCTATCCATAGCCTTTCCGGCTCTGGCGTGAGAGGCTCCTTTGCCAAGCAGGGTACAGGAGAGTACTGAGAGGCTGGAGAGAGAAAAGAGAAGAAATCCATATTTCCTATCGATCTTCTCTGGCGCAGGTCCACAGATACGGGACACAGAATTCACCAGAACCTTCCTCACCGCTTCAGTCATCTCCTCCTCCCGTTTCGTTGTCTGACAGTCTGCTGATTAAAAAAAGAAGAGACCTGCATGTCGTTTTTCTAATGACTGCTGGATATTGAAGGTTACTTTAAGTTCAAGAAGATCAAAAGGGAGCGCGGCTTCGGCTCAGACCGGATTTTGTCTGAGATCCATTAAAATTAGGCCGGCCCTGTTTTGCCCTTGTCAGGGTCCTGTTTGATGAATCCATTTGAAAATGAGACTCGGCGTATGTGGGCTATGTGTGTAACCTCGACGTTTGGAAAAATCAATGGCGTTATTACGTTTAAAAGCTACCAACATCAAGGCACATTCTCAATCATTCTTTTAACCATAATATGAAAGAAGGAAAAGAAAATATGAAATAGTCAGTGTAGTATTAGCAAATTGCATTTGAGGAGAATGGCCTTGGGCTTCTGGAGGCAATCTTATTTCTTTGATTAGAGTCCCATTGATTTTGTCATTTGTAAATACAACACTGTTGCCGGGGTATTTAAACTCCAACTGCAAATAAAATAGAATAAACTTCTGCAGATATAAACGTGTATACTCAGTCTCCACAGACGGATTGGGTATTTATGCTTGCGAGTATTTCCAATTGACTTGTGCCTGGTGACATTTCTTGTTGTTGTAGGCTGTTGTTTTGTGTGTTGTAAGCTTGGGGCCATTTTGCAAAGCCATTTGTAGTGTTAGTCAGGCCTTAAAATAACCAACACACAATCCCTAGAGGTCAACAGCACCAGAGGTGGTGCTTGCGTGTGTGTGTGTGTGTGTGTGTGTGTGTGTGTGTGTGTGTGTGTGTGTGTGTGTGTGTGTGTGTGTGTGTGTGTGTGTGTGTGTGTGTGTGTGTGTGTGTGTGTGTGTGTGTGTCTGTGTGTGTGTGTGTGTCTGTGTGTGTGTGTATGTATGTGCATGGGGGGGTGAGGTCAGAATCACCGGAGGTGGTGTGTGTGTGTGTTGGGGGGGGGGGGGGGGGTTGGCGGGTACTGCGTGTGTGCGTGTGCGTGTGTGTGTGTATATCTGTGTCTCAGTCT
>NC_085865.1:45929944-45982444 GCF_034702125.1 Engraulis encrasicolus
TTATCTCTTGGCTTTGGCTGAAGTTGCGGTTCGAGAGAAGTGGGTGTGCAGAAAGAGTGCAGTGAGCGTGCGGCTGCACAGGTCCCCCTCTTATCTACTTTAATCCACACTTTTGGCTTTATCAGTGGGAAACCTTGTGTTTGTCAGGTGTGTGTGTGTGCATGAGTGCGTGTGTGCATACATGAGTGCATACCTGCGCGTATGCATGCGTGCATGCGTGCGTGCATACGAGCGTGCATACATGCATGCGTATGTGCGTGCATACATGTTTGCTTACGTGTGTGCATAGGTGCGTGCGTACCTGCGTGCGTGCGTGCAATGCATAGGCGTGCATATGTGCATGCATATGTACGTGCATATGTGCGTGCCTGCGTGCCTGCGTGCCTGCATGCCTGCGTGTGTGTCCATGGAACAGAGTGGAGTATCCCCCCTTCTCTCTCTCTCTCTCTCTCTCTCTCTCTCTCTCTCTCTCTCTCTCTCTCTCTCTCTCTCTCTCTCTATTTATCTATCTATCTATTCTACACGTATCTATCTGTCCATATCTGTACCCCAACCATGACTAATCTCTCCTCTCCTCTCCTCTCCTCTCCTCTCCTCTCCTCTCCTCCCCTCTCCTCTCCTCTGCTCTCCTCTCTACTCTTCTCCTACCCTCTCCTCTCCTCTCCTCTCCTCTCCTCTCCTCTCCTCTCCTCTCCTCTCCTCTCCGCCCACCAGGTGCTGTCGCTGGGTGCCGACGTGCTGCCCGAGTACAAGCTGCAGGCGCCGCGCATCCACAAGTGGACGGTGCTCCACTACAGCCCCTTCAAGGCGGTGTGGGACTGGCTCATCCTGCTGCTGGTCATCTACACGGCCATTGTCACCCCGTACTCGGCCGCCTTCCTGCTCAACGACCAGGAGGACCAGAAAATGCAGGTCTTTATATTTATTCAATGGTTTAATGGAGATTAAGTAGTCACAACGCCACTCGTGGTTTTGGCGCTACCGTGGCTTAACGGTATGGGCACTCGTCTACTATGCGGCCGGCCCGGATTCGCTTCTGATCTGGGTCCTTTGCCGACCCTTCCTCGTCTCTCTCCCAAATATTTCCTGTCTCTCTCTCTCAGACTGTCCTATAAGTTATTAAAAAATAACCTAAAAGATATATATTTATTTTATGGTTTTAATGGAGATTGAGTGGTCATAACACCACTCGTGCCATTTTAACATCTGCTGTCATCCAACATCAAGAGCCACAATGGGAATAAGCCCTCAGGCTTTATTTGTGTAATCCTGACTCTGTTTTTTCTCTAACTTAAGTATGTGGTGTGGTTCACTGGAAACTACATCATGTAGGCCTATTTGCTTTTATTCAAGAACTGAGATTATCAAATAAAACCAATCAATCAATGAGTGCGTTTATATGCAGTTCAGTATCCCGAATATGATCGGGATATTAAGTATCCCAAATTTTCCCGACTTCAGTATCCCGGATAAGCCCTTATTCGGGATTTTGAGAAATCGGGATATGCTAGGTGGAGTATTCCGACAGAAGTCGGAATACTGACGCATGGAAACACCAGTATACAGGGGCTTCCCATAGATGGCTGTTGCTGTTATCCAGGCTATAGGCATTTGAAGAGAGTTCTATAACAGCCAAGAATGTCGACTGGGAAATAACTCCTTGTACTCATATAAACACCTTTTCCGGAATTGGATACTGAACTGCATATAAACGCACTCAATCAAGCGTAAGCAGTGAAATCTTCACACAGGGAACGCCAAATTGCACCAATCTTTGCCTATGGTTAGTATTTAACCACCTCTAGCAATGGGATTTCACTTCAAATGCCCCGGAGTGTCCCTTTAAGTATGTGGTGTGGTTCACTGGAAACTAAATCATGTATTTAATTAATGAGATTGTTTAAATAAAATCAATCCATGAATCAATCCTGCAGGCCTGCGGCTACTCCTGCCCGCTCAACGTGGTGGACCTCATCGTGGACATCATGTTCATCATCGACATCCTCATCAACTTCAGGACCACCTACGTCAACGCCAACGACGAGGTGGTCAGCCACCCCATCAAGATCGCCGTGCACTACTTCAAGGGCTGGTTCCTCATCGACATGGTGGCGGCCATTCCTTTCGACCTGCTCATCTATCGGAATGGAGAAGAGGTAAGGGGGGCTGTGTGAATATCTGTATATACCATAAATATGCTGTATGTACTATAATGAATGTACAGTATGTGTGTTTGGGGATTGGGGCTTGGGTGTGTGTATTTACCGCAGTGGAGAGGAGGTGAGGGGTAGGGAACAGGGAGTAGTGTATGGCAGTGTGTGTGTGTGTGTGTGTGTGTGTGTGTGTGTGTGTGTGTGTGTGTGTGTGTGTGTGTGTGTGTGTGTGTGTGTGTGTGTGTGTGTGTGTGTGTGTGTGTGTGTGTGTGTGTGTGTGTGTGTGTACTATATATTCTGCCTAGGTAGAGGTGTGTGTGCACCACGTAAAGGGGTGGTTCCTTATCGACATATCGATATGGTCATTGATCGGAATGGAGAGGAGGTGAGGGGTGTGTGTGTGTGTGTGTGTGTGTGTGTGTGTGTGTGTGTGTGTGTGTGTGTGTGTGTGTGTGTGTGTGTGTGTGTGTGTGTGTGTGTGTGTGTGTGTGTGTGTGTGTGTGTGTGTGTGTGTGTGTGTGTGTGTGTGTGTGAGTCTTTGTGCGTATGTATATATACAACCAGGGCTCTAAATTAACACCAGCTAACAGACCAAATGCTATGGAAAACGCAGGTGGTGTGTGTGTGAATGTGTGTCTGCGAGGAGCGTGCGTGTGTGTGAGCACACTATTTTAAAAGCTGGTCCCTCATTGACATGGTGGCTGTTTATCTTCCGCAGGTGAGGGCTGGGAGCAGAGTGTGTGCGTGCGTAGTATGTACGTGTGTGTGAGGGCACGACTTCAAGGTCTGTGTCCTCATCAATAAGGTCACCACACCTTTCAAGCCTGCTCATTTAGTTGAATTCAGGTGACAAGGCAAGGGCAGTGGCCTGTGAGTGTGGGAGTATGACCTGACCTCCACCACAGCACCTTTAAGTACTGGCTCCTTATTGATGTCGCTCCTTAACGCCATTACCTTTGAACTGGTGCTGCAGGTAACGGACTGTGTGTGTGTGTGTGTGCGTGTGTGTGTGTGTTTGTGTATGTGTGTGTGTGTGTGTGCGCGTGTGTGTCTGTGAATGTAGTGCACTTCAAGGGCTCTTTCTTCATCAATATTGACACCTACTGTACATCTTTGACCTGCTCATTGACTTAAATGTAGAGGTGAGGGGGGACTCTGAGAGAGAGAGAGAGAGAGAGAGAGAGAGAGAGAGAGAGAGAGAGAGAGAGAGAGAGAGAGAGAGAGAGAGAGAGAGAGAGAGAGAGAGAGAGAGAGAGAGAAGAGAGAGGTAATGAGAGCAAGAGAGAGAGTAAGTTCACTACATCCCTATGGACATGGTCACGGTTCCCTTCGACCTGCACTTTGCCGGAATGGAGAATAGGTGAGGAGTTTATGTGAGAGGCCATGTATATATCTCACTGCAGTACTTCAATGGCTTGTTTCATATTGACATAGTTGCCACCATCATGCTCTTTGACCTCCTAGTTAATCTCAATTTAAATGAGGCGAGGACAGTTTGTTGGATAATATTTCATTCATAAGTGGTGTGCGTGTTTGTGTGTGAGTGAGTGTGTGTGCGTGCGTGTATATGCGCGTTTGTGAGTTCGTACGTGTGTTTGTGTGTGTGCGTATGTGTGTGTGTGTGTACACGCACGCACATGCTTATATGTGTGTGTGTGTGTTTGTGTGCGTGCGTATGAGTTTGTGTGTGTCTGTGTATGTATGTGTGTGTGTGTTCTGCGCCTTATTCAGAGGGTTGTTGAGTGGAGTGGTGCTAGGCTCGGAGCCAGCTAGCGGTCTAATGGCCTACCCTATTTATTTGTTCTGTGGTGGGGCCTGAGGCCCGGGGCTGCTCTGCTCGCAGGCCTCTATAAGACAAGTGTAATCGCTGGGAATGAGCACATTAATCTGACAGCCCAGAGAGCAGAGAGGAGAGGAGATGAGAAATAGTCTCTGCAATGTGTGTGTGTGTGTGTGTGTGTGTGTGTGCGTGCGTGTGTGCGTGCGTGCGTGCGTGCGTGCATGCGTGCGTGCGTGCATGCGTGATGGAATCGTACAGCCTTCCTTCACCGAGCTGCCTACTGTGTGCAACTTGTTCCTCTCGGCTGGCTGGTCCTGTCTTAGACTATTGACAAACCCAACAGAGCAGAGAGCTAAAACAAAGTTTATGTTAGTTGATTTGTTTTTGTTTTTTCCCTATCAAGGGAACACATTTCAGCTGAATTTAATTAAGGCCTGTTCATTGACTTGGCTTTAACACGTCTAATAGAATAGAATTGCTGTTGGTGGTGCAGCCAATCAATGCACATTGTGCATATGCTATCACTAACTTAATCTATAAAATGACCTGTGTAAGGAAATGTTTCACATCCAAATCGTTGGCCAAGTGTAAATGGGGAGAATAGTTTTACGTGAAGGGAAACTCTAGTAGTGTTTCACTGACAATGATAGCAGTCGAGTTTTCTTGCGGAGTTTTTTTTTTGCTTTTTTGCTTTTTCAAACAGGAAATGAATGGGGGAGAGGATAGGGTAGGATGTTAAAGCAGACTGGACTCGATCCTCAGTCCCCATGTACATCTGCATTGACATGGAACATGTGCCTCCACATTACGCCACATAACAGCAGCACCCACCAGAAATAATCATTCTGGCCCTGCTGTGGCTCAAATGGTAGGGCACTGCACTGTTCCGCCGGGGACCCGGGTTCGATTCCCGACCCGAGGACATTTCCCGATCCTCCCCTATCTCTCTCTCCTGCTCATTTCCTGTCACACTCGTGACTGTCCTGTCCAAATACAGTTGACAACCCCCCAAAAAATCCTTAAAAAAGAAAGAAATAATCATTCTTACCCATGTCTCCTTTTGTCCCGCCTCCCCATCACAGACGACCACGCTGATAGGCCTGCTGAAGACCGCCCGCCTGCTCCGATTGGTGCGCGTGGCCCGTAAGCTGGACCGCTACTCGGAGTACGGCGCGGCGGTGCTCTTCCTGCTCATGTGCACGTTCGCCCTGATCGCCCATTGGCTGGCCTGCATCTGGTACGCCATTGGCAGCGTGGAGCGGGCCGGCTCCATTGGCTGGCTGCACTCGCTGGGGGACCAGCTGGGCAAGCACTACAACACCTCCATACCGGGCTCGGGGCCCTCCATCAAGGACAAGTACGTCACCGCTCTCTACTTCACCTTCAGCTCGCTGACCAGCGTGGGCTTCGGGAACGTGTCGCCCAACACCAACTCCGAGAAGATCTTCTCCATCTGCGTCATGCTCATCGGATGTGAGTTGGTTTATCATGCAGATGTGCTCACACATACTGTACATACTGTAATTCAACACTTAGAGAGTACTTTGGGACCAAATACAATCTAGAAGATGTTAAATCAACTCTCTAAGTGTTGAATTAACACTGCATTTTCTTCTGTGACATACAATACTTACACATACATATAGCTGCTTGCATGCATGCACAGACACACTCTTGTGCATTTGTGCACACATGCTCACACATGCACACACATGCGCACACACACACCTGCATTCCAATGCACATACACAAACAGACTATCATATGTACACATACTGTACATACTGTACATACAGTATATGTACGTACACAAATGCATGGCATGTTCGAATTCGAAGGTGCTACTGGTACTGATATAATGTAAAGCCAATTTTATCAGCAGGGTCTCAAAGCAGACACAGTTACGTAACACAAGTCTGTTGACTCTTTAAAAAACCCATTAGCACTGTCCCTGTCAGGGGTCGGACTTTGACTTTCTTAATAACTGAAAATCGACCCGCTGATTGAAAGTTAAAAGCAATCTCTCATCCAGAAGCTGAGAGGATTTAAAATCTTCATCTTGGCTTTGTTCTCCCCACTGTGTTGGCTCATAAGCATCGATATATATATTTAAAAAAAACACCCTCAAGCGCACATTAATTTTGACTCAAATCTCGGAGAAAAATAGATTGCAATCTGCAATTTAATGAATCCCTACACTACACACTTTAGATGATGTAAATTAATCATCATTGACATAAAACCAGCATGTTGTCAGAAATGGCCATTTACAGTTTAATAACTGAAGCATTAGTGTGCAATATCCTGTCAGGGGCTTGTGGGGGCTTATCAAACTTTACGAGATGCAGAACAAAATTTCCTTCATTATTCCCAGACTCATCCATCAACATGGCCTGTGCAAGAATAGAAGGTCAAAGATGGCAAAAGCCAGTGTCGCAACAGTGGTCTGAGTCACCAAAACAGCCCGATTTAATCTTCGGCAATTACTGGAATTATAGCGTGCCTTGCTATGCTTGCCGTGAAAGCTAAATAGAATTCTGAAATGTTTATTTTACATGCTAGTCAGGAAAGTTATGCAGCACAGACATGGAATAATCTACAAGCACAGGGGGCGGACTCAGGGAGGGAAAATACATTCTATGTTTGGCCCCAATCCAATGAGTACTGTTTTGAAGTTTATTGGCATTGGAAGAAGCAAACGCACAAACACGTGCACGCACACGTGTGTGCGCGCGCACGCACACACACACACACACACACACACACACACACACACACACACACACACACACACACACACACACACACACACACACACACACACACACACACACACACACACACACACACACACACACACACACACACAAAGTGAGAGCTAACAGGCCTATTAGTTGCTCTCTATCCATCAAGATGTGTCCAACAGTAGAATGGTCAACAAGAGCTCTCATAGAGACTAATCACTGAGTGAATCCTACAGAAAGCTAACGATGTGAAGAGCACCGACCAGTCATGCCATTGGCTCTCTGGTGCACCACTGATGAGGACAAATGGACGTGATTGGACAGGGCCAATGCTTTATCCATCACAGATGTCAGCCATTGTTTCTCAGAGAGACAGCCGATGCATTTAACTTTGCTCAGCAAGTTGGAAGCCGACGTGAACTTGGATATATTTCTTACATTCAGACGCCCATTACTTACCATCGTCATCCTCCCAGAGACGTTTTAGGGTGCCTCTGCGACTTTATTCCGGCTCCAGACAGACCTTAGATTCTCCCCCCAAAAAAAGTGTTTAAAAACTGAGCTGTCACAGGTGATTTGGATGACAAATGGAATTTATGCCAGTCTCTGCCAGTCTGCTGTGACTGGGCATCTTTTATTCAAAGTAACACAAACTTTTGCAGATGTGTCGTGTTTTGCTTCTTCCAAAAAAGTAGGATACAACTTTTGTTATATCTCCAGCTCTGCATCACTTTGATTTCCTGATATACCATACAGTAGCTGTAAATTCGGCAGTCAGAGCAGAGATTTGCTGCTCAGGAACAGCTACTCTACACAGCAACAATAAAAAAAACAACCCACGGTCACTTTTATTGAAAATGGTATAACTGCTACAGTAACTATTCTTTCCAGCTATTGCAGACACTATAGAAGTTACTTTTGTTGTTGTTTTAATTAGCTATACACTTCCGTCTCCAGTGTAATCAACTTTAGTGCACATTTACTCGGTACTGCATAGTTTTGTTTGTGTTCTTTCACTTGACAATCTCACGGTCCCACTCTGAAATAATATGGCACAAAAGGTTTCACTTATGACATTTTGTATCAGTGGGCCAATGAAGGATCAATTGAATTGATCACATTGCGAGGGTTATTATAATGAAAAACAAAAAGCACACCAGGGAAGTTGTGGAGTCATTTCTACAACTTTGTGTAAAAATGCAGTCTTCTACACATAGAAAAAATGAAAAAGTAAAATGGGAGCAGCATTCAACTTTATCCTCATAGTAGTGTGGCTCATGTTGCCTTTTGACAACCTCTGCCACCAATATCTTTACACCCCCCTTTCCCTCATCCTCCCCCCACAGCTCTGATGTATGCCAGCATCTTTGGGAACGTGTCAGCCATCATCCAGCGGCTCTACTCGGGCACGGCGCGCTACCACGCCCAGATGCTCCGTGTGCGCGAGTTCATCCGCTTCCACCAGATCCCCAACCCGCTGAGGCAGCGGCTGGAGGAGTACTTCCAGCACGCTTGGTCCTACACCAACGGCATAGACATGAATGCGGTGAGAAGCACTCACATGCATAGTCTCTCTCTCTCTCTTCTCTCTCTCTCTCTCTCTCTCTCTCTCTCTCTCTCTCTCCTCTCTCTCTCTGTCTTTCTTCTTCTCCTCTTATTCTCTCTCTCTATCTCAACCTATCGTGCTCTCTCTCTCTCTCTCTCCCTCTCCCTCTCTCTCTCTCTCTCTCTCTCTCTCTCCTTGTACTTATTCACACACACACACACACACACACACACACACACACACACACACACACACACACACACACACACACACACACACACACACACACACACACACACACACACACACACTGAGCTGGAGAAGCGCTGGTCCAACGCGGATGGTGGTGAGTCTGCCTAACCTAACACATATGTCTGTGAGGGTGTTCTCTACACGTGTGCTGTGAGTGAACTATTTGAATGCACACTGAGGAATCATACGCACACACACACACACACACACACACACACACACACACACACACACACACACACACACACACACACACACACACACACACACACACACACACACACACACACACACACACACACACACACACACACACTACTAATACACAGGGATTTGCATGCTGCATGTGGTGAACTGCTTTTTACAAAAACACACGCAGACACACACAAACAGACACACAGACGCTGACACATTTCACAGTTACTTAAACCCATCTCTCATTGCTCAGCTGAAACTGCCATCTGCGCATAATTCTTCGCTGGCTCAGTATGAAAGTTTGAATGAAATAAACTCTTCCACTTCAACTTACTCCCAGCTTTGCCACACACTCTTTTGGGAACATTATGATAATAGGACTGTCAGTGTGTGTGTGTGTGTGTGTGTGTGTGTGTGTGTGTGTGTGTGTGTGTGTGTGTGTGTGTGTGTGTGTGTGTGTGTGTGTGTGTGTGTGTGTGTGTGTGTGTGTGTGTGTGTGTGTGTGTGTGTGTGTGTGTGTGTGTTTATGTGTGCGTGCATGCGTGTGCGCATCTGCACGTGTGCGTTTGCATGCGTGCATGTGTGCGTGCATGTATGAAGGTCTGTGATTCACTCAAAACGAGTGAGGGAGCAAACGTGAATGCGTGAGTGAGCAAGGGAGCAAGCAATTATTCGGTGAATGAGTAGGTGACTAACTGAGGGAGCGACTGAGTAGCTGAGTGTGTGAGTCCGTGACTGAATGTGGGAAAGGTGAGAGACAGAGTGAGTTTGTCTTCCAGTGAGTGACAGAGAGTTGGAGTCTCTGAGTAAGTGAGACAGGGTGTGCGGAACAGAAGCAAGTGCAAGAGCGCGGTGATTTAGCTAGTGAGTCATCCACGCACCGCTAACTTTCTCTCTCTCTCTCTCTCTCTCTCTCTCTCTCTCTCTCTCTCTCTCTCTCTCTCTCTCTCTCTCTCTCTCTCCCTCTCTCTCTCAGTTCTGAGACAGTGACATTATTCATCTCTCTTTTCCCTCTTCCCCCTCTATCCATCCATTACTGCAGGTCTTAAACAAAAATAGGCACATTTAGCATGTCACGAAACACAGCTGCATCTCCTAAACAATGACATAATGATCTGACACGCTAAAATGACTCAGCATTGTGCATGACTAAACGCCATGGCCGCCACACAGAAATGACTTAGTCTTATTCTGTGTTGCAATTTAAACACTCAGAAAGGGTCTCAAATACTCACCAAACATCGCTCCATTTTGTATTTTATGGTGCCATGCACTCCCCAGAATGTTGGTTTTCTCAAACTTCATATCACACCCTCTTGTAGACATTTCTCTAGCCTACATAACATGCCATCATATCAATGCAAACATGACTCTTTGCATGTTTGTTTCTGTTCAGTGTGAGGTGGATGAAATTGTGCTTAAAAGTGATGAGGTGAATCTGATTGTAGTTACTGGTTATTTTGGGCTCTCTCCTTGTGTATACTGTCACTGTTGTGTGTGTGTGCGTGTGCGTGTGCGTGTGCGCGTGCGTGTGCGCATCACACTTGTACAAAATTCCAAATTGAATGAATTGAAATTCCCAGTAAGGCCATAAAATGAACACTAGGTGGTGGTGTTCTATGTACTCTCAATGGGTGGTGTAGAGTCTAGATTAAATTAAAAGAAATTCAAGGTAATGACACCGCCTAGTATTCGTATTATGGCATTACTTTGAATTTCAATTCATTCAATTCGGAATTTCGTACAAGCCTGGTGTGTGTGTGTGTGTGTGTGTGTGTGTGTGTGTGTGTGTGTGTGTGTGTGTGTGTGTGTGTGTGTGTGTGTGTGTGTGTGTGTGTGTGTGTGTGTGTGTGTGTGTGTGTGTGTGTGTGTGTGTGTGTCTGTGTGTCTGTGTGTGTGAATGGCACTGGCAAGCTTTTTGCTGTGATGGTTTTGGAGTGTGTTTTTGGGTGGTCCGGGCTTCTATCCTGTGGTTGACCTGAGGCACTGAGTGATCACCTGTAGCCTGCTGTAACCCCAGTCAGAGTTTCAGGTGGTCATTGGAGCATTCCCGGCTAGCAGCATTGAGGTCGGGGTTCTCCAATGACTACCGTTTCTCTTTTAAAAAGGTCCCTCAAGCCCTTTCTTCAAGGGTCTCTCCCGAGCAGACAATGTCACGGGCGGTTATAGGAGGGCGACGCTTCGGTAGAATCCTCCACTGTCAGCTTAATGTGACCATGAGACTTGTCATAGCAGATGCCATGAGCTGTCATTAGCAGTCATATCAGGTTCCAGTGACATTAGCATGTTAGCACAGGCAGTTGTAAATGTTGTGACTGTGTTCGAAGAGGTTGGTGTAATGGTAGCTTCACTCAGCTGTTGCTTCACTTTTTTTCCACTATAGCCTTCCATGCACTGTCACATCATTTTCAGTTGACGCTAATATGACATTGCAATGTCACTGGACAGGTATGATGAATAATGACAGAATATGGGGTCTGCCATAACACGTTTAGCACATGGTTATAAGAGCCTCACAATGGAGGTTTCGAGTGAAGTGATGCCAGATATATGAGCACGACATTTATCATGTCATTGCATGTCATTACTGTTTGTCACTTGTACAAACCCGAAAGATTCAGGCATGCACTGCATGTAGACATTAACAATATGATGCTAGCCTTCACATGCTAGCCTTCACATGCTCCATCACATTTTCCTTCATCCCCAAGACAATAATTTATGCAATTATTCAAAGCAGTGTCAAGAGTCCTTAATCTTTGTGCGACCTAATCTATTTGGGACAATTTTGGCTGCCACATTGTGGGTGAAATTCAAAACAAAAAGTCTGCAGAGAAAGGAATAGGATGATTATGATGAGGCAAAATCTAGCGG
Organism: Engraulis encrasicolus; assembly: GCF_034702125.1. Classification (NCBI taxonomy): domain Eukaryota; kingdom Metazoa; phylum Chordata; class Actinopteri; order Clupeiformes; family Engraulidae; genus Engraulis; species Engraulis encrasicolus. The sequence goes on from NC_085865.1 coordinate 45,941,489, forward strand.
TCATGCCAGTAGATTGCATTGCCGTTTTAAATCCATAAGTAAAAGAAAGACATTAAACATGTTAAATTCTCTCTAAAAAAATAAAATCTGAGAATTGCTTGCTAAACAAAATGCTAAATTCCTCCAGGTGTCCAGTGGGGATCTCTTTACTGCTAACCTTTAGCTATCTGCTAACTGCTCACCTATCTCCTATGCTTCAATCAGAAATTAAATTGCATTTGAATACAAACATAATTCTGTTTAAATATGCATCTATTCTATACATGAACCCTGACTTACGGAGGCTACGGTGCTTCTATGTTGACTTGTTGACATAATTCAGCTACTAACTTAGAGGACATAACTTCTTTCTCTTCTAACTCGACCATAATTAGCTAACTAAGTCATAATTAGCCGTTTGAGTGTGACGTTCAATACGTTTTTTTTTTCCCGGATCTATTTGACCCAAGGTCTGTCTCTGGTGGATATTTTACATTTGATGTTTTTAGGGATTTTCCGATACCCTTGACAGGAACAAATGGGAAACTGAGCCTGTGGTCGCAGACACAACAGTTGAGGCAAGAAGATTGAAGACTCTTGAAACACACATATATTTGTTTGTTTGTAAACTATTGCAATTTACAAAACACAAAAAAGGTACTAATACATATTAATAATATAACACATCTGTGTGTTCTACCATCCTGCTCATTACCATCTCTCTATTGTCCTGTCCCATCCGTCCGCTGGTTCCCTGCATCGGTTCTCCTCAGGTTCTGAAAGGGTTCCCGGAGTGTTTGCAGGCCGATATCTGCTTGCACCTCAACCGCACGCTGCTGCAGAACTGCAAGGCCTTCAAGGGCTCCACCAAGGGATGCCTCCGCGCGCTGGCCATGAAGTTCAAGACGACGCACGCGCCGCCCGGGGACACGCTGGTGCACGCTGGGGACGTGCTGACCGCCATCTACTTCATCTCCCGCGGCTCCATCGAGATACTGAGGGGAGACGTGGTGGTGGCCATCTTAGGTGGGTGGCCGGTCGACGGTGTGTGTGTGTGTGTGTGTGTGTGTGTGTGTGTGTGTGTGTGTGTGTGTGTGTGTGTGTGTGTGTGTGTGTGTGTGTGTGTGTGTGTGTGTGTGTGTGTGCGTGCGTGCTGTGTGTCTCTATCTGTGTCTGTGCTCATTGTGTGTGTGTGTGTGTATGTGTACGCGCATGTGCAAGTCTGTATGTATTTCTGTTTTCATTTTCCCTGAGGTTAGTTACTGTGTGGGTCTGTGGATAATAAAATAAGTCAGTGACCAAATGCCACCATTTAAGATTACAGTGTTCATATGAATTAATATGGCAGCCAAGTGCACAGCCTTATTAAATATTCCTCTAATTAACAAAGAGTCAGAAACACAATCATTCATCCAAGACTGAGGCACGGTAGGTAGTTGGCTTCATGTACTGTCAGCAGTAGTGGCGTAAAAGCACCTCACACAGGGAGTGTTTCTGCTTGGAAGATTTGTTCTGGAGTGACACTGCCATCTACAGTTCACTCCCTGACCTGCACTCATCCTAACCAGAAGTACTGTACACATACACTGTAAATACGCATCCATGTGATACTTAATTCATTACATCCATTCTTCATCATTATAGGAATATACAAATACTGCTTTCTATGGCATTGTGGTTATAAAAATAAGATAGTGTTTTCTATTGTTTACTTTCAACAGGGATTGTGATATTTTCTCTGTAAGGATGATTTATTAGGGCTTTCTTCATTACAGTATTCATATCAGGAACAGTTAAAAGGCCATGTTTCTGTATGCTATCAACCATCCTGTTTTTGTAATCAATATATTACAGATTGTCAACATCGTTTCATGAACTCTGTGAAACTAAAATAATAAATAAGGGTGAAACTGGAGTGCAATTAACTTAATGAACAGGGCTGCAATGGTAGTCCGGTTTTGTATGTCAATCAAAATGTAAAATCTAACCAAATCTACTGTACTTTGTCAGCCCTACCGTGGCTTTCACGGTAGGGCACTGGGCTGCTGCGCGGGCAACCCGGGTTCGATTCCGGCCCAGGTCATTTACCAACCCTTCCCCATCTCTCTCTTCCCATTCGCTTCCTGTCTGCCTCTCATACTGTCCTATCTTCAATATAGTCAAAAATACAAAAAATATATATATTTTTAAAAACCCTACTTCTCATGTCATCTCTGACCACTACAGGGAAGAATGACATATTCGGTGAGCCCATCAACCTGTATGCGCGGCCGGGGAAGTCCAACGCGGACGTGCGGGCGCTGACCTACTGTGACCTCCACAAGATCCAGCGGGAGGACGTCCTGGAGGTGCTGGACATGTACCCAGAGTTCTCTGACCACTTCTGGACCAACCTGGAGATCACATTCAACCTCAGAGACGTGAGTTTAACACACACACACTCATACACACACACACATGCGTGTGCACACACACACACACACACACACACACACACACACACACACACACACACACACACACACACACACACACACACACACACACACACACACACACACACACACACACACACACACACACACACACACACACAAACACACACACAGTACATACAAACAGTACATAGTATCATACACAGAGCTGGAAAGAGTAATGAAAAATATACTTGAGTAAAAGTAATGTTCACTGTATATTTTAATGTAAAAGTTACTTCGTTACTTTCAATGAGCTTTTCTCTGGAGAAATGAACTTTTCTTGTTGAATATCACCCTTGTGACCTCCGTCTGTCTTGTCATAAGCAATCATCAATTTGCCTAGCTATCATGACAACAAAGGTCACATTGGGCTCGCAAAATTGCCTTGTACCGTAAACAGGGCCTTAATCTATGTTTATAAAATGCTTCTGTATGCTAATGGTGGAAGCCATCAGTCAGTCGACTCTTTCCTCTGACCTTTTTCCAGTAGGGAAATTGAAATGCTCAACTATACAGTAATGCGCTGCAAAAAAAAGAGAGGCAAAATTGAATTTTAAACCGCCAACTTAACTAGACTGACTCGGTCATGGAATGTTGTGTAGCATGACGGACAGGATGGGTGGGCGTAAGCTAACGGGACCCACTAGTTTGACGCCCTTTCGGTACCGTCACATGGTAATCAAACATTTCAAACAAGCAATTTAGGGTTAGGGTTAGGTTTAGGGTTAAGGTTAGGGTTAGGTTTAGGTTTAGGGTCGTATGACATAAGGCGTAAGTACCGAAAGGGCGTCGAATTAGTGAGTCCCGTAAGCTAACCGTCCAACTCATTGATCCAAGACGGATCACTGGCTGAAATGTTTGAATGGTTCAGTGGTTCAATAGTTAAAATGAAAATTCCCTTCCTTTCTGGCTGATTCAAAAGAACAAATGTTCTTAATTACTGTCATTTCAATACATGTAATTAGTTACTTTCCACCCCAGCATACACACTTTCTATGCACTCAAAAGGCACACACATTAGTAGCCTAGTAAACTAGCGCCACCCGGTGGACGCCAACATTTTTTGCCTGTGAGTGGTCTGGCCCCGATGAATTGGAGTGGTCTGCCAGGCTTGCCAAGAATCTGGCAAACCAATCACAATGCAAAGATTTGTTTTGAATCAAAGCAGGCGGGGTTTTGAGGGAGTGACGACGAAGCTCGCAATGTTGGGAAACCACATCAATGAGAAAGATAGCGCTGATTGGTCAGAGCGCCGGCCTATAGGCACAGGCACGGTTTGAAAGACAACGGGTTGTTCTCATCAACAATCTTCGGATGTAGCCTACTATTCATCGGGGCCATACTAAATTACACATCCAATCTCACATTTAGGCTGGTTTATCAGGCTAACACATTAGTGAAATTCACCTTTACCCTTCACACACACACACACACACACACACGGATGCTCATCTTGTGCTGTTTCCACCTCCAGACCAACATGATCCCTGGCTCCCCCAGCAGCGACGACTCTGACAGTGGCGGCTTTAACCGTCTGCGTAGGCGCAAGCTGTCATTCCGCAGACGCACTGAAAAAGGTACAACCACATGTCACTATCTCCTAATGGCATCAAAATAAAAAAACAATAATGCAATGAGCAACATGTAAGAAAAGTAAATTATATTTTCCCTACTTGGATAAAGATTGTGAATTAGCTTGAATGACGTCATTCTTAATTCTTCAATGGTTGACAAGTGGCCTGACACAACGAGTTTGTGAATCCTATGGTGTGGCTAGTCATGTAGTCAACTTCTATTGTATTATGGTAACACTTTAGAATAATGGATGCAAAAAAAGCATTATAAAGACTTAATAAATAATTAACTATTGATGAACAAAACATTAACAAACGTTTGTAAATGACTAGGAAATGTAAACAAATGCTTGTAAATGACTAGGAAATGCTATGTTAATATTTTATATTTATCAAACATTTACAAGTTGCTTGTAAATGAAAAAAATACTCTGTTATAAGGTGTGTAAAATCTTGAATATATCATTTGTAGATATTTTATAAAGCATTAATAAAACTTAGTTAATAATAAAAACATTTGTTAATGTTTTATTCATCATTAGTTAATTATTTACTGAGTCTTTACTAAGGAACATTATTATAAAGTGTTACCTATTATTTAATGATGATGAGACTTTATTTTAACTGTGAATAATTTTTGATGATCGTTATTTTCCATGATTCACTGATGCCTATTTTCCAGACGCTAAAAGTCAGACCTCATACTAACTACTTGCTGTTTTTATTGAAAGTTTTTCATGATTGACAAAGCCCTGATGAAGACCAGTGCGGTCGAAACATGTTGGCTCTTTTAATCATGTTTTAGCCCTAAAATAATAAAGGCTTTTAAAATTCACTTCCTCTTTTTACACTTGCCTGATTGAGTTGCCTGGATTATCCCTTTTTTGTTGAATTGGACTAACCCCCTTCATCCAAGAGCACCCAGCAAACATACCTAAAGAAGATACTGCGATTTTTTTGAGCTACCAGCCATTTTGTGTTTGCCTTTTTCATGATTGGCCGATAACGTATTTTCCCAGACGACGCGGATGCGGGGGAAGTCAAGAAGAACCAGAAGCCCATCCGGCGGAGCAGGAAGAAGGCGGCCAGCAGCAGCCAGGAGGGGGAGAGCCTCAAGCCGGACTGGGAGGCGCACCACCACTCCGACTCCCCCCACTCCAGCGGGGACGAGGAGGGGGAGGGCTCTCTGCACCCGGGCCCAGAGCCTCCTCTCCCCTTACTGGAGCTCTCCCGGCCCCCCCAGGCCTCCCCCAGCACATACGAGGCAGCCGAGGCGGACGGAGATCCCAAAACAGGAAACACCTGCAATGCGCTCTCAGGTTAATTGGATACTTGTAGCTTTGCTATTAATTCATATCAATCATCATAATTCTCACATCGTTCACGTTGCGAATAATAAACACGTAATTCTTGCACACATGCACGCACATGTTCACATACACACACACGCAGACCAAACACACTCACACGCACACTAAAAGTCCTTGTCCAAATTTCCTCAGTGGTGTGTTGCACAGCGCAGTCTGTTATTTGTTTGTTTAGGAAATTGCCCGTTCATAATCTCGGTTCATAATCTTTTCCAGCATTTCCAGTGATATCGCACTGCTGTACATACTCAGATTGTATTTTATAGTCAGGCTGATACCGGATATGACAGTTGATGAATCTTCCCTTTATCAGTGTTGCAACCATTTCTTCCATCTTATCCTTCTCTCTCTATCATTTCTTTCAATCCCATCCCTATTTCTCACTATCCTTCCTCTCTCCCTTCATCCTCCTCTCCATATCTGTTTCTCTCACTCTCTCCCCTTTTCTCTCTCTCCCTCTCTCTTCATCCTCATCTCCATATCTGCCCCCCCCCCTCTCCTTCCCCAGGTGCGTTCTCAGGTGTGTCTAACATCTTTAGCTTCTGGGGGGAGAGCCGGGGCTCCCATCAGTACCAGGAGGTGCCTCGCAGCAGCCTGCCCTCGCCCCCGCCCCACAACACCCCCCTCCGCAACATCACCCGACGTCAGCGCACAGAGGTGGAGAACCGCCTGGACCTGCTGCAGAAACAGCTCAACAGGTCAGAATACACCTTCACATGGGCAAAGGTTGCCGGTTCAACTCCCGACACGCCAGGTTGGTGAGGGGAGTAATTAACCAGTGCTCTCCCCATCCTCCTCCATGACTGAGGTACCCTAAGCATGGTACCGACCCGCTGCACTGCTCCCTTGGGGCACCATTTGGGGGCTGCCCCCTTGAACGGGTGAGGCATAAATGCAATTTTATTGTGCGCAGTGTGCATTTGTGTGCTGTGAAGTGCTGTGTCACAATGACAATTGGAGTTGGAGTTTCGCAGGTGGGCTTTCACTTTCACGTTTTTTCACACACATACACACACACACACACACACACACACACACACACACACACACACACACACACACACACACACACACACACACACACACACACACACACACACATAGGGTATATACGTACAAAATGCAGAAAGTTGAAGAACTGTCTGCTTCACTTGGTATGATGTTTACCACAAATTAAAAAATGTGCATGTGTGTGCGTACGGTACCACGTGCATGCCGCGTGCCTCAATCTGCCCATCCATCTGTCTATCCATATTCCATATTGCGCTCCAGGTTAGAGACGCGCATGTCGACGGACATCGGCGCGATCATGCAGCTGCTGCAGAGGCAGATGGCCCTGGTGCCGCCGGCCTACAGCACCGTCTCCTCGCCCCCACAGGGCTCCAGCTACCCCGGCCCCCCCGAGAGGCTCATCCAGCCCGTCACGCCCCTCGAGTCAGAGACGCTCGCCTCGCTCTCACAGGTCAGCGCACATACATGCACGCACACACATGTACACGCACGCACGCACGCACGCACGCACGCACGCACGCACGCACGCACGCACGCACGCACGCACGCACGCACACACACACACACACACACACACACACACTCACTCACTCACTCACTCACTCACTCACTCACTCACTCACTCACTCACTCACTCACTCACTCACTCACTCACACACACACACACACACACACACCAATTCCACATCCTACCCTGGCCCCCTCAAGAGGGTCATTCAGCCCGTCACGCCCCTTGAGTCAGTGACACTTGCCTCACTCTCACAGGTCAGAGCACACACACACACGCATGCACACACACACACAAAAACACACACACACACACGTGTGTACCATACGATTCAATGCAATTTTTATTACAGGCAGGTTACACTGGAATTCTATTTGCATCCACTGACTGGGCAAACGTATTTACATAGAGAACATACAGTACTTACTGTACATCAGGCTTGTACGAAATTCCGAATTGAGAGAATTTCAATTCAAAGTAATGCCATAATACGAACAGTAGGTGGTGGTGTTCTATGTACTTTCAATGAGTGGTGTAGATTAAATTCAAAGAAATTAAAGGTAATGACACCACCTAGTGTTCGTAATGTGGCATTACTTTGAATTGAAATTCATTCAATTCGGAATTTCGTACAAGCCTGCTGTACATGTAAACATTTAGCATCACAGACACAAGCCGCATAATGTATGAAGAACACTTAACTATTCATTAAAAAAACATAGTACTACTCTTCTCTGACATTACACAGAGTTTTTAGTAACACAATTGGTCATTGCCATTCCGCCATTCCGGTAAGAACAAGCTAAAACACAGGGTGTGTCCTACCACCTTTTCTTTTCGGCTACTTGCAGATTTTGGACCGGCCGGACTTTGAGGAGGAGTTCGGCGCGGCGAGTGCCAGCAAGTCCAGCGAGTCCCTTCGTAGTCCGACGGAGTTCCACCCCTGCGGCGGCAGCACCCCACTGCTCACCCCCACCCCCACCCCCACCGAGCCTCCCTTGCAACCCCCGACCCCTGCAGCCCAGGGCAGCATGGCGGCCCTCACTCTCCCCCTGACCCTGGAGCTGGGGCCACTGGGGGTGGATGTAGGGGCCCCATCTCGGCCCTCAACCCTGCTGGACCCTGAGGCCCAGAGGAGGCTCTCTCTGCCCGAGCCCCAGACCCCGCTGGACTCACGGACACCGCAGAGGCACAGCTCCGACCCCGGGAGCTAGGGAGCAAGGGATGGAGGAAGGAAGGGATACGGAGGAGGGGGAGAGGAGGAGAGGAGGAGGAGGAGGAGGAGGAGGAGGAGGAGGAGGAGGCTGGACGCAGTCTCTTCCGTGCTCTCTTTCTTTCTCTCATACTCTCACTTTATACCTCTTTCTCTGACTTTCTTGCTCTTCCTCTTTCTTCCATCCCAATCTCCCTCTCTCTCTTTTTCTGCCTCTCCCTCTCTCTCTCTCTCTCTCTCTCTCTCTCTCTCTCTCTCTCTCTCTCTCTCTCTCTCTCTCTCTCTGTCTTTCATATCTCTTTCGTCTGGCGGATCTCACTCTCTTTGGGTTGTCTTCAAGGAGCTGAAGTAAAAGAGAATGGAAGAGCAGTAGTATGTGGAGACAGATGTGTGGACCTCTCAGGTTGAAAGATGGACGACAGTCGATTCTTGGTACATAGACTCTCCTTAGCGGGTGCACTGCAGAGTCATTCAACACTATCAGCAGTTCAGATGGCTGTCGCCATTTCCGAGGATACTCTGTCCACTCCTGACAATACTCAAAACACCACCGGAAAGAAATGAGAGATGAACAAAACTTGAAAGAAAGAGGCTGCCCCAACTATATATCTCAGAGAGAGACTGAATGATTGAGAGTATGTGACAAAAAGAGAGAGAGAGGGAGAGAGGGAGAAAGTGAGTTGGAGAGAAAGAGAGGAGAAAAAGACCCACGCACAGAACTGATTCTCTTGAAAACATCCCTTTAGTGCTGTATGTCCAGTATTGGATAACCACAGAGAAAAATAATAATAATACAAAGTAGCCATTTTTTTGTCTTGCACTGAAATTTTTCAGATTATTCTATATATAGTAAACTCTATATTAATGTCCGCAGCGCTTCCGAACCTGGTTGGGACTGTAGTGTTAGCTGGCCTAACAAACAAACAACAACAAACAACAACAAACACCAAAAAAATGGTGTCCTATTCATTTCTGTCCTGTCTCGTCAATGGCCCATCTCTTCAATGTTTTTTTATGTGGAGGTGGACCTCCATGCATCAAGAGCACACTGGATTGGTTGAAAGGAGTCACAGAGGGTGGGTCTAGGGTTTGTTTGATTGATTGATTAATTGATTAATTGATTGATTGATTGAATGAATGATTTATTGATTGATTGATTGATTGATTGATTGATTGATTGATTGATTGATTGATTGATTGATTGATTGATTGATTGATTGATTGATTGATTGATTGGAAGCCTTGTTGAACATATCAAATCCATGTGCATTACATTGTGCAGAGGGGCAGAGAACAAAATCAGTGAACATCATTGCGAGTTTGTTTGTTTGAGATCAAAGGTGTACATTTCTTTTTTTTATTACATAATGACGTTCCGGTCAACCCAGCAATATTCTGCAATGAAAAAAATCAACCACATATTTGTTAGATATGTTAAAAGATAAATATATAATTGAAATTCCTTGTTGTCTCAATCAAAGGTTTACAGACTATATTTTCTGTATAGACACTGTATAGACTGGCAACCATAGATTGGGACAACACTATCAGGTAATTGATGCTTTTCACAACCATTGAAAACATTAATGTTTATTTAAAGAATGACAACTACTGATTTTTAGACTATTCTCTCATACCCCCAGTGCTTAAGTACTCAGTAATGCAAACGCACCCTTCAGCAAGTGTCCAAATGAGACATGTAAGGTACGTATCTTATCATCAGATATTAATCCCAATTGCAAAGCAGACTGTGGATTGCACAGCAGGTCCAATGGCACCCAGTTTATTTTTACTGTATGACGACAGACAAGCAAAGATTGTATCACACTGTTGGTTTGTTTGAGCTGAGAGATTTATTTATTTATTAGCCGTTAGAGCACTGTATGTGTGTGTGTGTTTTTTATGTAGGTTTCAGAGAGTTGTATTTTTCATTTGGCGAGAGATTTATTCAATATTAGCTGTACATGAATCAATCTGTGGCGGACATTTTGTGTGCTGTCAACATCCTGTCAAACTCGACTTTGTGTTTTGTTTATTTATTCAGAGTTTTGTTTCATTTTCACCACATATGTACAGTACAGTCTCTTTCTCGTACAGCAGGAATTGCACTTCAAAATGTGTCTTTATTATTATTTTTATTATTATTATTATTATTATTACACCTACTACTACTGCTACAAGACATACTATACTACTCGTCCATTATCATGTGTGTGTTTTTGGTTATTGTACAGTATATGCTAGTCTGATTAGACTGTTTGAATCTTAATATATTTATCTATTTTAATAAGACCCATGCATGTCAACTGTAATTGAAAACACATGCCTGTCGTCTGCTAGTCATCAGCCACATATCACATTCATGTGAACATACACTCCGCTTCACACACACAGAAACACTGGAGCCAGAGAGTACTACTTGAGGGGGGGGGGATTTTCTTTTGTTTGTTTTCATTTTTTTACAGACAAATCTTAAAGTATATTGTGTGCTGTTGTCATCCAATATTTATTTTTATTTTATTTTATTCATTTTATTTGTACATTTATTTTATTTCATTTTATCTTTACATTTACTTTACTTTATTGTTATTTTATTTATTTTATTTTATGTCATTTGTATACAAGTAGTTTGTGGTGTGGCTGATGTTTTGAAGCTGTTGGGTTGGACGCACATTGAGTGCACTTTACAAGCTCAGCCAAAGCAGGATCTGCCCCTGATCCTGCTGCTGGTTCTGGTGCTGGCTTGGCAGGGTGGCCTGTCAAAATTAGCTGCCAGTAGCTTGTTAACACAACACAGTCTCATCCCAACTTGTCCATTTCTGACTACAATTGACCAAGCGGCAGTATTTGACGTTGAATGCATACCTGCCACATCGCATGTTGATTAGGTGGCCTAAACCTAGACCTTTCTCTAACCCTAACCGTCAGTGAAGTTACACTGCCACAAGGGGACGCCTTTGAGGCGCACGTCACATTTTGACTCCAAGGGCATACCTTAGCCGTCAAAAATTACAGTCTAAGGTAGTCAGAAATTGACAAGTTGGGATGATGCATTGTTGGTTATCATAGCCAAACCCTAATCCTAAACCCATCCGTGATCCAGGACCATTGTGTAGCTCAGCTCAATGGGTAGTCGGTATCGCCAGGACACCAATGTGGTTTGGACCTCTCCTTTTCCAAGGTGTGGTTGGCATGCAGCTGAATTACATACAACTCCTGCATTCGGGTCAGGGTTAGGGGTTGGACTAGCAGGGTCATTATAACGAAGCAGCCCACGACAGACCACCAATTAGGTTCCAACCACTACCTTTCCAAGGTGTGGCCCCACACTACAGCGGGCCTGACCCAGGACCAGTAGCGATCATGGAAAGGGCAAGTTTTTTTTTCTGTGACAATTTGGTTTCCGGTACCAAGTGGTTGTTGTGACACTGTGCAGCTCCTGTAAGTGTGTCAGGAATGTGCTGAATCATTTCTGAGTGTTTTTATTTTGAAAGATAAGAAACACCGTTCGAAAAGATACTTTTTGGGGTCTATCATCTCAAATGGAGCTCTGACATGATCTTTCACCAACACTGTTGTCTCTTATTTAATGTATTTATTATTATTATAGACACTTTCGGTCTTCTGATCTAGAGAATCTGCAGGCAGACTATGCCCCCTGTCAGTTTTATTGGATGATAGTATATGTAATAATATATGTAATCTCAGACTGACCTCAACATTACACAGCGAGTCAAGTGAAACTTAATTTATTACAAGTTCAAAATAATAATACTTCACTTTTTTATAAACAGCTTTACTTGACCGTTTTTTGAGGCCCAATCTTGAGCTAGCTTGCTTAACTACTCCTGGAGATGACAAGACTTAGAGTATAGCGCAGAGTGCAAAATTCTACTTCACTGTGTGGCACTGCATAGTCTGTATATTCCGCTGACATCCACACATGGTCCCGCTGCCATGTATGTTTAGTGTAAAATGTTGCTAGTGTGACCCATGGTTAGTTACCGACTGCATGTCAGCCATTTTGTGTGTTGTTCGATGCACAGGGCAGCTTCATGAGCCTGCCAGTAGGTCTGTCCGCCTATCCACGTTATTACAACGCCCACTAACTCCCGCTCATTTAAATGTTTGTTGTGCTGCCACAACATTTCAGGGGTGCATTTCTCGAAACCATAGTTGCTACCTATGTTATCTACTTTTTTGTTTGCGATTCAATTTCCCATTGCCAACGACCAAAGTTGCTAACTGGCTAACAACTATGCTTTCGAGAAATGCACCACTGGTCTGCTAGAAAAGGAGGTTAGGCCGCCCAAAGCCCTTCTGAATTATTTAGCATTAGCAATTGCTACCCAAATAGGAATGGTGCCGTCCTTGTAATCGTGGGTAATAACGTGGATAGGGCTTTGAGTATAGTGGTGGACATGGGCCCAGAGTGGTAATATGTCTGGTGGTGAGAACGTTTAGTCTATGGTAAACCTCTCGTCTGACACCTCATGGGTACGTGCTACTGACTAAGTGTAATTCTTATAGCTGACTGAGGAGGTTATCTTCTGCCCAGTTCAGCAATGAGCTGCTAAGTTGTGGGTTCCAGTCGGGCCACATTGTGGGAACCACCATAAACACAACATGGAGTTAGAGAACACAATGTCATTGTGACACTCTTCCATTGATGCTGAATATCAAGTTGAATCCTAATCGTCAATCGGCCAAAGGGGTCGCAATCGGCCCGGCAGCCCACATGCTCAGCTCCATCTACAGCTCAATAAGCTGCCTCCAGGCTGTGCCGTCTTTTTCTAGTCATATGGTGGACATTTTGCATCCCCAAATTGGTGTGGCACACAGCTGAAGGCAATAGAGCCTGTGAACTTGTCTGGATCAGCACAGCTGGGTACTAGTCAGTCCATGCATTCACCTCATCTATTCTGCTACTTTACATGTGTGTTTGTGCCCATATCATATCACACGTCATAAAGAGTCCCGCCTGTGTAGATACTGTTTTTTGTTTGTTTTTCTTTTGTTTTGGGTAATATGTTTTCAAATGGATTGCTCTTTTTTTCTCTTCTTGTACATACCTTGTAAAGGAATCCAATTTTATGGCACTCTTATAGCCAGCACTATGCAGAAGATGTCATTTCTTTGGCATGCTTTGAAATGCAGAAATAAAAAAATACAGTAGAAGAAAAAAGGTATGTTTAAATGAAACCCATAATAATCATGTGAATACCTACTATGTTTTAAAAAATGTTATTAAATAATGATGATAATAATGATGACGACGGTGATGATAATGATATTGATGAAGACAACTTAAAACATTATGCACATTTTATTTGCATGCTGCACTGAGGTTTTTGGGGTGGGCGATGAGAAGACAGGGAAGGAGATGCAGCTAAGAGGCTGTTGAATATAGAATGTGTAGACTGATGCACTGTACTTCCGGGTCACCAAGCAACTGCTTCCTTTGGGTACTCCTGACCATAGACGTTATATACAGTAGTAATATACTATGTCTATGCTCCCGGCCACAGGAAAACTGGTGTGAGGTTTTGGGCCCACAAACTGCCGTGCCCACATGTTAGCTGCTCAGCTCACACTCTTGTGGGGCGGTCTGTTTATTTAAGGCCTGGCTAAAAAATAGAAGAAGAAGAAGAAGAAGAAGAAGAAGAAGAAGAAGAAGAAGAAGAAGAAGAAGAAGAAGAAGACAAAGAAAAAACAATGTTGGCGTGAATTCATGCTGTCACAAACCTTCATATCAGACACTACCACAAGCTTGGCAGGAAACCCCAGGTCTTGATTGTGTGATAGCATCCTAAAAATGGTTGACTTTATAAAGTTGAAAATATTTCTTTCAATAAACCTCTTACAAAAACAAAACTGCATGTTCATGCCTCTTATGTTGATTTTGTTTACGCTGCGTGAGAGTGTACATTGTGTCTTTGGCTCTCCGAGCCTTGCTGTCACCTGTGTCCTTAACCTATGATGAAGGATGTGGGGTCCCAGTAGTCTGGTGTGACCATACCCTCAAACTAATTTTGGAGGGCTTGAGACAGACTAGGGTCCCTCCCTGGAAGAAAACCCTGGTAGGTAGAGTATGTAATTTTTATGTAGCCTACTTCCAGAGTTTAGGCTGCCCAGTCACAAATGTTTTGATCACCACCACCATCAATTTCCAATTATTAATTATAACACTTAGGTAGGGTACACTTTTCATACATGAACAGGTGGATCTTCTGTTTGGCCACCATTTTGAAATACCGGTCATAGACATCTTTGGATGCGAAACTTGCTGCATAATAGGTCAGACAGGAACATTAGTTTGTTAGTAAATATTCATGAAAAGATTGCATTTGTGAATGGGTAGCATACACCTAGAAAATAGATGACTAAAATTATATAATCTACCTTTAAAAATACATTTTCACTCGTTTTCCAGGCTACAGTGGCCCTACTGCTACTAGGGCCACTACACTACCTACTACTACAAGCCATAGTGTATAATGGGCATTTTAGGCTTACATCTGTCCCTCACACAAATCTTCAGTCTATATGTATAACCGGCATGACGAGTGCCGTGTGTGTCATGCCCCTTTTTGGGGGATAACATTGGTGGACTAGGCAAGCCAATGCCCTGTTGGTGCGTGGGGAAAAGAAGTGGAAGACAAGCTCAACATAATGCAGAAGACGTGTTGTGCTGTCTGATGTTCAAATAATATAGCCAAAAAGCCGTGGCTGAAGCATGGACTGTGTTTAGACTAGCCGATGTGGCATGAAAGTTAATGAGACATTCGGTTTGTTGTCTTCCAAAAGGGGCGGGACCGTTCTTTCACAAACGAAGTATGCCGATGACCGGTTATACTGATGATGTACCAAAGGGCCAACCCCTCTATAGTGTGCCGATGAAAATACCAAAGAGCATTGGCCCCTGAGGGCAGTAAGACCATCGGGAAAATGCCTTGTGTGCCAGTCCTGAGTGTGCGGCCCTCACATCAAAAAAGATAATTTCAGCAGGTGTTGAAGGTAAAAAGTATATTTGAGGAAAGATGCATGCACTGTATTCAATTTTGAATACAGTCTTTTGAAAGTAGCTTACTGTCCAAAATGTTTTTGTTTTTTCCTCAAGGTCTGTAGCACAACCAAGAATCACTTCAGAAACGTCAGAAATGACTAATACATGTTATGTTGCTTCCCTGCCTCCTACACTCGTATTTTGGTGTCATTGGACAGATATTGCTTTTATATTTCATTAAGATGGCTATATTTTATCTTGAACGTATGGCATAATTTGTCATAGTGCTAGAATGACCAAATTGTTTATTGTAATATATATGTTGACTATTTTACATTTATTCCATTAGAATGTGCATGTCTAATTTGGTACAGAGGTGGAATGGTAAGCCTAATGATAGGCTACTTACTGTACGTATTTGATATGGTGAGCCCTGTGGGAGATAAGAGAGAAAACAAGACTTCCACGTGACAGTCTTAAGTGTCTCTTCAGAAGCGGTGGGAATTCATTTTCCGTGTAGTCTGAGCAAATGTATTATTCTGATCATTGAAAAGTTGTAGATTGTTTTAAATCAATATATGCCCTATAGGGAGAATGTGGATGGAGGAACAAGTGCTCTCCTGCACCCTCTGGTAAAGTATGTAACCTCACATTACTCTAGGGGAGTATTGTTGTTGTTATATGTGTTGTTGTTGTTCTAGAGCAGATAGGGTATGAGTAGTAACAATATTGTTATGACTATTAATAACTTCCAACATTTTAGCATTGTAACAGAGGGACCTGTCCCATGAAGGTGGTTCAGTAACTAACCCAACTAAGTTAAGTGAGAATGAACTCTTGAAATTTCTTTAACCCATTGAAGCCTGATGCTGCGCCACATTGACCTAGGCCTCTGGAGCTGCATGGACTCTGAATTCAGGCTCTTGAGATTTTAGTTTTTTTGTGGGTATGACAGAGCTGAATGAACACATTCCAATGCATGAGGAGCATCCTAACTTTTAAATGCAACTCAATTTGTGTTTTATGCGCTTCGGAGGCTGAGATATTTAGGTTTTTATAGGCTGAGGGCACCTTTTCCCAAAAAGGGCTTAGGCATTCAGCAGGCGTTTTTTCACAGGTGCTTTAGGCTTAAACGGGTTAGTATAGGAGACTTGGAGATTTATGTGTCAGTTAAAATAAAGGCACCGTACCCTCTATTACAAGATTTACCACTTCTGACTTCACCTACCCTGGTAAGTAAGTGACTAAACCTGATTTATGGAATATGCCCGAGGACAGCGATGCATAGACTAAGACTTGCTATAGTCCAGAGACCCACTAATGCACCACACAGCTTCCCACAGCTGTATACTGTACACAGTATTTCCGACAGCTGTTCAGCTGGTCGGCTGGAAGGCCTGTGCAGAGGATTGGGTAAAGGTCTATGTGTTTTTTTTTTTTTATAACCAACATTAAATGTTCTCTTTAGATGCATGTTCTCAAAGAATGTTTTAACATTAAAGTTATGCAATCAATAAAATACTTAAACATCTGCCCTACCTTCATTGCATTGCAACATTTTTAGTCAGTGAGTGAGCAGAGATGGGACCCATCCAGTCACTGCCTTGCAGAGATTTCAACCTCACCACAAGATGGAGTCCTTGCACTGCTTGGTAGCCAACCATGTCTAATTACAGCGTTATGAAGTCATGAGCTCATGTATTTTAGATGAGATAATTTACCCTTCACAAGAAAGGGATGTCTAGCGTTGATAACAAGGAGTCTACACTAACCTAAACTCTGAAGTAAAACATGTAAATCGTGTCCACTCAGTAACCAAAACTGGGATTGGTTTGAGATCTAATATGAATGTGGCTGTAGTGTAGCCCACTGTGGCTACACTGGGATACCCTGGCAGACAGTCAGAGGGCACGGCATGCCCTAATCATCGGTTGAAATAACCAGTGAGCAGTCAAATATTTTGGATTGCGACAAGTTGTGAATCTATATCACTCCCAGGAATTAAACACTGTCATTATCGTTCCGGTAAAGACACTTTGGTTGGTGCTTCGGAGTTCGGACAACGTGACAGACTCCTGCTGTCAGCGGTAGCGCACTGACTTCATATCCTTTGAGCTGTAGGCTGGCGAGTTTCAACGAGTGCTCTTCAAAACCATTGGGCCCTCGCTGTCCCGTAAAAGGAGTTAAACGTATTCATTGTACGTTACGGATGTCTGTCAAAAGTGCACAAATTGTGCAGCCTGCGCCCGTTCCTGCGAGCTGCCAGCAAGGCGTTTTAAAATCTGGAGAAGAGATAGGAGATAAGGGCTGTCAAGATCATTTCTTCTTTGCTGTGATTGGACAAGGAAGCTGTCATAGTTCGTTCCGGACTTTGGATTGGCCCAAACCTGAAAGGCGGTAATGTAACCCTGCGGTCACTGAGAAGTGCAGTCGGGAGGGCGGATCATCGTGAAGGCAACGACACTACAGACGCCCGAGAAACTGTCAAAAATAGTCAACAAAAGGTACGTGTTGTCAAAATAATACAGCTTTATCCACGGATTGGTTACTAAACTTACTTGTGATCGATTGCACTCTGTGCTTGTGACGAAGTAACTGCTGAAATCAGTGACGGGACGATGATTTTGGATGAATCGTGTGCTCACTTGGTTTACATCAAAGCGATAGTGCTTGAAGAAGTCGCGCACACACGGAGGCGCGGCGCGGCTCAGCAGTTTGGTCGTGAAGTTTTGAAAGCTTGCCTTTCTTGCTAACACTCCGGGGATTAAGTGTCACCAAAGCTGTCATTTTGGCTAGGCGTTGTGTCACGTAGGGACGCAGTGAGGAATTTTCTAGGGTGTAATTGCTGCCGTTAAACGTTTCCACAGTGCTGTGCGTAATTCCCCTCGCCACTGGAGACTGCGCCGAATCCCAGCCCAGGCCTTTGTTGACATTAATTGAGCATCAACTCCTTAGAACGTGTCAGTGGTTTTATTGGGCCACGGGATTCATTCACTGGCTGGGGATAGTGCTTAACCATGCGTTTCGAGTTTGAGTTTTGGCCCCTGCTGCATTCCGGTGGCAGCTGACAACTGCGAAGGCCTGCTGGTGACAAGTGGAGTGGGGAGAGTGTGTGTGGTGTGATTACCCTAGCCACGGCTGCCATGTGTTTCAAAGTCCAGGCTTGCTGACGTGACCCGCGACCCGGGCTGTTCTTATGCACGACATGAATGCTTTCAGCCTCCCTACCAGTTTCCTTACTGGTGTATCGTGTGTTGTGCTTCCTGGGTTATTCCTGAGCTTCCTGCCCTGGCCTATGCACACTGCTTGCAGGCTCCCTCTCCAGTTTCTACTTGAAAATGGCCCGCAGGAGTTACTGTAACCACCATACTTGATGGTATATAGCCGGGTGAGAGAGTAGCAGTGGAGAACCCGGATGGCTGGGGGCAACACAGTTTGGATTATGTGTCATATTGCTCGCTGCAACGCGGATCCTACGGGATTACCGTGCAATCCTGCGCAGATTACTATGCTCATGAATCAGAGGTGGGTCTGTTGGAGCAGTGGTGATGGGATACATTTGGGCAGTGCTGTGCTGTGCTGGTCTGCACAGCTTTCTCCTGTTGTCAGCGCAATGAGATGCCTTAAGCACTGCATTATGTTGTGAGCTTAGCTCAGATGATGCACCCTCAGACTTCAGTAAACAACCATGGTGTGCCAAAGACCTAAATGGTGATCATCTGGACGTGAACACTGCACCTGACTGAAAGATCTTGTGTGAATCAACTTTGACTCCACATTAGTAGAAATGTCATGTCAGAAATATAGTGTACCTCATTAAGTACAGTGGAGTAACTGATGTATAAAATAAGTAAGATCATGTACTAGTTTTGTGATTATATCAGCAATCATACTTCTACTTTATACACATGTGCTCAGAGTCCTGATAATATTCTTTTATGTGAATGTACTGTATATGAACTGTACACTGTACACTGACTGGGACCTCTTATCACAGGTGTAGGAAAGATCATTGCTGAGCTCTCGGAGGGAAATGGAGGTCTGCTGTGTGCTCGAAAAATGAGTGAAATTCAGCAAATGCGCCATTCTGAACAATCTGGCCTGTGTGTGTGTGTGTGTGTGTGCGTGCGTGTGTGTGTGTGTGTGTGTGTGTGTGTGTGTGTGTGTGTGTGTGTGTGTGTGTGTGTGTGTGTGTGATAAATGGGCCTCTTTGAGGGTTCCAGCATGACCTTGGTTTGGTCAAGCAGGCCACCACCCTTCCCCTCTCTCTCTCTCTCTCTCCCTCTCTCTCTCTCTCTCTCTCGCTCTCTCTCTCTCTCTCTCTCTCTCTCTCTCTCTCTCTCTCTCTCTCTCTCTCTCTCTCTCTCTCTCTCTCTCAGCGATCACATTCTGTAATACACACACACACAGACACATTCAGCACCTCCCCGCTCTGACTTGCTTTCAATTAAACACACCCCTTCTGTTTTGGCTAGTCCACTTTAGTTTTCTATTATATTTAATTTCATGGAAGAGACTATTTTGTTTCGATACTGTGTAATTTTAAGTTGCTAATGGAAATAAAAAGGTAGACCTATTTAAACAGGCTTTCTTTTCTGGTACATTATCACTCCATATTTCTTGCTCTGTAAACATCATGAGAGCGAGTGGACGAGTGGAGTAGCGCCGGTGTCCTTAGATTTGTCAGTGTCTTGTTATCAGTGACTTGTCACTTGTCATTTCCATGTTTTTGTTTATTGAAAAGAAGCGTCTAGAAATAGCTCTCAAACAGTGTGTCGGTTTATCAAGCAGGAAGTGAGCATCTAAAAGCTTCAAAACAACTGAGCTGTGTGAAACTCAATAAAAATGTGCTTTGTAATGGAATGTCTGCGTAGTGTTCCAAGGAAGGCTCAGTATTCTGGAGTCTTCGCGTTTGGAATGCTGACTGGAGGATTGCAGTGCCTTGCTGAGTTCACTTTGAGTGGGTCATCTGTGCAGCAAATGACAAATGTGGATCCCAAATGTACCGGTCTTTGAGCCCGGCGGCTTACCTGGAGTCATCCGTCACAGAGCTTGGACATCCGGAGTTGGAGGATGTCCATCTGAGATCTTCTCCTCCTCCAGACCGGAGATATCTCAGCCTCTTCTCTGTTTGGAGTGGCCACAGATGCATCTAGCTCTGTGTAATATGTGCTGTAATATGGCATGTATAGCAAAACTGGACTTAATATAAAACATTGAGCCTTTGGAATGGTTACAGATGCATCTAAGAGCAGTTGTTCTTTGCAGTACTAACAGCAGCATGCATGCACGTATAATAACAACACAAGACTATATGTAAAACATTGAGCCTTTATGCTATTGTTATTTATTTGGAGAAGTTACAGATGCATGAGGAGCATGTCAAGTTACATGTATTTCCACATACTGTTGTATGATATGCATAGTATTACTGATATGCCTGCACATATCATTACATGTAAATCTGTCCAGGCACCTTACAAAACACCTGTTTTTCATTACTTCATAAGAACATGAGAGGTTTCGGAATAAAGACTAATAAAAGAAACCTCTCTCTCTGACCACACATGTCCACTGGCCTGCGTGGACTCGTTAATTTATTTAACAGCTTCTAAAATAAGGCTTTGGCTATTATTGCACAACCTCTCTGGTGCCTGTTTTGTTGTACTTGTAAAACATTATATTGCACACAGATTTATGCTGACTAACGCAGGCTACAGTCAGTGCATGAATGAATGGGTGGTTGAGGATCGCTGTGGGGTCAAGCGAGGGGAATGCATCATGCAGCACGGTATGAAAATAAGAGAAAGCCACTGCTGACCAGACAGGGTGTGACCGTGTGTTGTCATGGTTACAGACTGGGCAGCTCCTAAATGCCAACTGAGCCCAAGCAAGCAAGCAAGCAAGCAATCGGGACTAAGGTCCAGCAAACTGTTGCAACCTCACACACAGGCACACACACACCAATTTCAGACGAGCATCTACGCTGTAACTTCGTCCCACAGGCTTCTTGGTCATGAATTTGGAAGGATGGATGCAGCCACATCCCACCAACATCATGACACACACACACACACACGCACATACACACACACACAGACACACAGACACACACACACCTGCAGCCAATTTGCATGCGCTGTGGCTGCAGCATGCGGTGTGGTGATAATGCGGTGTCTGCTGCATCTCTGCAAGGAAAGGCGCCATTGCCGTGGACTACGTGGATGCTGGGGCATGCAGAGGAGGGTTACCATGGCAGCTGGTCCAGCATCAGCATCAGTTGATGGAGCACTCAGGAATACGAGGGGAGAACCAGGGGGGCCGGGTGGGATTTCGGCGCCACAGGAAATGGACATCCATTGTCCTTGTGTTTGAGAGAGAGAGTGCTTGAGAGTGAGTGTATGAGAGTTGAGTGTGCTGTGCTGTGCTGGTGGGGAGTCAAGTGTATATTTCTTTCTCTTGGGCAGGGTTACACAGATTTGTTTTGTTGTTACCACACCCTAGTTACCGTCCATGCATACAGAAAGCATGCATGCACGTGCACACACACACACACATACACACACACTTCATGAAGAGATCTATTTCTGTCCTTGACCTAAACTGTGTGTGTGTGTGTGTGTGTGTGTGTGTGTGTGTGTGTGTGTGTGTGTGTGTGTGTGTGTGTGTGTGTGTGTGTGTGTGTGTGTGTGTGCGCGTGTGCTCGTGTTTGTGTACAGTATGTGTGCGTGCTAGAATATACAGCTCTCCGAGAGCAGGGGGCCATGTGCGGGGAAGGTATCTGTGTGGTAGTTGGCTGCTATGCTGACTTCACTGCAGAGTGTGAGGGGGGTGGGGGCTTTCTCTTCGCATGTCTCAGCCAGATTCTGCTGATTCACTGCAGTGTGTCACCTCCGCAAACGGGCTCTGTGACCTCATCAAAAGGGGACAGAGTCAGAGTGAGGAGGTACCTTGGCTAGGCTAACTGAATTATGTGCATGTGGGACAAGTTCACGTTTGCTACCTCATGATCATGATTGAATGAACGAGCTGCTGTACTGAGGGAGAGGCTGAAAAGTTTGGACATCGATATTTATTTTGTGTCACAAGATACTGTATCATCACTCCGGAGTTCTTCATATTTCTTGTTATTGTGTGTCGACGATGGTGGTGGTGATATTGAAATATCATAATAATTATTATGCAATTATCATACGCTATTAATCTAGCCATAACCATTTGATGTCTTGTGTTTGTCACATTGGCTACCTGTTGGCTGTTTTGTCTGGATGCTAATACTGGTGCTGATAGGCCTGACTGAGTCAGAGATGAGATCATGTTCTGAAACCCAGCCTGCTCTCCTGGGCTCACGTTTCCAGCCGTTTGCATGTGGCTAAGAAAAAAAAGACATTATTGGAAAGCTCAACTCGTCTGGATGTCTTCTTCATGTCACTAGAAGACAATAGATCAGTGGTGCTGCTCAGGCCTCTCTTTTGAAATGGATATATGATATGTCTCAGTATTTCCTGCTGAATATTTGTAAGTCAAAGCGGGTGGCAGGATAGCTGCTATCATAGACATGATGTGACTATCATGATTGTGCAGTGTCATGTGGAATATGATGGGAAACCTGACGAAAAAAAAATATATGCAAACATTTTTTGTTGATTACCTTCTCTTTTCTTTCTGTTTCATTGACAGAATGTAATAATAAGCCCGTAGCCCCTCACCAGACACCGTCCCGCCACTTGGACGTTGTAATAGATTAGACACTGAAAAAAACGTAACTACCATAGTACTACACCACTACAGTGCACAGGGCCTTTAGTACATTACAACTTGGTCATTGCCATTCTAGTAACAGCTACTTTATAACAAGGGTAGTGTACAATGTACTGTGTTGTGGATGTGGGCCAGTTTTGTCATGCAATGTATCAGGTGTGAGACAAAACAAGACATGACTAAACTTCCTTTAATTGTCCGGCTCTCAGCACCCCAATCTGTCACTCACTGTTTTAGAAAGCACCTGTTTTATTCTGTGTAATCTCACATAGCCCTAAGGGGGAAAATGTGTAATTGTCGCGCAGTCTCGTTTTTTTCCCCTTAGCTAATGTTTGCATGGCAAGATTCAATGTTTACATTTGGAAGTATTTCTCTTTCTAGACCCAGACTATATAAATCCACTGGTGGACGTGTGTAACGTACAGACTTGCCAGCACTTGGCACCTAATCAACTTTAAGCCATAACTCTATCAACACAAGTGCCAGAGAGAGAGAGAGACAGGGAACACAAGCGCTTACAGTGGAGTTTACATTAGCAAGGCTGAAGTGAATTGGCAGGCGGGTGGGCAGGCGAGGCAACGAGACTGTAAATCTTTATCTCAATCTGACCTTCGTAGAAAACACTTCTTCCAGGATCCTTTTTTGCTGCCTCAATAAAGCCTCAGCTGTGAAGATGCTTCTCTGGAGATGTTAAACCAGCAGCACTGGGTAATTGATCTGATTGCTGGATGGAGGCGAGGCTTACACTACACACTCATCGTCATTTTCCTTGAACAGCCTTAAAACAGAATGAGAATGGCTCTGACTGTCCTGATGATGAAATGAAAAAATGTGCTGACTGCCGAGAGCTATTACTCATTCTCTGTATTCTCTGATCGTAGTGATCCTCTATCCAGCTTTCACTTTGACTTGTGCTAATGAATGACTTGTGTGTCACTATACTGTCACTTGTGTAGTTTTGTTGCATGATGAGGGGGTTGTGGTCTACAGCATCTCCAGAGATTGAGCATAGCTCTCGGTTCTCTATCATTTGGTCAGAACCAAAGAAATCTCCAAGTACTAAAAGAATGCACATTTCATTCATTTCATACATCATCCATCACAGCCTTGATGAATAATAATCTTCACAAGCAGCAAGTTACTGCAGTTCTGTCAAAAAGGGGACACACACTCGAATAGACACCCTACTACTACTACTACTACTGCCATGAATGATCACTTGCCTGTTGGTTGAACTGTGTGATTGGATTGGACCACGTGTGATTCACCTCGAGCCGTTTTAGTAGCTTGGCACAAGAGCATGGTCCTGAATTTAACACAGAAGACACACAATGACCTTGTTGTCCTCAGTTCTCCGGTTCGTCCTACAGAATACGTGCTACGCTTGGCATGCTAAGGCCTGGGCACCACTAAGATCTAGCACTGTTGAGGAAATTGGTGAAGCACAGTATTTAACCCCTTAGCGTAGAGCCTATATGTTATAACCTTACTGTCACCAAAATTGTAATGGCTATGTCTTAATCTTTTCCTCAAGGCTCTCAGTAATGTCATACCAATGTTGTTATGCTATAGTTTAGTATTTTCAGCAAATAGTGAATAGGCCCGCCGGCGACCCCATCTGCTGTAAGAGGCTCCGGCCATGTCTGTGTCTGTGTCTGTGAAGATGCCCATTCCTCTGCGCCTGGGCTAGCCATGTTAATGGCTGAATAATACACTAAGGGCTTAGGCGACTGATGAGGTCCTGCTGTGTTTCTGTGACAAGAGGGGAGAGATTGAGGGTAAGAGGCCGAGCCACTGGCCACTGAGTGCTGGTCTGGGAGTGCTGGTAATCCCTAACCCCTGAACGCTGGGCTGCAGAGAGTCTGGACCTCCCCCCGACTGACTAAGGCCCTTTAATGCCAATCACTGACCCAGACACAGCACATCATTGCATGGCACTCACTCAATCTCTGGCTGGCTGGGGGTTGGTAGTAAAACTGTGCCACACTGAGAGAGAGAGAGAGAGGGAGAGAGGGAGAGAGAGAGAGAGAGAAGAGAGAAGAGAGAGAACGGGGAGGGGGAGGGGGAGGGGGAGGGGGAGAAGAGAGAGGGAAGGAGGGAAGGAGGGAGAGAGAGAGAGAGAGAGAGAGAGAGAGAGAGAGAGAGAGAGAGAGGAGAGAGAGAGAGAGAGAGAGAGAGAGAGAGAGAGAGAGAGAGAGAGAGGGGGGGGGAGGAAGTGAGAGAGCGGTAGCCTGAGTGAAGATGGTAGAGTGATACAGATTCAGAGATCAAAGAAAGGGAAAGGGGTGATCGTACAGGGTGCAAGATAAAAGAGAGTTAGAGATGGAGGGGCAGCAACTCAATTGCATGGAGGAGAGAAGAATAGTGAAGAGCCGTTGGATGAAGCAGAGAGAGAAATAGAGTGGTGAATTGATGGCAAGACTGGTAGGAGAACAATGGTACCATTAGTAGCAGTGAAGGAGGAGCAGGAAGAAGAAGAGGTGGAGAAGGAGATGGGTGGGTGGCTGATAAGAGGAGGAGAGGAGGGGAGGAAAAGAAGAGGAGGAGGAGAGGAGAGGATGGGGGAGGAGAGGAGGATGGCCCAGGAGGAGGAGAGGAATGAATGGAAGGTGGATAGCATGGCTCATGATGAAAGGAGTAGGCGGACAGCACAGAGAGGGAGAACAGTAAATTAAAGAGCAGAGCCAAGGCGAAGCAACAAGCAGAAGTAGTAGAAGAAAAATGCAGAAATGAAGCAGAAATAAAATGAATTGAAATTGTGTGTTTTTAAATTTACAAAACATTACTGGAGTCCAGAGGTCGCGTTAACCGACAAATGTCCGTCATTGACGGATTTTTTTGAAGGATGACGGAAAATTCTGAAGCCTGTCCGTCATTTTGACGGATCAATATTCAGGGTCATGATAAATAAATCCTAAGTTTAAGTAGGCCTACGCCTCTATCGAGTAGAGTATTGCATTTCAATTAGGCATAGTTATCAGCGCAGATAATTTCATGCTATAACATTTGCCTTTCTCCCTCTCTCCCTGCTTGTCATACCATGCGCCGCAGCAGGGCTGTGCGACTGGCTGCAGCAGAGCGCGCGCCTCTCCACTTGTTCCAAATAATGAATTAAAATAACTAAGACGTTGCCACCATACACGTGTGACTTCGACTTTAAGATTCAGAACTATGTGTAGACCTAGACCTACTACATTTACCAACTATCTGATTTTCTGCCAATGACGAAGTTGTCCCTCTATCGCCCTTCATAGAAGCATTGTTTCATAACTCCCCGCTTGAAACATAAACAAATATGCGAATAGCATGTTTGCTAGCCAGAACCTTCACTCAAAGGCAACGCAGGTCTAAAACGGCTTCAGGACATTAACTAATAAAAACGACGGATATTCAAGAGCCTAAATATTACCAGGCAACACAACTTACAACTTGGCAAACGTTGCCTGAAACGGCTTCTCTCATTTCGATAGCTGGTTCACCCATTATAGGCGATATATTTTTTATTCAGACAACTTTACCGCGCTCCCAGAGCCAACATATTTAAGCCGATGGGGCTACGTATAGAGAGGCTCCCTTTACCGTCGCTGACATTTTTCAACAAAGTTTTGCGAAATCTGGTCGTCTTCCTGTTGTAGGCTTCAGTGCCTTTGTCGACTGCCTGGGCTAAACCTTTCTGCTTCAAGACGGCTTTCCTTTCCATCGTGCATGTTAACCCGTTTAACACTGCGCCATTGTAGGCTATTACAATCGGTGTATTAATCAGAGCAAAACGAGTGACTGACAGCTGTTGGATAAAGCCCTGCACGCGTCTTTTAAAAAAGTGCTTGTGGTGACCATAGCGCTGAACACTTAATCAGACGCGCGTCATGAGAGATATCTGCAGCTTTACTGCAACGAGGGGGGCAGAGAGAGAAAGTGGACAGCAAAATTGACTCCATCCTCAAAGTTGGAGAATGAATGTCGAGTGAAAGGGGGTGTATTCACAGCGGTTTACTCTCAATTGGCCGCAATTGCGCATGTGTTGTTCCCGGTGCGGGGTCGCGACCCCCCACATTGAGAAACGAGATGGAGAATTAAAAAAAATGAGCGATGACGGATTTTTTTCGACACTGTCCGTCAAAATGACGGACTGTGAAAAAGTCTAGCGCAACCTCTGCTGGAGTCAATGGCCAATATGTTTTAACAAAAAAAGTACTAAAAACTGGTCAAGGAACAGCTGAAGCAGAACTGTTGCTGATAAGAATACGTTGAGGTGGAAACCAATGGGGAACAGCAAACCAGTCAAATTGCAGTCCAGTCAGGATTGAAATGGTTAACGAGGAAAGCGTAAAACAGTCAAGGGCACTATTTGTAGCTACAAAGACGCCGTGTGTGTAAGTGGCAAAGGAAGGCTAGGCACGGTCAGATGCACATTTTGGCAGAGGATCTGAAAGGAAACGAGTAGTGAAGAACAGTTAGACATTCAGTGGAAACACTCTGGCAGAGAATCTCACGCGAGGCAGCTGAAAATGTGGAGAGGGACCGTGCAAGAAAAGGGGATTCCAGCTTTAAAAAGTTTACAGACTGTATATTAACAGCAGCGGTTCTCGAATATCAATTGCAATCCAGGCTGGGGTTGCGTAAGGGTCCTCCTGAGGGACAAAAAGCCTGATATTCCAGATAGTCCCTGTGTAGTAAAAGCTGATCGCACCATATTTACTCTCTCTCTCACCCATGGCAGCTACCGAGTTAGGCTGGCTGCCACTCTCGATGTGGCTTTGATAGTGTTTGAATTTGCTCTTTTCCAAGTGTGTGTGTGCCTGTGTTGCCATGATCCATTGCAATCTGGCCTGCACTGCTGTGCAACAGTAGGCCAAAGTTCTGAGACCTGGCAGGCCCAGGAGAATCACTGAATATTAAAGAGTGTGACTGCTGACGAAATGTTGGGAGGCACTGACGCAAGGATGTGTCTGTGTGTATGTGTACAGTATGCGCTAGTCACTAGGTGAAAGTGAAAGTACTGAGGGACTTTTCATGATTAAAATATCAAGTGTATTAAGCCGTTAAAACACAGCGTAAATAAATTTGCTGTTACCAGAATGGCAATGGCCGAGACAAAGTCATAGTGCATTAGTAAAGGCCCTCTGTTATGTCATAGTAGTGTAGAACTATGGTAATTAACCTTTCAATGACTTTTACAGCGTGCCACTGTTGGTACAGTGAGCATTATGGGACTACGTATATAGTATAACATGTATTTTTTGGTGATGGAGTTCTTCAGAGACAGTAGTCTCTCTTCAGTGGTCTCTCGTCTTTATGCTTGTTCATGTACATATATTTCCTAATCGTTTCACTGTTTCTGTGTGCAGTGCTCTGTAGTTGTGTGGGTTCCTCTCCAAGTCGTCTCCAGTTTTAGTGGTTCTTGTACTAAAGCTGTGTTTATCTTTCTCCTCTTGAGAAAGTGGGGTGATGGGAGGGCTGGCGAGATGATGTGTGGAGAAGAGAAGAGAGGACTGAAAGTTCACACTGGCGGCCTCCCCCACTGTAGACTGAACAGACCTGTCAGACGAGAGAAGACGGAGAGGCAAGGAGGGAGGGAGGGAGACCAGAGGGAACGTGATCACTTGGGAATAGGCGTGTGTGTGAGTGTATGCGTGGATGCATGCCTGTGTGGGAGAACACAAATGTGTGTGTGTGTGTGTGTGTGTGTGTGTGTGTGTGTGTGTGTGTGTGTGTGTGTGTGTGTGTGTGTGTGTGTGTGTGTGTGTGTGTGTGTGTGTGTGTGTGTGTGTGTGTGCGCACGGCCGTGCCTGCCTGTGTGGGAGAACACCACTGTGTACACAAGTGTGTGTGTGTTTTAGTGAGGGGCTTTTTCAGACCTAGTATGAATCCTTGCACAGGGCCCTCCGTATGTCTTTGTAATGGGATGCAGCAGGATAGCCATTACAGAGAAATGTCCCTGTAATTTCATTAGAATTAAAGACTGAGAGCGATAGACAGAGAGCGAGAGAGAGAACGGCCCTGTTCTCTGTGGCCGAAACACAGCACCTCTGTCCATGTAATGGTCCAGAGTTATCTTGTAGACGGCAGTGACCATAAGGTTTTAGTTGCAAACTGCAGTGTGTGTGTGTGTGTGTGTGTGTGTGTGTGCCTTCAGTCTTCCCTCTGAAAAGGTTTAAAATATCAAAGACCTCCATTTAGGCAGCTCATCACCTCAGATGGTGTGTGTGTGTGTGTGTGTGTGTGTGTGTGTGTGTGTGTGTGTGTGTGTGTGTGTGTGTGTGTGTGTGTGTGTGTGTGTGTGTGTGTGTGTGTGTGTGTGTGTGTGCAAATACATAGTGCGTGCATGTGCGTGCCTGCCTGCGTGCCTGTGTGTGTATGTGTGCACGTGTCAAACTGTATCAGTGTAATTGTATGTGTGTCACTGGTACAGGAGCTAGTTGCTCTAGCACAAAAATGTGATCACAGTCTTTTCTTGGGTGTCGCTCAGGGGCATTGGCTGATTTTGTGGCATTTGACATTTGCCCTGTCAATCAGCAGTCTTTTGAAAAGGCATTCCTCCATTGCATGTCTGCATTCTCCGTTTCAAGGTAGGGACATGCTAGACGAGATTGAGAGAAGTCTGACTCATTTAGAAGCACTAATACGGCTTTGAGTTTAATCGATTTGGAAGGACCAATAAGACTTTGAGTTTAGTATGTATTGCTGCTAAATAAAACTACTCTACGTGTGTATTGTCATCTACAAACTGTGTATTATTGTGTGTAAATGGTTCTGGGGGTGATTGTGTGTCTTCACTTGGAGGCAGGGGCGGAGTGGGGGGACTTTTCCTACCGGGAGAATTTTCCCCTTGGCGACCCTTTAACAAAAAAAAAAAAAACCCAAAGCGAACAACATGGTTTCCTAACCAAAAACACAAAAACCACGAAATCTGCAGTCGTACTACATGTGGACATTACTGTTGTCAAAATATCAACCTGAAGTGGAGGATTGTAGCCTACACCTTGATGAAATGCACAGCCAGTGGTGTAGTCTAGGCCCTACGTAAAACGCAGGTAGGCCTATACGCAGCCATTTCAAGGATTACAGTAGGCCTATGCCCACTGAAAATTGATTGATCCATTATTTAGAATAGCACAAATATATACAGTATACCCACATCAAAAAATGCTCAAATATACAGTATACCCACTTCAAAAAGTAGACTACACCACTGTAGCCATCATCACAGTCCAAAGCAATAGAACTAGTTGCAGGTTAGGATACATCATGCTACTGTTCCATGCAAATGTGCACTCCACTGTCATTTTGACAGTTTGTAGGCCTATTGAATTATCGTTTAAGGAAGACAGGATGAGCACGGGCACAAAGTTTTGAGTGTGGGGATTTTTAGAAGAGTAGCCTAGGCTATAGCTTACAAAAAGTCTGTCTACATTGTGCATTAAACCCACCATACAGCAAATAAGCCAACCCTAGCTACTTCAAAGCACAACCATAAGTCAACAAAATGTATTAAACGGTGTAGGCCTACCTTTAAACGCTGTCTTCGTTGCAGCAAATGTCTTTGCAATCACTCCACTTTAATCCACAGTTTAGTCTACACACCCAGCACTGGTCACATCAGAATCTTGTGTGGTAATTATTTTGTTCCATTTCTTCAGACATTACATAGGCTACATCCTAAATGTGCCACATATTTATGTATGATAACAATATTATTTTGAGTATAAGGAGATATACCGGACCAGTAGTTCTAACAAATCAATGCCATCAAAACAAAACTGCGTCTGTTAGCTGCAGTTCTCTTCCTTACCACTTGGTGGAGTCTGTTCGTAACCACCAGTCAATAACCACAGAGCAAGTGAATCTGGGCTGGCAGACTATAAACTGTAATAGTCATGTGGAAATCGGAAAATCATAACTTATTAATATTTGGTTTGGTTTGGTAACCAATCTAAATAGCACAGGTTCTTCAAATACTGAAAACGAAACTGTGTCACTAAGATCTAGTAAACTTCCGCGATCTACGGTGTATGGAAATTATCAGTAGAGAAGGGGTGTGGCCAATTTACTGTTTGACACCGTCAGTGAGGTATTGCCGTCTGGTACACCGTATACATACCGGCTAGTCTAAGTAGGAGATATATAGCTCTGCGGAGAGTAGGACACCAGTGCTAGTAGAGACGTTTAGGACACTACAGGGCCGGTTGAAAACCCATTGTGGCTGCATTATTTCATTTCACGGCCGCGGCCCACCGGGACAAGTCCCCGATCTCCCGACGGCCACTCCGCGCCTGCTTGGAGGCTATGCTTAAACAACTAGTAGGCCTTTCTTTTACATTACATTACATTGCATTTCTTAATTTGAGCAGTGCGACACCACAGGACGTGTGAAACTGAAGTGTGAAACGTGTGAAACTTTTACACGTGTGAAACTTTCTATGAAAACTTGGGGCAGCCGTGGACTGGTGGTTAAGGAGATGGGCCTTGCATCAGGGGATTGCAGGTTCAAATCCCACCCTTCTATTTCCTATCTCACTCCATAGCTGAGGTGCCCTTGTAGCCGGGGAGCCAAAGTCCCAAAATTGGGTTGGACCTGACATGGCTTGCCATACTTTTTATTTGTGATTTTTTGGATAGTTCTATCCCTTAGGAAAAATAATTGGAGGGTCTGCTCGGGCGGAAATATCGCGAAAAAAAGTTGTGCCTATTTGAATGTATGTACCCTTCATTTTTCGAGAGAAGTGAAAAATGACCTGAAATCCTTGGTGGCTTGGGTCAATAAAGGCTTTCCAGGTGCACAGGATATACATGCTGACAACATTCAATTGAAAAAATATTCTAAAACCACATTTCAATAGGATTTTGACTCAATTTTGTGCTTAAAAATTAGGCGTTTTTTTTTTCACTTTTTTGCTATATTTTCATCTTTACCTCATTGGCAATCAAGTTTTTCTTCATGTTTTGACATTAAACAATATGCCATTCTTTTTATTACGAAGTATAGTGATACCACAACAAAAAGTATGAAAATACAACCAAAATCAATGGATCTGCGATGACTGTAGTGTATGTACCCTTCATTTTTAGAGAGAATTTTCTGAAAAATGAAAATGACCTGAAATCCTTAGTGGCTTGGATAAGCTGTCAATAAAGGCTTTCCAGGTGCAAAGGACCCATCTACTGATGATATCCAATAAAGAAAATTATGTTTGTACATGATTTTGACTCAATTTTATGACCTAAAATGTGTCTTTTTTCACTTTTTTGCTATATTTTCATCATTTCTTCATTGGCAATCAAGTTTTTCTTCATGTTTTGACATCAAACAATATGCCATTCTTTTTATTAAGCAGTATAGTGATACCACAGCAGAAACCATGAAAATACAACCAAACTCAATGGATCTGTGGGGACTCCAACTCTAGTTGGTGATCAACAGGCCCAGAAAGTCAATAGAATTTCAGCCTACAATCAAAATGCTGAAATGCATGCTGAATACTGAGCAATATGACACACACACACACACACACACACACACACACACACACACACACACACACACACACACACACACACACACACCCCTAATCTGGGGATCCTACAATGATCTCGTGGTGTAACGGCAATTACTTCGTATTGGACTCCAAAAACAAAAACAATCACAGAAGTCACAGACCCCTCTGGTGACTCATACAGTGATGGAGAGGGTCAGCAGCTTTAAATCCCTGGATGACGTGTCCTGGAGTATTCACATGGCCTCAGTGGTCAGCAAGGCCCAACAATGTCTCTTCTACCAGAAGAAACTGATGGGCTACCAAATCCTGAAGCCACTGTTGGTCAACTTCCACATCTGTGCCATCAGAGGACAAGTAGGCACTCCAGCATGTGATGACAACAGCTCAGAAAATCCCTGGGATGCCTCTACCAGAGATTAGTACTATCAACCACACGCACTGTCAGGATGTGGACACCAAAAGCAGAAGAAGCGCTGAAATACTGCTTTGAGTCCACTGATTGGTCTGTTCTGCAGCTGCTGAAACATCTGCATGGGGGAGTTCCCAGTAGTTTGGTACAAATGTGTGTATGTGCATGTTAAATGGGCAAACATCCTCTCTACACGTTTTAATGTCATCAACGGGGTATGACGGGGGAAAATTTTATCTCCAGCCTTATTCAATGCTTATATGGATGAAATGAGGTATGACAGTGAATGACGTTATAGTTGGTGATAGTTGGTGTTGACTAATCACTTGCTATATGCAGCCAACCTTACCATTCTATCTCCAAGTAAGAGTTAGTTCCAACAGCTCCTTTATATCTGTTCTGATTATGAGGTAGAGTTTGACATTAATAACAATGTTAGGAAGAGTGTGATACTGTGATTAAAGTTCCCTCCTGTCTATCTATCTAAGAGCTGGGAGTAGCAAATGCCACAAAATATCTGTGGTGCATCCTGATGGCTGAAACTGATAGCGCAATTAGTTGATCCAGGTCATAGCTCTGTTAGGGACATGTCTGTGAGCTGGGAACACCGGTATAAGTGCCTTCATTAGCTTCCCTGTTTATATATACTGTATGTAGGCTACTGTATGAAAGTATGCTGTAGTGAAGTATTGGTGTACTGTGCATTTCATGTCTGTAATATTATTTAAAACATGTGCAAAAGAGGTAGCTGAGCCACTGCAACACATCTTCAACAAGAGTCTACAAACGGGTAAGGCACCTGTAGATAGTGCCTACAGTAGAAGACCTCTTCTCTCATACCAGTCCCCAAAAAGCAACACAACAATGATTACAGACCAGCTGCTCTCACATAATGAGAACATTTGAGTGGGTACTGCTGCTCAACAGAAAGAAAACCCAGGTTTGCCATGCTCTGGATTCCATACAGTTTATTTATCAGGATAATGTGGGAGTTGTGGACGTTATCCTGTAACTGCTACATAGGGAAAATTCTCACTTGGACAAAGGAGACAGTGAGAATAATGTTCTTTGATTTCTCTATTAGTGCCTCAAACATCCATACACTTTTGCTGAGAGACTAACTTCTGCAGATGGTGGATACAGCTCTGGTGACCTGGATAAATGACCCCAGTACATCAGACTAAATGACCTTACATCACAAACTGTGGTCAGCAGCACTGGAGTGCCACAAGGAATGGTGTTCTCCTTGGTGTTGTTCACCCTATACCACCTACTTTTGCTACAGCACTACCACATGCTTTTGCTATACCTACCACATGCAAGTTTCCATAATGACACTGCAATTGTGAGGTGTATCAAGGGTGGGTAGGATGGGGAGTACAGGCGACAGGTGGATAATTTTGGTTGTCCGCACTAGCTGCAGCGGAATTCCATAAAAACTAAGGAGACAGTGCTTGACATAAGGAGAACCACCCCTCCACTCTATCAGAAAGGGTTCTACACAGTGTGGTCTAAAACGTCAGCATCGGAAAGGTCTCACACACTGTTGTGTTGTATGACCACCCTTTTCTTAAATTATGATACACATTTGGTGTTGTATTGTCTTAATAAATGTATACAATGTCTGGACTTACTTTCACCAAGTTTTCACCAATGCAAGATCTTGTATTGATGATGGTAGAGTCTGGACACTATGTACCTTCTCCAGCATATCCCAAAGATTCTCAGTGAGGTTGAGGTCTAGACTCTGTGGTGGCCAATCCATGTGTAACAATGATCGCTCATGCTTCCTGAACCATGATTTTATAATTTGAGCCTGATTAATCTTGAAATATGCCTGTATTTTTTTTTAATCCATTGATATAATTGCATATTGATTCAGCTTTCCAAATACAAAGTATTTCAGTGACTGTTGATGGAAATTATTTAACCCCTCAAACAGACTAGCATATTTTATATGACCTTATATGGTAATTTCTTTAAAGAAGTTTTAAGAAGTTAGAAACAAGTTGTTGCACCTATTGGTTCAGGGAACACAATTGGTATTAGCCTCCTCAGAGTTTAGATCTCTCATTCAGATTCTTGAGGTTGGTTGGAGAAGGCTTTACATAGTGTTCAAATTCTACCATCATACAATACCTTGGTAAAAACTTAAAGCAACACTAGATGGAAAAAGTCCAGATATTGCAGATTGAGTGTGACCTTATAATATGCACCATATGCATTTTTTGCCTGCCTGAATTTGATACATATTATTATGGTTACCCCACCCTCTGGAAGATGAGGTCCCACAACTTTCAAGCCAGAAGTGAGCTTATTCCTGGTAATGAATGGCCATTTTATTGCTAGAACCTCATCTCCATGACATACTGCTGTATGTATATGTGCTGTGTGTATATGTTGTGTATTACAGTACAGTAGCCTATGTGGTTGTGTGAAATGCCTTATGGCTAAATGTGTGTTATATGTTAAATATGTTGCGCAATAATATGTATTATGTTTTGCATATCTATTTATGCATGCTGCTAGAGACCTTAATTTCCTTCAGGATTAATAATTATGTACTCTACTCAACAGCACACAGTATATCTTTCAGAATTTTGAGAGTAGTCTAGGCTTTCCTCTGGGTTACTGTGCCTGCAGATGGCAGAAGGTGTTGAATGGTAGTTGTTTAATTCTGTGGTCTCCCCGCTCTGTGAAAATAGCTCACTGTCACATCCACAAAGTACAGAATGTACGGGTGATGTACTGTAAGTAGTACATGTACGTTGTGGGGGGTGTCACCTGGGGTGCAAATCATTGTAGGATCCCCAGATTACTTGTGTGCGTGTGTGAGTATGTGTGTGTGTGTGTGTGTGTGTGTGAGAGGATGTATGTCATTGCTAAGTATACAGTGTGCTTTTCAGCATTTTGATTGTAGCCGGAAATCCTATTGAGTTTCCGGGCCTATTGATCACCAACTAGAGGTGAAATCGCACAGATCCATTGATTTTGGTTGCATTTTGTAAGTTTTTGCTGTGGAATCAGTATACTGCTTGATAAAAAGAATGGCATATTGTTTGATGTCAAAACATGAAGAAAAACTTGATTGCCAATGAAGAAATTATGAAAATATAGCAAAAAAGTGAAAAAACGCCTAATTTTAGGTCATAAAATTGAACCAAAATCATGTACAAATGTGGTTTAACAATATTTTCTTTATTGGATATCATCAGTAGATGTGTCCTTTGCACCTGGAAAGCCTTTATTGACAGCTTACCCAAGCCACCAAGGATTTCAGGTCATTTTTCATTTTTCAGAAATTTCTCTCTAAAAATGAAGGGTACATACACTACAGTCATCACAGATCCAATGATTTTGGTTGTATTTTCATCATTTTTGTTGTGATATCACTATACGTCTTACTAAATATAATGGTATATTGTTTGATGTCAAAACATGAAGAAAAACTTGATTGCCAATGAGGTAAAGATGAAAATATAGCAAAAAAGTGAAAAAACGCCTAATTTTTAAGCACAAAATTGAGTCAAAATCCTATTGAAATGTGATTTAAAAATATTTTTTCAATTGAATGTTGTCAGCATGTATGTCCTGTGCACCTGGAAAGCCTTTATTGACAGCTTACCCAAGCCACCAAGGATTTCAGGTCATTTTTCATTTTTCAGAAATTTCTCTCGAAAAATGAAGGGTACATACATTAAAATAGACACAACTTTTTTTCGCGATATTTCCGCCCGAGCAGACCCTCCAATTATTTGTCCTAAGGGATAGAACTAACAAAAAAATCACGAATAAAAAGTATGGCAGGCCATGTCAGGTTCCTCCCATTTTAAAGCACTTTTGAGAGTTTGGCTCCCCGGCTATTGAGCAAGACACCTAACCTCACACTGCTTCAGGGGCTGTAACCAATACCCTGTACTTAAAAATAAGAGTAGTTTGCTTTGGATTAAAGCGTCAGTTAAGTGTAATGTAATGTAATGTAATAATGTAAAGTATCTCATTGTGATCCCCATGACGGTCAATGTATGATGGAAAGGCCTGAATTTCTGATAGCGCCACTGACACTGATTTGTCTCAGGTGTCATGGCTGTAGACTGGAGGACTGCAGAACTAACCTAGCTAATCCCTTTGGCTAGCTGACACAATAGCACTATGCTTGTGTCCCAGGAGAAGACATGCTGTTGCTAACATTAGCTAAATATGTTAGCTGTAGAATATGCTACCTTGGTGTCCATGAGCTACTCTGACATCTTGTCGTTCTGACAGTCCTCTATTTCTCTATCCTCTATATTACGACATCAGTAGTAAGACATGCCGGTAAACGGTTTTTGGGATGGCTGTTCTGATGTAGTTAGTGAATAGTCATGTTGATGCTCTTATAGGCTAGACTGCATTGTCTTCTTTCAAGCCTCTCTCAAATGAATGTGTTTGTGTTGTGGAACCAACTGTTTACCATTTCTCTTACACTGATTGTATGGGCAGTCATGGGTAAGCTGTTAGGTTGTCAGACTTGTAGCCCAAAGGTTGCCGGTTCGACTCCCGACCCGCCAGGTTGGTGGGGGGGAGTAATTATCCAGTGCTCTCTCCCATCCTCCTCCATAACTGAGGTACCCTGAGTATGGTACCGTCCTGACGCACTGCTCCCTTGGGACGCCATTGGGGCTGCCCCCTTGCATGGGAGAGGCATAAAATGAAATTTCATTGTGTGCAGTGTGCAGTGAACACTTGTGTGCTGTGTCGCAATGACAATGGGAGTTGGAGTTTCCCAGGTGGGCTTTTTCACCGTCTCTGTGAGGTAACACTTGGTATTTGAGGTGACAGATGCAATCCAATCAGACACAAGTATTTCCAAGTCATTACCCATACACCTCTCTGATTGGTTTTGTCTGTTGCTCGTTGTAATACAGGATGCCGAACTGCAGGACAGCGACTTGTTCCACAGATCCCGTGGTACTCAGTCCCATATCACAGCTGAGCTGGTGAATTACAGTATTTTGAGCTAAAGAAAACAGCTCTGAGGCCTCTGTCTCGCTCTCTGTCTGTCTCTCTGACGCTGTCGCTGTCTCTCTCTCTCTCTCTCTCTCTCTCTCTCTCTCTCTCTCTCTCTCTCTCTCTCTCTCCCCCACACTTTGTTTTTCATTAATCAGGCACTTCATCTTTCGAACACACTCACATCTAGGATGAATGGGAATGGGGTGAGAGCGGGTGTGACGGCGAGTGGTGGAAAGAGAGAGGGAGAAAAAGAGAGAGAGAGAGAGAGCAACACATAGATAACCTGTAACAGATATATATATTTGCCGTGTCAGCCTAACCCCAACCCTGACCCCTCCCCCGTTGCGTTGCATTACGTAGCTCTTGGATGTGTGTCAAGCCTTTGTGGCTCTTTGGCACTGAGTGGAGCAGAGCAGTCACCCTGGGAGACAGAGTGGTATATCGATCAGGGACAGGGGAGCGAGAGAGAGCAAACAGAATAGAGGTTATTTCACACAAGCACACAAGCACACACACACACACACACACACACACACACACACACACACACACACACACACACACACACACACACACACACACACACACACACACACTTAGAAACCAAAAGTATCAACATTACTACTATGATGGATTGTCTGTCTGTCTGTCTGTCTGTCTGTCTCTGTCTGTCTCTCTCTCTCTCTCTCTCTCTCTCTCTCTCTCTCTCACTCTCTCTGACACACACACACACACACACACACACACACACACACACACACACACACACACACACACACACACACACACACACACACACACACACACACACACACACACACACAATGTCTCACTGTAGTTCATGTGCACAGGCAAAGTACAAACTGTACTGTAACTCTGTGAGGCCGGCGTGCATGAATGGCTGTGTTAGAAAGAGGTGTGTAGTTGATATGACAGCCATATGGAGATTTTGTTTTGTTAGCAGAAGCCATTTAGTTTGTGTGCATGTAGTAGGCATAGTTATGAAGGCGTAAAACATAAGAATTGTGTTATAAATATACAAGGTTTTTAATTTCTCAATGTATTTGCTTAAATGCACAGATTGTGCACATTTTGTTATGTAAAGAGAGAACCATCTGGCAGCACATGCAAGGTTAGTATTGTAAGGCCCCAGTAGGCTATTCATTACTTCATGTGCAGGTTCAGCTATGATTGGCAGTCATGTAATATGTGGGCTTAGCTTGGTTAGCGTGTGTGTAGTACATGGGCAGCGTACCCTCCTTCGCTTTTCACACCTGCTGCCAAAGTGCAGCACCTCAGTGGGAAGTGTTAAGTCATGTTCCTTCCTGCATATATGCGCATGTACGTACTGCCCCGAATGGAGATGGCTGAGGCACACGGCAGCGTTCCCTTGCCCCTGGCCTTATTATGCGGCCATGCCCTGCCCTGCCATTCCGGGGAAAAAAACCATCAAGACTCCATACAAATGTGCCACAGCCTGCCAGTTTGATCATTTTTTGTGGGAAAAGTAATTTATTTTGGGGTAATAATACTGTAAGTATTTGCAACCTTAACCACCCAGGCTAGAAACCAATCAATATATGGAATATCAGGTTTTGCTCGTACTTAATTGCAAATGTTACATCAACTAGGTGTAGTGTAACGATGTCTGTTATCATGCACACTATCACAGTGGTAGTAAAGTACATGCTAATGTTGTCTAGTCTTCGTTTTGCGTTTTATTTATTCATGGTGTAAGTACAACACTAGCACATGATATTACATAGCTGTTACACCTTTTACTCCATTGAACCTAATGAGACGGATGGACTGCTATTACTGACAAACACTAAAAATCTAACAAGGACCCACCACAAACTTGATCCAACCTGTGCAGAGTCAGCTGATCGTAAGACAAGTACACAGGTCTACTGGCTACTCAGATAAGTTACTTATGTTGTAAGGAAACTGTGTTTCTTTTTCACTTTTACTTTTGACACCTCTGATGCCTTTAGGCTCCTTATCCGTTGGTGTTGACTAGCGTGATGTAGAGCAGGTCTGTGCTTCACCATATCAACTTTACACTTCTCCGTCTGCACTAAGCTTACATCTATCCAGTCAGTGCGCCCAAGGCAACTCAAAACCCCCTATTACGCAAACGCACAAACCCCTTTTAGCCCCCACTCTCGCGGCCAGAACGTTGCTCCCTCCCGCCTGTATCTGATGACATCGGTGTGAAAACAATGACTGCTGAGGGAGGCAGAGAGAGAGAGAGTGAGAGAGAGAGAGAGAGAGAGAGAGAGAGAGAGAGAGAGAGAGAGAGAGAGAGAGAGAGAGAGAGAGAGAGAGAGAGAGACATGAGCCAAGCAAACTGGAACTTCAGGCACACCACACGTCTTCCCTCAGGAAAAAAAAGCAGCAACCGTTTTTCATTTGAAATCTGACCTTTGTCGGTTTCGCTTTTGCTGGGAAAAAATGGCAGGAGTGCTACAGTACCATCTCTTGGCTCAGACCTTGAAGTTGGCTTCCTTCTGTTCCCTATCTAGGTGTAGTCCTATGATGCTTAGAGAGGAGAAGATGGCTGGTAGCTCTGCGGTTTTAGTATAATTATCGAGAGTGCAAGTACCCACATACCAACTCTGTGTCTGTTTAGGGCGACTCGCCCGCAGGTTTTTGTGCCTTTGTGAGGGCTTTCTGTGATGTGGTTCGCCTCGTGTGCTCTGATGTGGCTGGCCTCCATGCTGTTGCTGACGCGTCGTTTGGCTCTTCTGCTGACATGCTGTTATCCACACTTGAATTATAAGTGTCAGCGCATACACTGTGTACAGCCTGACATCATACAATTGCTACAAATTATGTTTGCCATTTTGCCACTGTAATTATGTTATATATTTTGATGAGAAGGAGAAGGAAGGGGAGGAGCTGTAGAAGGCTAGGGAGTCTTCACAGGTCCCTTTGCTTAGCTGCTCAGCATACCAAATGCTAAATGAGCTACTCCGTGTTACGGAAGTAACAACAACATGAGAAAATGCCATGCTATGATTTGTACCATTTCCTTCATTTGAATGCCAAATGCTTAGAATAAATGTTACCGTTTGCACAATTCAAATACGATAACTGTTGTGGACGCTCTATTAATACGAACATCTAAAACTAATATGGAAGTAGTAATGAAAAAGCTGA
>NC_085865.1:45987444-46004944 GCF_034702125.1 Engraulis encrasicolus
GCTTGTGCGTGTGTGTGTGTGTGTGTGTGTGTGTGTGTGTGTGTGTGTGTGTGTGTGTGTGTGTGTGTGTGTGTGTGTGTGTGTGTGTGTGTGTGTGTGTGTGTGTGTGTGTGTGCGCGCGTGTGCATGCACGTCTGTCTGTATGTGTGTGCATGTGGGGAGGTGCGGTAAGCCTCTTGGCCAGTGAGGAGCTAGCTATGGAGCTCTAGTGTCACCGAGTCACCTCTGAGTCACAGCCCTAATCCTGGGCGCCTGTCGCGGTGTGGAATCCCCGGTATGTCTGCTATGGCATTGGGCCTTTCCCTGCAGCCAGGAACTAATACAAACCCACTCACTCCACAGCAGCAGTGCAGTCCAGGCTAGCCCAGGCCAGGCCAGGCGTGGCCCCATCAGGCCTGTGTGTGTGTGTGTGTGTGTGTGTGTGTGTGTGTGTGTGTGTGTGTGTGTGTGTGTGTGTGTGTGTGTGTGTGTGTGTGTGTGTGTGTGTGTGTGTGTCTGTGTCTGTGTCTGTGTCTGTGCGTGTGTTTGTGCGTGTGTGTGTTTGTGCGTGTGTGTGTGTGTGTGTTTGTGTGTTTGTTTAGTGTGTCTGTGACTGTGTTTCATCTGTTTCTGAATCAATTGATTTTCTTGCTTTTATTTGCATACATCGCAACCATTGAAAGCGTCACAACACAGAAATGTCTTTGAGGTATTCATATCTACAGTAAGTCCTTGTAGTAATGGCAGAGTGGGACTTGGAAGTGCTGACTGAAGCTGTTAACAGTCTTCTCTAAGAAATTATTCTTCTAATGATTTTTTTTTCTAAAGAAGAAAAAAGAGAGAAGCAAAAACATTCGGTCTGTCAGAAGCACCTGTTCGGATCTGTCTCCTCTCCTTGGCGTGGTTGTGAGTGGCTGGCTGTGAGTGAAGAACAGGCCTCGGCAAAAACCAGTCTGAAAAAGCCCAAGCGTCAGCTGTCAGGGCGCATCATTGAAGCTCGGCAAAAAAAAAAAAAAAGGAAAGGAAAGAAAGAAAAAAGAGAAGTGAGAGCTCGGGGAGGGAAGCTAGAGTGGCGTGTAGTGGGGCTGAATGAAACACACTCTGCCTCTGCTGAGGGAGAAGCGAAAGCACCTCACTGCCAGGCTGCTGTAGAGTGAGACGATTGAAGCACGGATTTATACCACCCTTTAAGTGAACGACGTAAATGAGCCTGAATGCCTCATGCTTTTAAATGTGCCGTTCAGCTTTCTTCGTTGAGCTGCAGACTGGAGTGTAACGGTCAGGTCAAGATATGTTGGGGAAGGTAAAGGATGGCATGAATCCTGTGACTTAAGTGTGTGCTGTCAAGTCGGCCTCGTTTTACCTGTTTTTATTAGCCCTCTTTAGGGTTTACAGCTTACAACAACAGGCAATGTATCTGCCTTTTATTAGGCCCATTTGTGTTTTTACGACAAGCAATTACTTGCCCGAAACCCTTTTTTTACCTTGAATCCACAAAAAGAAATCTTAAGGAAATCTTTTTTTGTTTTAAATGTTATTATTAACAACTTTTTTGTTTTCCTAGTCTGCACAAGTACACACACTAAAGGCCTACTGTACTTTTTTTGGTCAGGGCACAAACGTTCCGCAGCCAAGACCAGAAGCAGACACCAGTGACCTCATCAAAGATGGCCGGGGTGGAGCACAGAGACCCATATCATGTGACCTGCCCCAAAATTACAGGCCTGACATCTCAAATAAAGCGTATTGAGCCGAGAATAAGCCCTTTCTCCACCGCACGGCAAGGCA
This sequence comes from Engraulis encrasicolus, assembly GCF_034702125.1. Lineage (NCBI taxonomy): Eukaryota > Metazoa > Chordata > Actinopteri > Clupeiformes > Engraulidae > Engraulis > Engraulis encrasicolus. The sequence continues at coordinate 45,989,212 of NC_085865.1, forward strand.
CACTGGCATTGGCTCAGGGACGCGACGCGAGCTCACGCGGGGCCTGCCTGCCAGGCACATAAGTGTTGCTTTCAGTTCAGGCAGATGGTTTTAGCAGAGAGGAACGACATCAGCTCCCTAAAAAAAGGCCCATGCACAAAGCTGCTGGTTTTCCCCCAGACCGTTCAAGGATTTTCCTTAGCCAGCCTTGGGTTGCCATAGTTTTTCAAGCGGTTGTCAAAACTACGCCATTTTGGGCCTCTGTGCTTTGTACCATGGTGCCCAGCACCTGTTTGTCTTTTTAGTAGTGACTAGTTTTTTCCCCCTTTTTGTGTTGTGAGTGTGTAGCCCACTATGGAGTTCATTTGACCTCCGAGTTAGGTTTCATCTATTAAGTGTGTGTGTGTGTGTGTGTGTGTGTGTGTGTGTGTGTGTGTGTGTGTGTGTGTGTGTGTGTGTGTGTGTGTGTGTGTGTGTGTGTGTGTGTGTGTGTGTGTGTGCGTCTGTGCATCTGTGCATCTGTGCGTGTGTGTGGTGTTTGTGTAATTATACACCACATTTGACCTCTGAAGTACAGTAGATCTCATCTGTTGATTGTGTGTCAGCTAGGCTTCATTCATTTTATGCGTGACTAATTTCATCTCTGAGGCCAGACCTATACAGTACTATATCCCTCTAACGCTCCCAAATCTGAATAGCCTACCCCCATACCCCTACCTCTCCCTTTCGCTGCTGCTGTCGCAGATTAACTTCCCCTATGGGGAGATTCTCTTTGCTGAATCAAAAAACACAAAACTACACACACACACACACACACACACAAGCGCACGCGCATGCACACACACACATACTCTATGAACAGCGCAGCACGGCGCAGCAGCAATCAGATCAAGCTGAGGATTGGGAATCCTGCTTTTGGATTTAATGTCATTATGCAAGGCTTGGGTTGCTCGCTGCACAGAGGATGCGGTGCCGCCACAATACAGCAAAGCCCCAGCCAGGCTCCGCGTGACGGGACCGCCTGCTCACAGCACACCATGGCAGAGCCTTCAACAGCAAAATCAACATATATAGTAGAGACAACATACAGACACAATATTTTTTGGCTTTGTTTAGGAAGCTGTGTGCACACACGTGTGTACCATATATGTGTCTGTCTATGTGTAGGCTGTCAGAGCAATGTTGAAGTCCCTAACTTAAACAAAACTTACAGTAACTGTGAAGGATTTTGTTTACTTCCCGTATTTAAATGAGTCAGCAAAGCAAACCCGTTGAAAGAAATGATAGCCTCTGTGAAGACTGAACACTAGAGATTGCTGTTAGCCTGGGGGCCCACTCAAAGATCTGCCCACTCTGTGTGCTTTCTCCCTGGACCTTTTTAAGTGTGCTTGACTGTTAACAGTCGGCCAGCTGATGCACAGGCAGGTGTAACTTTGCTTGGCTGATTACATAATGTAGGCATGGTACAGGTTCCAAAGCCCACCTAGTATGCATAACTTTACTTAATGTCAGAACAGCACACAATACACACATGCATGGGCCAAATTATAGCTCAAGGGCTAATTTCCATCTTTAGTCCACAGGCGTGTTAGATGTTTATGAATGAAAGACATTAAAGCGCAGCCGTATACAGTTGTATACACATGGTTCGTAAAAAGAAGAAGGGAAAAAAAATCTAATTTGTAAAACTCAAGAAGTCCTAAAAATAGAGCTGGGCCTCACTAATCGCAGTGACTTACAGTATGTGATGCACAGAAGCCTTCAGGTCATCTTATGTTGATTACACAGGTTATCTAGATAGGGCACAGGCGGAATAGCCCATTTAAACTGTGCCTGACCCATTACAATTACTAGTACGTGGTCCACAATAAGGCAGTAGCAACCCATCTTACTGTGGCCGTCTGAAGCTGAAGGCGGTAGCCAAGGCGACGGTACACAGCAGCCACCGCCCATGTAAACACAGTGTGGCCACCGGTCCAGTCAGCGGTGTGTATTTATGGGGAAGCACAGTGGCACCTGCTGGCTGGTGGGAGAAGGAGGCTCTGGCTGGCTGTCATCCTTGGAGGCCCACCCGCCTACCTGCCAACCTGGCTGTCTGGGTCTGACCAGGAGGTGACCAGAGGGAAAGTAGTTGTGAAAAACACAACCTGCGGGCTCTGCCGTGGCTTAAACGGTAGGGCACTGCACTGCTACACCATGGACCCGGGTACGAGTCCGGCTGAGGTCATTTCCAGACCCTCGCCCGTCTCTCTCCCCTACTCGCTTCCTGTCAATATCTCATAATGTTCTATCGAATGAAGGCATAAAAGCCCCTAAAAATATAAAAACACCCAAAACAACCATCTAGTTTCCTTCCAACACACTTGGCTTCAATGAGTAACAGGTCTACAGTTATTACTGTAGAATCAAGGAAAAGGGGGGCGCACCTTGCATCAATTGCAGTGCAAGTGCGCCCCCCTTTTCTTTGATTCTAAGTATTCATTTGGGACAGCACCCTTAAAAGTTATCAAGAAACCTGAGTGAAGCCTGCTACCTACTTGATTTACAGTTATTACTGTAGAGCAATGCACCTGATTCTGTGCTGGCTCGATCAAATTGGGGGATCTTTTTTTATAGGTTTTTAGGTTTTTTTTCATTGGCAATACATCTCTTTGCCTCATTAAGTACAATGGAATAACTGTTGTAACAGCTATGTGATATCATGTGCTAGCTAGTGTTGTACTTACACTATGTTCTACTTTTACTTTGGCCACTTCCCAGTCTGGCCAGACAGCATGAAGGGCCTGTGATAAGGAGGCCCAATGGATCAGTGACCTGAGTGATCACCCTGCATCCCCTGTGTGCCACCAGCACACCACAGCTACTCCAACTCATGGCAACGTTCAACAACCTGTGTGCCCTGAGGATGATCTGTTGACCGAAAACTTGGCCACACTCCCAGACATAGACCATTTTGTGGTGCAGCACCACAAATTGATCAACAGATGCACATGGGTCAGTGATGGGTGGTAGCACACGTCAGGGCAGCGCAACAACAGCCAGTGCTACTACTGTGTAGATATTTTTGTGTGTGTTTGATTTTAGTGGACTATCTAAGAAGCGTATTCATTGCAGCATATCAACCACCAATTACTAATTAATTGATGGGCATTAGATGTCGTTGTGCCATCTGACGTCTGAGCCCAAAAAAACTGTATTTGTCCCACATACGTACTGTACATCAATGGAAGTACACTTTAACTGTTGCACTGGCCCAATATTTGTTTTACTTATAGCACCACACCATGTTTCCTAGTCTGAGCACTGCTCTTCGAAGAAGTACGTATCTAAGTGTGCCTGGATATTTTAAGTTACTTCTTAATATTCATCAACCTCACAATGCTCATGCTCTCCAACAGCTTAAAGAAGCCCCACTACCCCATCCCATCCTCCATCAATCTGAATGATCCAATCAGTGCAGGGCAGGCCTTAGGGTCATCTCTTCTTCTGTGACCGTATTTCTATTTTTGTTTCGATTTCTCTTTCTCCCACACACACACTGTCTGTCTTGCCCTTTCTCTATCTATCTCCGTTCACCCTACAGATAAGAAACGAGACTCTTGTGTACGGTAGGTTAGCTAAAAGGTTAAAGCATTCGTCAGTGCTCTGTGATGTTTGGGAGTTCCATCAGATAACAGTATGTCTTGTTAAAGCTCTGGAATGCTGAGACAGTAATCATATTCATATGTTTAAAACTCTGGAATGCAGAGCCAATGTCATTACACAAGTGTGTGAATATGGAGAGGGGGAGTGGGGGTTATGCACCAAATCATCCAAGCTATTTACCAAATATTATTTGAAGTGGATTTTTGCACATTTAAGTTCCAAAGATCATTGAAAGTTAAAGAAATGGTGTTTGTGAAATAGTGAAGACAAAGATGATGTAGCATAATATTACACCATGTTGCTATAAGAGGAGCCCACTCCTCTACTCCACTCCTCACCTCACACACTCAAATAATGAGATTGGCATTTAAATGGGCCTGTACCTTTCAACCTTTCAACAGGACAGCAGGGGTGATGTAAACAGATGTAATTGGGTTACTGCTGTGCTGAAGCATGTGTGTAGAGTAGTGCAGTCATATCAGTGCAGTCAGCGTAATGTCTAAGCACGAGCGGAGAGACACATGGAGGACGGTGTGACGTGTGAGGAGGTACTGTATGCAGACCACGTGTGTATTACTCTAGAGAGTTTGTGTGTGTGTGTGTGTGTGTGTGTGTGTGTGTGTGTGTGTGTGTGTGTTTGTGTGCAGGCAGGAAACGGCAAAACTTGAGTTGGGTAGACACGCCCTTAGGCCACAATGAATGTGTCTTGAGAGTGTGTGTCTGCAATCACAGCATGTATTTACTCAGGATTATAGTGTGTACACTTGTTTTTTGCTGGTGTCAAGTATGTGTGCGTGTTTGCTTGCTATCAAACCAAAAGGCCACACTCCTGAGACTTGCCTCAATGAAGGGCTTTGTGTCTGTCAAAGTTTGCTGATGATGGTCTAAAGATGTTTGGTGTGGGATACAGTAGGTCATTTTTGGGCAATACTGTCCAGACTGCTACTGTGTCCCTGTATGTCTGGTACTGTAACTGAATTATCATTATTTAGTTGGTTCACAAATAGGCCTAATCTTTATTATTATTATTGGTTTATCCACATCTTTGAGCCATGACTCATTTCAAACTTGCACCAACCATTCGCTTTCTGCCACTCAAACAGTTTCAGTTTCCTCTCCAGCCTCACCACTGGCTCCCCATGAATGCCTGTGTTCTCCCGCCACTGTGTAATAAATGTTGTGCAAAGGTTTCTGGGTAGTGTAGTTTGTCCTCCCGTTTCTGTCAGTCTTTCCCCTTTACAAACACACACTGACTGGGTTTGCTCTGAAGCGCGGGTGCCAGTGAGCTGGAGATCGGTGTCAGAGGGGAATGAAAGATTTCCCAGAGAGAGAGAGAGAGAGAGAGAGAGAGAGAGAGAGAGAGAGAGAGAGAGAGAGAGAGAGAGAGAGAGACAGAGAGAGAGAGAGAGAGAGAGAGAGAGAGAGAGAGAGAGAGAGAGAGAGAGAGAGAGAGAGAGCCTGTACAAGAACAGTATGGGTGTCTCTGTGGGAACGCGTTCGATGTGGAATGTGGCGGCGGAGGTCACCTCTGTCACCTTGTCTGAATGGTTGATCATTGATCAGCCGCTGTCACCGTGGGGGGTGGCTTTGGCCAAAGGCTGTTCATATAGGCGGTTTGCAGAATTCCAGCTAACACTTAACACCTGATTAACACAGTGTACACAAATGAAATGAAAATGAGGAATATCTCTTAGTTTTGCTGCATTTCATGTGAGGAAATCATGTGTGTGAGTGTGCTCGACTGGCCATGTGACATGCACACAAGCCCCGTTATGTGTAGTGCACTCATACATTCAAGCATGCACACAGATGTACACACCCACCCACCCACACATTCATTCAGCCATGCGGAGTAAATTTTGTGCATAGAGTGGGCCTGCTCCAAGCCAATCTGCGATTCCTCCATGGCCACCTTTGTCTTCTTCCATGCTCTCCCCCTCCCCTCCCCTCCCCTCCCATCTCTCTACCCCTCTTTCTGTCTGTCTCACCCTCCTCTGCCTCACCCTGCACACGCCTCTCTCACTCCTTCTCACTTCCTCCCCTCTCACTTTCTCTCTCTCACACCCTATCTCTCTCTCTCTCTCTCTCTCTCTCTCCCTCCTTCCCTCTCCCCCCTCCCCCTTCCCCTTCTCTCTCTCTCTCTCTCTCTCTCTCTCTCTCTCTCTCTCTCTCTCTCTCTCTCTCTCTCTTTTGCTGTCTGTTTCCTCAGTCAGAACATTATGTCCCGTTTTCCTCAGCACCACTCGGCTCATACACCGCTGTGTCCACTAGGGGGAGCACTTCAGTTTCCTTAAAGACAGACCAGCCAACAGCGAGGGGAAAAAGTGCACCAGGAAAAGGAAGCAGGGGTGTGAAGACAGAGAGGAGAGAAGTGTTGCCAGATTGGGCTGCTTAGGATGGCCATTTGTGGGTAAAAAAAGGCATTTGGGCGGGTTTTTCTGTCAATTTATGGCCATGGAAATCAATAGAAATTAGTTCAAATTGGGCAAGATTTAGTGCTTCCAGGCGGGTCTTGTGCATTTTTTGTCTCATCTGGCATTTTTTGTCTGATCTGGCAACCCTGGAGAGGGGAGGAGAGGAGAGGAGAGATGGAGGGCAAGCACCAGTCCTCATAAACGATATTGGACTATTAAAGTCTGCCATGCCTGTGTGGATCCCATTGAGGCTCTGCAGTGCCTGGGACTTGGAATGGCACAAGGGTTGGTCACAGCCAGCTAAGCTTTTCTCTTTTGACTGGCTTCAGGTAAGCCCAGAGCCTAGAGAAAGACAAGGCTGATGAGAGACAGGCAGATAGACAGATAGACAGCAAATGGACCTGGCAGACAGAACCAGACAGATGTATACAAAACCGAACAGGCAGACAGAAAGACTAAGTTCCACCAGTGAGTATGTGTGAATATGTAAAACAACATATATCAATTGCAACATATGTCAATTGCATGTGGCCAAGGTGAAATATGTGTACAAATTTGAATGTGGTCAATTTCAATGTTGATCATATTATGAACAGGTACAGGTATTGAAGCGCTTGTGTGTCTGACTGTATTGTATGGTTGTTGGGTGTGGGTATTGCATTACACTACACTTAGCTGATACCAGAGAGACTTACTGTTATTACAGGTTATTGATTACACTCCCTGGAGAAATATAAGGTTACTGCAGTAGTAGGCACCTTGTTCAAGGGCACTTCTTCCATGGATGGTGTACTGGTAAGGGTGGGATACGAACTAGTAGTGACCCCCTGACCCAAAGACAGAGCCATTATGCCACGGCGGCCTGCGTACAGTATATGGGTCAGACATTTTAGTAGCAGCACATGTCAGGGTGGTTCAACTAGAGCTAATGCCACCATTGTATGGATTAAATGTTTTTTGTTTCTTCTTTTTAGTGGATCTAAGAAGCATGTTCATTTACAGTACATTAATTACCAATTACTAATTCATTTATGGGCATTATGTGTGATTGTACCACCTGACGTCTGAGCACCAAAAAATGAATTGACCCATGTTTCACTTTTATTTATCCAGGACCCATTTAAATATTACATCTCATCTTTTGGGGAGTTCAGCCCAAGATAGCATAGCATACAAGCGCAGTAAAAATGTGAGGAGGGGCTTTTTGTGTGTATGTATGCATGTACAGTATGTGTCTGTGCATCTGTGTATTCATCACATGTATAACATACAGTATCGGTGAGGGCATCCCTCTGATGCTCAAAGCCCTTATATTCTGTCCCATCTAATCCTCCTTGTGATGGCTGATGGACACATGCTCTCCTAATCTCTCAGATTGAGGAGGACCCTGGGGGTTAGGGAAAGATGAAAGAACGAGGTATGGCAGATTACATGGGAGGGATGGAGAGAGGGATAGAGGGAGAGATGAAAAGAGAGGAGAAGAGAGAAGCAACTCAAGCAATGCTTCAGTGAAGAAATGAACAAGTGAGTGAGAGAGTAAGTGAGTGAGTGAGTGACTGACTGGCTGATTGACTAAGCCCTCATCAGGACAAGTGTGTAAAATTATGTTACACTTACTCTATTATGCATAGGCCTATCTGTGTTTCCACACACTTTGCATTAGGGATGCAAACGATTAATCGATTAATGCGTTATCAATGCGTTAATCGATTAAAAAACATTAATCGATATTAATCGACAGTTCAACTGACAAGAGACCCAGGTGAAATGGGCATGTGAAGAGTGTGTGTGAAGAGGGGTGTGAATAGTGGGAATATTTAAATCATCTTTCGATTAAAGAATTGAAATAGAATTAATTTAAATATGGTATTTTATCTCGATTTTTAATTAAAAAATAGATTTAGTAGTTTTTTTGGAGAAACATTGAGATTTTGGGGGGAAAACGCTGCTTATCAATTAATCGTAAGTCGATCGATAAGCCTATCAACTAATGATTAATGAATTAATCGATAATTTGCATCCCTACTTTGCATGCTGTTAATATCCTTGTTGCATTAGATGTGTCTCCTGAATGTAGTAAAATGTAATGTAATGTTTTTGTTTTGAGGGTCATTGTTGAGTACATTTTCTGCCCGAAAATAAAAAACACCTATCTTAAAGGAACCAGAACATGAAACACTGAACTTTTAAGTGAAATGACTTGAAATTGAAATGGCATGACTTTGACTCGACTTGTGACTTACCGGCCTATGACTTCTGACTTGACTTGGACTTGCTTCGTCTTTGACTCGACTTGACTTGGGGGTCAAAGACTTGTGATTTACTTGTGAGTTGCGCAACAATGACTTGTTCCCACCTCTGCTTTTCACCATGACTCTAGACTTCCAAAATTCCAGAATTCTAGAATTCCAAAACAGAAAATGAAAGATAATCTCCTGATTCATGTTCATAATGCGGTTTCCGTCTGACCTGGCTTTACTGGTAGCTATTTAGAGGCAATAGTATATTTTGCACACGCGTGTGAATGCAAAGGGTATCTTATGGTGTGATTGCAGTGCCTAAGTTGCATGTGTGGAGATAACGCATATCCGTATACCGTATATCTGCCAGCACATGAGAAAGGAAACACGCTATTGTGACTGCGGTTGATATTGCTGCACTGAAAGGCGCTATGTTAAGTAGCATATCCTAAATGTGCGAGGTGTCAGCAGAATTAGCGTTGAAGGCTGCGCTGTGCTGTGCTGCGCTGTGCTGCACTGTGCTTTGCTTTGCTGTGTGTGGAGTGGAGCAGCAGTATTTGCATTCGTTGTGAAGTAGGCTAGATATGTTCCCACGGACAGTGGTGGACCACAATGCTGACGAAGACACTTGCTTCGCGCAAGCGCAAAGGCGGGCATCTGCTGGAGATATAAACATCTCGGTTGACCTGTTAATCCAAGATGCAATGACCTGGAGCCATTGGCCTACTGTCTGAAATGTTTCTATTACTATTTTTATAGCATGTCATGCGGCGCCTTTTACCATGACCCATAATTTATGCAACATTGTTGTTGTGAATGATGCAGGGAAAAGCTTACAGACAAACCATTCTATGTGGGTTCAAACTCAGACGTACATTGGTTGCACAGTTTCACACACTATTAGCTCCTACCTGTACTGTTTTTAGGGCATGTATCATCTCAGTCACACACACACACACACACACACACACACACACACACACACACACACACACACACACACACACACACACACACACACACACACACACACACACACACACACACACACACACACACACACACACACACACACACACACACACACACACACACACACACACACACACACACAGTTTTAGGACATAATGTTCATTAAAATATTCAAATGATTCTTGGAATGACACAATTTCAGCCTTTCTCTGTCCTCTGTCATGTACTCGTGTCTCTGTCTGTCCTATGAGGTTGTTAGGCCTGTGTTCTGATGTAGGTCAGCAGTTGATTTTGGGTACATCTGCTCCTGGCCCCAATCACTCCAGCTGCATGGAGGTGCAGCACAGTGCTCCACCATGCCCCCTTCTGGTTATATGTGGAACACATATTTCAAGAGGCAACAGCAGGTTGTGGGATGTCTTGGCAGGATGAGTAGCTATTTGTGCTTCAGGCAAGACAGTCATCAATCTTATTCTGGCCAAATGGGACAGAGAGGAATGCTCTAGTGATGTGTTGGCATGGGGACCAGTGTGGGTACGGGTGGGTTTGTTGAAATGGTTGCCCCAGCTGAAATGCAAATACTATTTGAGTTCAACAAATTTGCCAGTCGTGTGTTGTTTGTAGTGTATCTCAGTGTGCTTGATTGTGTGCACACACCAGTGAGTTTTAGAACAATTGGGAGAAGGAGACGGAAGGTTTTATATTAGTATCGTAACTTTGCTATAAAATGTAAACACGTGAAGGTGTGTGTGCTGCATAAAACCTCAAGTCCAGATTGCATACATAGCCACATTATCCTGTTGTATACTGTTGTTGACTGTACAGTACAACACCTAACCTTTCACCTTTTGCCCTCTGACCCCATGACACCCCTCTGCCCTGCCTTCCTCTCCTCTCTCTGCCAATCTCTGTGTATGTGTTTTTATTTCAAATTGCACAGTTGGTGTCGGGTGACACTTTGAATCCTCTGTGTACTGTAACTTTGGTGACATAGTGCATTGCCAATAAAATGCACTGTATTTTTTTTCTTCTTTTAACTTTTGACTCTCCTTGGATGTCTGCCCCTTTTCCGCACTGACGCGCAACATGGCAGGTGGCAGTATTTGATGTTAAGGGTATACTTGCCACGTCGCATGTTATCAAGGTTGCCTAGGCCGAGACCTTTCCCTAACTCGGACTATGCTGCCACAAGGGGGTGCTTTTCAGTCGTACGGCATTTGTTTTGACGTTAAGGGCCTATCTTTGACACCAAAAATTGTTGAGAATCATCCCTCTGTGTAATGCTGTTTCAAGGGTTTTGTTCTGGGGGGTAAAGTCTGACTGAGTCACCAGGACTACACCAGAGATTCTTTAAATATCTGATTGATGAAGATATAAAGGGCCCGAAATTTGCTGCCACTCCCTCTGCTGGTTAGATGGTGAATTGACAAAAAAGTGCACTTTGATTTTGAGATTTTGACTGCTGACTCCCTGTCTGTCTCCTCTCCACCTTCCTCCCCCCCTCTGTGCCCACAGACGTGCAGCATGGCGGACTTGAGTCTGGGCGACGCTCTGACTGACAGTGTGCCAGCGCCGGGTCCGGAGGGCCTGGTGGAGCGCGACTTTGTGGCCCAGCTGGAGGCGGAGACCTTCGACGACCAGGTGGGCGAGACGGTGGGCAAGACCGACTACATCCCGCTGGTCGACGACAAAGACGGCAAGCAGAAAGGTAAGATTAGCCAGTTGTAACAGATGCAGGATCATATTTAGACACTATGGTGCCCCCGGGGCACTAATATCTTACTCGTGTCCCCTACAGTATATGAACAATATTTGTAAAGTTTGTGTCGTGTAGTGCCCCCTAACTGGCTGTAAATGGTTGGTGCCCCTGGGCACTGTGCTAATGGCCCTTATGGATAATCTGACCCTGAACGGATGGATGCCTAGCCTGGCTACCGCGACTGCAAGTCTCTTCAAGACTTTGGTCTGGCTAACTAACTAACGTTGTCAACCCATTTCTCAGAGGGAGACGCAAAGGGCGTATCTAGCTCGTGTTTATGAAATGCCTCCCTGTGCTACTGGTAGAAGCTACAATTGATCAGACCATCCATTCGTTCACTCACCTAACTGAATATAAAAAAATGATTTTCGTGATTAGATTTTTAGGTGTCTCGGTTTGCCAGACTACCGTGAGAGGATGCCAGCTGGTTTAGCTTGCCGTGGAACGTTAGTAAACCTTGCTTCCCCACCCCTTATGCTGTACAGACACAGTACTGACTTAGCTAGAAGCTGGACTGGTAATCTGACATGTAAGGCATTTCCAAGTGGACCAACAGTCCTCAAGGGCTGGTGCTGTTGGGTTTTATGTATGTTAGTATGTGAATGGTACATCATTATGCACACAGAAGAAACATTGAATGGAACATGATGTTGGTCAAGTATTTTAAGACTTACATCTGTAGTAGGAAATGGATCGCACTCAATTCTTCTTCTTTCTTGTTGTTTTCTTTTTAATTTAACATTGCAGGGACTGACATGACAGACGTTTTGGCTGCACAGAGCCTTCTCCAGTGTCACTCTGTGCAGCCGAAAGGCTCTGTGCAGCCGAAACGTCTGTCATGTCAGTCCCTGCAATGTTAAATTAAAAAGAAAACAACAAGAAAGAAGAAAAATTGAGTGTGATCCATTTCCTACTACTAGATTACTTCAGAGACGCACCAGCAAGATGGAAGAGCACGGTGTGTGGAAGATAACCTTAAGACTTACATCTGTAGAATGAAATGTTTTCTGTATCATCTTGCTGTGTCATTGTAAGTTCTGAAAGGTAACTACTTTGATACTGTAGATGGGGGATCACTGTATTGATACTACTACGGGTTTGGCAGTCCTCATTGGCACATTGGCAGTTACGCGTGTTTGGCAACCTACACCTTTGATGGTCTTACCTCCGGAGAAAAGACAAGACAAGATAGTGCAGTGCCTAGATGACAGACCTGAATGCTGGCTGCCTTTGTGATCCATCTACATAATAAAATCTAACACCTGCTGTTGCCTTGGCCAGATTAAAACGCCGGAGGGCGGGCGGGAGAATTCTGCCTTTTGTTTCGTTTTGACTTGAAGACAACAAGACGTGGTATTATTATCAGTTGATTAAAATTTGGCTCCAGCATCTAATGGCTGGATGACTGTGGCGGCCCATCTGTTGGATAGCGGACTTGGCTGTTGCGGTGAGCTGGCTCCTTTTGATGTCAAGAGGGTATCTTGGCATTCGATTAACGCTAATTACTCCCGTTATCGACCGGGAGAAGGTTTATGACGCGCCTGGCTGAGTCCTTGTGGTGAAATATCAGCCAGCGATCTATTCAGTGGGGCTGAGTGAGTAAAGAGTGTGTGTCTCTCTCTGCAGCCCTTCCTTCCTCAGGAAACACAATTCAGGCCTGGCACACAGGTGTGTGTGTGTGTGTGTGTGTGTGTGTGTGTGTGTGTGTGTGTGTGGGTTGGATGTTTTCGTGTGTGTGTGTGACCATGAGTGAACGTGAGTGTGTGTGTATGTGTGTGTGTGTGTGTGTGTGTGTGTGTGTGTGTGTGTGTGTGTGTGTGTGTGTGTGTGTGTGTGTGGTGTGTGTGTGTGTGTGTGTGTGTGTGTGTGTGTGTGTGTGTGTGTGTGTGTGTCTGTGTGTGTGTGTCTGTGTGTGTGTTTGTGTGCACGTGCGTTTGTTTGTGCGTGACAGAGGGAAAAAAAGACAGATCTCAGTTTCTTTCACTCTTACAAAGACGTAATTGAATGTTTTTAAGATTACAGTAAGCTTTATAATAAACCAGTAGCTTCTTCGTGTAAATCTACTCAACATGTGAACTTGCAGGGATGATCATACATGAATCTTATCGTCCATACATTGCCTACGTGTACCTTCATGTATGTGTCCATGTTAATAAGTGGGTTGGATGTGTTCATCAGTCTCTGCCTACTGTATTGCGAAACACTGTTTCTTATGAACTCCTAATCCATTCTTAGTCATTATATCTCAAGAAGAGGCATTAGAGACCCTCTCCCTATGTGGCCCTCTCCTGAAGGAGATTATGCTAAATGCTGGATTGAGAAAACGGAGAATAATATCCCCAGACCAACTCTGTTTCAGCCTTTTTGGTGTCACATTAGGTAATAGCTGAAGTGACGGTACACACATTTCGGCGGTGTGGATCATGGCCGTAGCCAGGAGTTTTAAATATGGGAGGTCCATAGTGCGCACTCATTGAAACTGTGCTGTCTTCTGCCAATTTTTCAAGTCTTTTCATAAATATTTGCTAGACAATTAACTAATACGCACTAGTATGACCAAAATACAGTATGTTTTGCAGCTGAAAATATCTATTTCTGGAAATTAAAATTAATTAATTACATTCATTGCCGAGTCAGGGACACACACTTGTCATGCACATACTCTTGGAAAGGGCAGAAAGAGACCTGTCCAATGGTGCCACATACTCACCCATACACAAAAGCTATGTCAATAAAAACGTCGATTGAAACGTGTATGCAAAAACTGAGATTAAAAAAATATATTACTGTCTCTGGAAATTAGGGAGGTCCGGACCTCCCTTACCTCACATGTGGCTACGGCCATGTGTGGATGTTGGATGTTTATGAGGGCCCGTGTGTGTCTGTGTGTGTGGATCCTGGGAGGGTGTGTGTGTGTGTGTGTGTGTGTGTGTGTGTGTGTGCCTGTGTGTGTGCGTGTATGTGTGTGTGTGCGCGTGCGTGTGTGTATACCCGTGCGCGTGCGTGTGTGTGTAATTTCTTCTTCAAACTGTACCTGACCATGTGATTTCTGTGAGCCACACTGTCCATGATCTGTAACAGTAGCCTACGTGTATATGAAGCAGGTGTGGGGATATCTTGAGTATGCATGTCCAGCTGAATATTCATGAAGGGCTCACAGTTCTCTCCAGATTCCTGTTGGCAGCGCGATTCATTCCCTTCTTAATGTCTGCAGATAAGAGCAGAGTTTCTGACATGACATGGGCAGCAGGTGTTAAAAGTATTTTGTGTGTGTGTGTGTGTGTGTGTGTGTGTGTGTGTGTGTGTGTGTGTGTGTGTGTGTGTGTGTGTGTGTGTGTGTGTGTGTGTGTGTGTGTGTGTGTGTGTGTGTGTGTGTGTGTGTGTGCGTGCGCACACACGTACGTGAACACAGCTGCAGAAGCTGGGTTGGAAAATGGAGAGGAGGAGGCTCAAGGTAAGAGGCATCCAAAAATCCTTTGTGCCTTGCCATTTCCCAGAATCCTTTGTGTTGCCTGGATACATGTTCTTTCTCGTTTGGTGCTCCATCGTATTCTACTTTCTATTCCATTTTCGTTTTGGGATTAGGTTTTGTTTTTGTTTGTTTGTTTTGTTTTTATCTTTTATCCATTTTGAGCTGAGTGTCTGTGTTTGTGTGTGTGCGTGCGTGTGTGTGTGCGCGCATTTGTGTGTGCGTGCGTGCGTGCGTGCGTGCGTGCGTGCGTGCGTGCGTGCGTGCGTGCGTGCGTGCGTGCGTGCGTGCGTGCGTGCGTGAGTGTGTGTGTTTGTTCACTGATGCTGCGTCATGGAAGCTGCCTGTCCTAAGCCGGCAGATGAGGCTGAGGCAGCAATGTTTGGCTAAGTGGTCTTTTTGCGAATGAATCGTGATTACATAAGTATCCTTCAGCTCTCATTGTGCCAGGACTCCAGAGTGTGCGTCGTGGCTCTCGTAACGCTCTCCTGTCATCGTGTTGTTGCCCAATGCCATGACCACAAACACTGTTCAGAGTGATTTATTCAATGGCGGACTGTTGGCTGCCTCATTATTTTACAAGGCAGAAAGGGGAACCCTGGAGGTTATTAGATGATTTAGCCTGAGACAGTAGAGAGAGAGAGGTTCCATTGGCCCATTGTTTCCGGGTTCTATTATTGCAAGGGGGAGGGGGGATAATTCCCCCTTTAGGCAGACCTAGGCAGACCTAAGGACTGTTCTATTCAATGTAGGAGCATTATGACACGCCGCTTTAGGCAGACCGGAACCTGGTCACGTTAGGTGCCCATAGCAACCTATTACAATGGCATATCTTTATACTTAAAGAATCTCTGATTTAGCATGCAAGTGGTATGGAATTATTTGCAAGTATGTATGTGTATTGTACGCAATGTATATATTCTAATGCACAGAATATTGACAATAATTCAGTCAAGCCTAATATGAATACTGTCAGAGTAAGGCTACGTATTTGTAGAAGTTCAGTGTTTCTCACAGAACATTTGTTTTCCAAGATGGATATAGGGGTTATCTGGTATCAGGGATAATGGCTGTCATCATTGAAAAGGCTTTTTGTGCAGTTTCAGATGAAATATTGATGCCGTATATGAATATGAATATGAGACCCCACAAAAAAAGAACTTAAGAAATATTTTTTTCAGGAGGCCAAGATGGGAGGTGCTTGCTGTCAATGTGCTTTCTGGTACCATAGTGCTAGTGGGGGGACGGGGACCTG
>NC_085865.1:46012444-46014944 GCF_034702125.1 Engraulis encrasicolus
CGTTCATCCACTTTTTCCGTTTGTGCGCGATGACAATAAAGGTGGAGTTTTTAAATAGGCCTAGGAAATGTGCTAACGTGCTGTCTTGGAGGCTAATCCAAGGATTCTTACCATTTGATAACGTTTGAAAACGCACTGTCATTGAGTGAGCATACCTTCTTTCTTGAAGAAACTTTGAGTGACCAGTTGCCTGCCTCTTCTGGCCCTCTCCTCTTTCTCCCGTCTTTTGCCAACCTGCCTTCAATGTCACCACCAGCTCACCATCATGTGATTAACACATATATAGTATATTACTAACACATTCTATGGGTTAGCCGACGCCTAAGACCTCAGTCGCTCTGTACACCTGCTGCCAGCATTTTTCGGATGCTGTCCGATTCAACACCTTGCGCGCCAGCTTGGACCCCACCATTTCGCAAGAGTTCAGGGGGAAGGGTAAATGACAATATAATAAAGAACTGACGAAAACATTATGGGAACCGACAGTTGTGTGTTTAATAAGCATATTTCCAATTACTATTTCTTTATAATTACATATTTCTATTTTTTTTTTTAAAGCAAGAATATATTATTCATATTTTATTATCCCATCCGCGGGCCGAGGGCCGTTCTGCGTTGGGCCGGGCCGTTAGAATCAGTACCACCTTTCCCCCCCTAGCGGCGCCCCTGCCTATGACACCGGCATCAAGTAAAGTGTTACTCAGTTTTTAAATGTTGAAATAACTATGGATACAGTGTAGTTCTGCAAGCAAGCAGTAATCATTATCATATTTTCAGTCTTGACAGCATAGAAAAACACAACGATTCAGTGGCGTAGTACATGTAGTTAACCAGCACTGCAATATAAAGTGACTGAAATGATTGTGGAGAGGTTTTGAACTGTGGCTCACGTGTACAAAACTATGTTGGAACATTTTCATAGTGGTGTGCATTGGCACTGCCCATATGATTCGATTCGATTACGATTCGGGAGGTAACGATTAGATTCGAAGTAATTGAAACTTGAGAAAAATGTGCTGCATTGATTATGGCCTTTTCGAATGGATTATTGAATTGTCCATGTTTACTCTCACCAAACTTTGTCTCCTTCTTGGCAAAGCCTCTTCCGCATCTGAAAGCTGTAGGAACAACAGCATGCACGCAAATGCACTGACACACACACATACAGTAAACACAAGTACACACACACACACACACCCACACCGTGCCAGTGCCAGCTGATATCTGTCTTTGTCCTGCTAATGTCAGAGTTTATTCTGACCCGCGCAGAGGAACACACACACACACACACACACGCACACGCACGCACGCACACGCACACACGCACAGGGATATATTTATCCATTGCCCCGGCTCTACAGGCCCGGCTGCCCTAGTTTGTCCTGCACATGGTTTTTCTGGTGTATCAGCTGCTGAATTGCTGTAGACGTGGAGCTACGTAGCTGCCTGAGCGCCTCTTGCACTAGCCTCCATTTACACATAATCTCTTTGTTTGTTTGCACATTATTTGTCAACCACCGCGGCTTGAGTTAATAGAGGGGCAGCGACTGTTGTAATTACTCCTTATTGTTGCACTATTCATTCATTTCTTCCTAATGCAAAGGCTTTATAATTTAGCCTAATAGAAAGCAATCGCTATTAGTAGAAGCAATCATTATTAGCACTAACCAAAGCGTATGAGCCAATCACTATTAGTACTGCCCAAAGCCCAATTCATCCCATTGATTTATTTATAAATTAACAAATTACAAAGTTACAAATTAACACAATCATTGCATTGTTATGTTTACCAGCCTTTAGTTGTATGGATAATTGTCCTATTACTGTAGCACTCTTAACTGTGACTCAACCCTACTTCAATACCTACTGTATCTTCTCTGTATCACTTCTGTTATGTAAAGTTGCCTCACCCTTGTATTCTGCCCTGCTGCTTTTAAATGTACAAATGCTTGTTTTTTAGACTGCGCTGTGTGTGTGCGTGTCATATCACTGGGCTAATAAACTATTTGACAAAGAATCTGAAATTGTCCTGAAATTAGTGCGTGCGTGCATGTGTGTGCGTGCGTGCGTATGTGTGTGCTTCTCTTTGTCCTTCCTTAGCCTGTTTTCTGTCACTGTGCTCACCAGCATCTCATCAGTCACTCTCGCTTTCTCTCTTTGTCTCTTTTTCTGTCATTCCCTTGCTCTCTCTCTCTCTCTCTCTCTCTCTCTCTCTCTCTCTCTCTCTCCCTCCGTCACTGTAATCCCTAGTTTCCATATTTGGAAAGACATTTTGACTCCCATTTTCGCTCCGTTTGAGGGAGCGCAGCAGGGGCTGCAATTGCCCTTTGAAAGAGCTCACATTCACCTGCCATTAGGGATGAGTGGAGCGCTCCGCGCTGCAAATTGCCGGCTGCATTCTGAAGGCTGCCTGACGGAGATTACAGTGGCACGGCAGAGTGAGGAGGATATGACGCTAGTCCAGTGGTGGTTCTCAACCTTTTCTGAACAAATGCCCCCT
>NC_085865.1:46019944-46022444 GCF_034702125.1 Engraulis encrasicolus
TCTGCTGTCCCTCTCTCTTCCCCAGTCTCTGTCTCCTCCATCTGTGTGTCTACTGCATTTTATGAATACCGGTATGACTTTTCAATATGACTTTTAAAGGAATGTAATACATTTGTAGAATCACAGCTTTGTGTTTGTGCACATAAAGGGAAACCAAAATGGCTGGCGTTTGCACCTTAACCGTGTATTGCTCGGTGCGACTACTCACCAAAAGTAGCAATACTATAAGCAACAACAAAAATCAGGCGCACACAAGTTTTGTGCCGAAAACTATATATTGTGTTATCCACTGACTTCTTTCATTACTTTTCAGCAATAATATATAATGTTTTACGTTTTTGACACAATCCTTATGTGTGCCTCATTTGTTTGTGCATGTAAACATTAATACAATACAATATCTTTAATTTGTCATTGTGACAAGCACAACGAAATTGTGCATTCCTTGTTGAAGCAAAAATAAATAAAAATAAGAATAAAAATAAAATAAAAAAATGGAATAAAAAGAATGGTATGTATATAAAAACTATGCTTTTGATGCAAAATTCAGTTCTGTGATGGCCGCTGCATAGAAACTGTTTTTCAGTCTGTTTGTCCTTGTCTTAATGGACCTGAATCTCCTGCCCGATGGCAGCAATTCAAAAAGACTGTGACCTGGGTGGGATGTGTCTCTCAGAATGCACTTGGCCTTTTTTAGGCAGCGGGTGCTGTGTAGGCCCTCCAAAGATGGAAGAGGGCAGCCAATAATGTTCTCTGCAGCCTTTATGACCCCCTGGAGCTCTTTCCTCTGTGCCACAGTGCAGCCTGGGAACCACACACAAAGACAATATGTCAATATGTTCTCCACTGAGCAGCGGTAGAAGGACACAAGCA
Organism: Engraulis encrasicolus; assembly: GCF_034702125.1. Taxonomy (NCBI): domain Eukaryota; kingdom Metazoa; phylum Chordata; class Actinopteri; order Clupeiformes; family Engraulidae; genus Engraulis; species Engraulis encrasicolus. Next base: position 46,020,818 of record NC_085865.1, read on the forward strand.
GCTTCTGACAGATGTTGTTTTTCCTAAGTATTCTTAGGAAATAAAGTCTTTGCTGTGCCTTCTTCACAAGCCCAGTGGTGTTGACACCCCAGGTCAGGTCCTCGCTGATGTGAACTCCCAGGAAACGGAAGTCTGAAACCCTCTCTACACACACCCCCTCAATCATAAGTGGCTGGATGGCAGTCCTCTTCCTCCTGAAATCCACCACCAGCTCCTTGGTCTTGGCTGTGTTCAGGAGCAAGTTGTTCTCTCTGCACCACCCCACCAAGCGCTCTACTTCATCTCTGTAGGCAGACTCATCCCCATTTGAAATAAGTCCAACTACTGTGGTGTCATCAGCAAATTTCACTATGGTGTTATTAGTGTAGACTGGGGAGCAGTCGTGGGTGTACAGTGTGTACAGCAGAGGACTTAACACACATCCCTGCGGCGAGCCAGTGCTGAGGTTGAGGTCCATGGAGGTGTTATGACCTATGCGCACTCGCTGGGTGCGGCCTGTTTAAAAAGTCTTTAATCCAAAGGCAGGTGGAGTGTGGTATGCCAATGCTTGATAGTTTGTCCACCAGTCTGCTAGGGAGGATGGTATTAAAGGCAGAGCTGAAGTAGTCGACGAAAAGGAGACGAGCATAACTCCCCTGCTGCTCCAGATGGTACAATGCAGCATGGAGAGCTGTGGCTACTGCATCCTCAGTGGCCCTATTTTCCCTGTATGCAAACTGGTGTGGGTCAAAAGTGGGGGGGATGAAGCACAGGATGTGCTTTCGTACCAGCTTCTCAAAGCACTTCATGACCACAGGAGTGAGTGCTACTGGCCTATAGTCATTGAGGGAGGTGATGTTGGTCTTTTTCGGCAAGGGGACTATGGTGGAGGACTTAAGACAGGATGGTACAGTGCACTGGGAGAGGGACTGGTTGAAGATCTTTGTAAAGACCCCCGCCAGCTGGTCTGCACAGTCTTTAAGCACACGCCCACAGATGCCATCGGGCCCGGGTGCCTTTCTTGGGTTGATGGCCCGCAGTATGCTCCTCACCTCATGCTCCTCCACTGCAAAGACGATGTGGTCAGCGGTGGGGAGTTGCCTTCCTTCCTCTGGTTGGATTGCCTCAAAGCGAGTGAAGAAGTGATTAAGCTCCTCTGCCAGGGAAACATCGCCTTCAGCACCCCCAGCTCTGGTCTTGTAACTGGTGATGTGCTGTATTCCCTGCCACACCTGCCTGCTGTTGTTGCTCTCCAGGTGGCACTCAATTTTCCTCCTGTGATCAGCCTTGGCCTTACGTATGCCACTCTTCAGTTTGGAACGTGCTGTACTGTACAGAGACGCATCCCCTGATCTGAAAGCAGTGTCCCTTTCTTTCAGCAGCAGCTTGACCAGCTAAACATTGTCCTCCAGCCTGATTATCACAGACTTTCAGATCTCTTTGAGACTTGGTCTGACCAAGAGCATAACAATTCACATTTCCCAAACGGCATGGTTGACCCGCCTCCCTTGGTTTGCTGCTGGTTCTTTGCTTCCCGACAAAGTGGGAGGAGTTCCCGATTTTTCCGGAGCTCAGAAACGATTGCAATTTGTATTGCTCCTGGCCTGACCAGAAGCAAAGCTGACAGGAGGTCGCTGCCTGGCTAGAT
>NC_085865.1:46024944-46027755 GCF_034702125.1 Engraulis encrasicolus
TAATTACCCTTAAACAAACAACCCGTTGTTTACTTGTATTAAGAACATTTTTATTTACATTTACTGTAATCATTTCAGCTGTTATCATTAAATCTCAATTGTAAGTCATCAATACTTCCCTAGCCAAATAGTCAAAAGTCGTCTTCATTTTCCCCCCTCCCCAACAAACGTGAACGATCGAAAAACATTTTCAGCCTGGCTGCCCATAGCATAGATGAGGCTGGTTGGTAGCAGTTCTGAATCTTACAAAACGTTGCTTCCAGTCGGGCCATTCTGCTGGTTTGTCGAAGGAAAAGTTCATCGGAGAGTTGAATTTCGCCATGACTGTCCGTTTTACGCTTCTGACACCATGTAAAGGATCTCCTTGAGGCAGATTACTCTTTAGATATAATGTTGTTTAATCTGGCAGCTTGTCAAACACAACTCACAGTACAGTAACTAATAACGGAATGAAGTCAATGTCATGCGCATCACTGGTTCACGTCTCTGATTACCGTACATCTCATAGTACATGCGCAGGCGCATCTATTACCGTACATGACATTGGGGAGCTATTCTGTGTGGGAACATTACGTAGCTATTCCTTATGGGAACATTGCATAGCTATTCTGTATGGGAACATTACATAGCTGTTCTAGGGGAACATTAGGAAGCTATTCTGTAGGGGAACATTACATAGTTATCTTTAAGGGAACATTGCATAGTTATCTTTATGGGAACATTGCATAGCTATTCTGTATGGGAACATTGCATAGCTATTCTGTATGGGAACATTACATAGCTATTCTGTATGGGAACATTGCATAGCTGTTCTGTAGGGGAACATTAGGAAGCTATTCTGGATGGTGTGGTGATCACTGCTGTCCTCGATGGGGTGAGATTAGAAACGGCTGACTAACTACTAGCGACAGTATCTGCTGGTGGTGCTGCAATGAGGGGGGTGATGGGCCATCCACACTGCCAGCATGCACATCATACATGCACACATAACTAACGAACAGACATGTCAGGATCAGATATAATTCTACACTCAGAAACTATTTGAATTTGCATACAGTAGGTAAGGTTGATTGGAGAAGCGACATGAATACATGAATACATGAACATATAAACATGAATACATAAATGACACACTTTATGGTTGCGCACGCACACGTACATACACGATTATACTCTCCAACAAATGTGCGAAAGTGACTGGCAACTGGTGACAACATTTTTGTCCTCATTTTGGGGGGGATGGGGACAAATATAGACACACTAATGTGCACCCACAGTAGCACACATCCCCACAGACGCACTCAAGCACACTGTAGTAGGGTCAGACAGAGGATAAAAGTGTACAACTCACTGACTGAAGAGAAGGGGAATGAGAGGCAAGGGAACGAAAAAGAAGAATGGAGAGAGTTGAGGAAAGACAATGACCTGAAATGACAAATAAAAGGAATTGAGGGGAGAGAAGGAGAGCACACTGGGTGTGTTTTTGGTAGAGAGGCATGCAACATGCAGTCAGAACCAATGCTACTCAACAGTGAATTAAATAATGTTCAAACAATAAAACAACAACACCCCCCCCCCTTCTTTTAGCGTCTGTGTTATTATCCCTGTCTGCTCTTTGCCTGCTTGTCTCTCTACCCTCTATTTCTATTTCTCTCTCTCTCTCTCTCTCTCTCTCTCTGCCTCTCTTTCTCTCTCTCTCTCTCTCTCTCTCTCTCTCTCTCTCTCTCTCTCTCTCCTCTCCTTTTTATCCCTGTCTTCTTCTCTTGTCTCCCCTCTTTACATCCCTCCTCTCCACTCTTCTCTCTTCTACTGTGCTCTCCTCAGCTCAATTGCTTTTCCTCCACTCATTCTTTTCTCAGCATGTCTACTGACATATCTCTCTGTCTGTCCGTCTATTTGTCTGTCTATCTGTTTGTCTGTCTGTCTCTCTGTCTCTCTGTCTGTCTGTCTGTCTGCATCAGCCATCTACAGGTAGCCAACTGTCTGCTTGCCTGATTGCCCATCTATCTTTTTAGCTTTCTGTTTATCTGCAAGTCTTTCTGAGTGTCTCTCTGTCTATCTGTCTGTCCTGCTGACCTCGCCATTTCTCTGTCTGATGCCGAGCGTGCTTGTCAGTGTGACTGCCTGTTTAATTATATGTCTGGACAATTTATCTGCCCACTTGCTTTTACCAACCTACAATTCTGGTTGTCCATCAGAAGAGACAGACCTATTGATTTACTTAAAATAGACATACCTCTGTTTATCTGTGGTGATCTGGTTATTCACTCTTTCTAGCTTTTTTATCTGCTTTTTTCTTTTTTTGAGAGAATAATCTACTCCGATGTCCTGAACATTTAAGTACACATACAGTTCATGAGCTCACTGGATACCAGTCATTTCAATCATAATAATCATACAACCCAACAGTACCTGGGCATTTTCAGCATTTTGGGGTGTTTTTGTCAAGACCCACTGAAAATTGAATTCTATGCCTATGTTAACACCACAAATAGCTACACAAGACAAGACACTGACGAAGGCAACAGCCGAAACGTTTGTCTGTCTGCTGCAATGTAAAAAATATAAAACTAAAAAAGAAGAAAAGAAGAGTGCGATCCACCCCTTCATTTGCTATGTTAAAACCACACCATTAAAAATAACTGAATTGAGCATCATTTGTACTGAACGTTAGAATCCGAAATTATTTTAAGCGTCATTAGCATCAAGTTCATTAAGTAGACTGCAGAAAGCACACACAATATAACATGAATGTAATCAATGTGTCGGTTCTACTTTGCGGTTCTGTTCCCTTAACTGACGCGCCGTAAC
>NC_085865.1:46027855-46035355 GCF_034702125.1 Engraulis encrasicolus
CTTCTCTTCTCTTCTCTTCTCTTTATCTCTTCGTCTTCTATCTCTCTTCTCTTCTCTTCTCTTCTCTTCCTCTCACCCCTCCTCTTGCCTACCTCTCTCTTTCTCTCTCTTCTTTTCCTATCCTATCCCTATCAGCAATCATTTGTCGTGTGGCCCTCTGTTTTCCCTCAGTTTACCTCTCGTTTTTCCTCTCTAACTCTATTCCTCTCTCCTTCCACTCCCATCTTCCCCGATTGTAATTCTCTCTTCACTTTGCTGGCTATTCTTCCAATCTTTATTTAGTTTTCTATTCTATTGGTCCATCTATTTGGTTGGGAAACCCCCTTCCTCCTCCCGCTTCTCCTTTTTCCTCCCCACTCCCTCTCTGAAGCGAGTTGCAAGCCCAGGCAGTGCTGTGTTCATGACTTCCACCTCCCTCATTAGATTCATGGACCAATCTTACATCACAGCTAACCACAATATCCTCCAATCCTCCACGGTGTGTGGCATGGGGGGTCTTTCCTTTTGTGTGCGTCGCGCGTCTGTGTGTGTGTTGCTGTGGCGTGTGTGTTATTGTGCGGTGCGTGTGTGTGTGTGTGTGTGTGTGTGTGTGACTGTGTGTCCTACCACACTCTGTCTTGTGTGTTGGGAACAAAAATCGACTTGCTAATTATATTGCTTTGATTTGATTTCGTTTTTTTCCCTTCATGTAGTTTCTTTGTTATTTTGTCCATTATTTTGATTTCTCGATCTCATTTGGTGTTCCTACAATTTTGTTCAGTTACATTGTTTGGGAAAGCGTCCATGTGAATCTACCTGCATGTGGGTACCAACGCAATGGGAATTGACCTGCATGATAAAGCAACATGTTTGTGTGTGTGCTTGTCGACCGCATCCTGTGTTTCTGCCCACCGAACTCTTTTTTGTCACTGTGAGGAGTTCCATGATGCTGAACCATATTTGTGCTAGGCCTATTTCCCCCCTGTGCTGTTTATCCTTACTTCGCATGATTGGCATTGCATTGCATTCTCTACATTGTTTAAAAAAATTGCAAGCCAGTTCATACGTAAAAAAGGTTAGGTTTCCCTGCGCTTGCCTTAAAGTTAAGTGTGTATGAAGGCGTTAAAACTCAACTCAACTGCTTCACTCAATCGAGGCTTTCTCAAGCCAGATGAGTTTACTTAACAAACGTAATTGGGACCGCCCTAGCAAAAACACTTACTTTTTTCTGTGTTTAACTGGCGGTTGCAATGCTTCTCCTATGTTTACCCAATGTGCCTTTTCAGAGGCCCATTTATGCAATCTGCTTGCATGGAACTGTCTGTTTCGTCTCTGGTCTATGACCGGCCTGGCTGTGGCTTGTTAATAGCAGCGAGGGGCTGGCATAATTTCGATGGAATGCATGAGAGCATTTGGGGTCCACTGGCTTGCCAGTGCGCGGACTACATAAGGGGAAACCCAAAAGACAAAACCATCACTAGAAAAACCCAAAGAGGACAACCAATGGGCACGCCAAGGAGTAGACCCACAGCACCAAACAGGCTTCCGTCAGTTTTCTCCATTGCCCCAGCTGCGGAGTTTGCCAGGCTGCCATCATTGGGACTTCGGACTCGAGTCTCAGGCCGCTAAATTTTAGCCCCGTTGCGTGTTTTGACTTTCTAGAAGCGAAATCTCGCCTTAAATTTTGGTTAGACAAATTCCTCTCCTAACTTCCTGCTACCCAGCTCAGCGCATCGGCATCTGCGGGGAAAACCCTAACTTAGCACTATGACAAATTCAAGACGACAACAGAGGAGAGGCAAAACAGGCCTAATTCAGCAGTTAATGCTTAGCTAGCACACCTTTATCATGTCAGTCCTGCGGGTATGGGAACAATCACCACCTGGAGGAGCGGCATCTGACGACGTGTCGGTCTAACACTAGCTTTGTAACAAAAAGAAAACAAAGAAAACCGCTATGAACCTTCCTCGCGGCTTCTTCCCCTTGCGCGGTTCCTTCTGGGGCACCGGATTTTCCAGTCCATTCATCATCATTACGCGTCGCGGCCCCCAGCGGGGCCCCAGACGTTACCGTGACTGTTTATATTAAAAGTAGGCAACTGGGTCCAAAATTGGGGAGAGGAAAGCACTCACTAACGTAAGGTACAAGTCTAGAGGAGCGCTGTGAGGCCCCCCCGAGGCGCAGCATGTGTGTTTGTTGTCTAAGTGACTTGTGGTGTGTGTGTGTGTCTCAGTGGTGATTGTGTGTGTGTGTGTGTGTGTGTGTGTGTCTCAGTGGTGATTGTGTGTGTGTGTGTGTGTGTGTGCGTGTGTGTGTGCGTGTGTGTGCGCGCGTGTGTGCGTGCGTGTGTGCGTGTGTGTGTGTGTGTGTGTGTGTGTGTGTGTGTCTTAGAGTGTGTGTGTGTGTGTGTGTGTGTGTGTGTATTTCTGTGTGCATACAAAGCAATTGGGCAGGGTAGGGTGCCACACAGAGTTGCTAACTGACCCTGAGTCTGACCATCCATGCATGCATGCCTGCCTGGGGAGGGGCACTGGGGGTTGGGGGGTCGAGGGGTCGTGTTGGGTGCATGGTCGGTGCATTGCATGCTAAAAGCTGCTTGGCCTCCTTGGCTATGTCTGTGTTATGTCTGTGATGGTGGGGATGTTATGGGCAGGACTGTAAAAAAATGCATTTGGGACTATTTGGAAAGTTTTGGGATGATAGTTGAGCTGTGGTTTTGAAAACTAACCAGCTTCTTTTCTGCTCTTCTCCCCCGTGTCCTTCATCCTCAACCATATTCAACTTTGCTTACGATTTTGGCTTTGATTTTAATTATGATTTACATATGCCTGACTTTCGTCCCATCTCCATCTTTTTATTTATTTATTCCTTTTATTATCTGTTATCCTTTGCTATACATGTCTTAACTCTTTTTTTTTTTACATTTCATTTCATTTCGCCATGCTTGCTGACATGTCCTCTTTTGTTGGCTCTTGCATCATTTTCTGATCATGAACCCCACGCCATCCCAATATCCCCTTATACCCCCCCCCCCCCCCCCCCCCCCCCCCCCCCCCTATTTTTTGATTATGGAGACCCCCCAAACCCCCAACCCCCACCCCCCACCATTACTACTCCCCCTCTCCTCCCCACTCCATCCCTCCTCACTTCCCCCATTTCTGCCGTCCATGCTTCCCCTCTCCCCCCTCTCCTCTCCTCTTCTTTCCATGCGTCCCTGCTCCCCTCTCCCCCATCTCCACTCTCCATGATTCCATGCTGCAGAGGACTAGAGTGGGTGGAGTTGGTGGCGGCGGCGCCCAAGCGATCCAGATCAACCTCTCCCTGCTTCAGCTGCTACTACTACTACTGCACCTTCATCATCCGCATCAGCCTCTACTTGAAACACACACACACACACACACACACACACACACACACACCCCACACACACACACCCCCCACACACACACACACACACACACACACACACACACACACACACACACACACACCTCTACACCAGAGGTGGGCTAACTCAGGCCCTCATGCAGACCCCTAACCTATTTCGTATGGCCCGCAAAGCCTCTACAAAGACAACTCTTAACCCATTGATGCCTAAGCCCTTTTTGGGAAATGGTGTCCTCTCCCTATTAAAACCTAAATATCTCTAGCCTCTGAAGCACATAAAAACATGAGATGAGTTGCATTTAAAAGCTAGAACCTTAAATTTTCATTCAGCTCTAACATATCCACATTTTTAATAAACCAAATCTCAAGAACCTGAATGCAGCGTATATGTCGCTCCAGGACACAATGGGTTAAATACAAAGTGATACTTGGGCAACATTCTTAAAATAGCCGAGCTAAGGGTCTTGTTGGTTACCCGGTAGGCTAGTACTGTACATTGACATACATTTCAGTACAATTTTCATTAATCAAATGGCTACAAAGTTATGCCAGTCTACATTATTATGTGTTATTGACAGGCAAGTTGCCTGCGAGATCTGGCTCTTTGACCAATATACTAAACCCAATGTGGCCCTTTGGCCAAAATAAATGCCCACCCCTGCTCTACACCCTCACACAGTACACACACTACAAACATGTGTACCACAGACAGCACACCTTCCCTCAAATCAGTGGAGGTGATGGAGTCAATTTCAATGGAGAACACACACCCACACCTACCCACATACACACACACTCACACACATACACACACACACACACACACACACACACACACACACACACACACACACACACACACACACATACACACACACACACATACACACACACACACATATACACACACACACACATACACACACACACACACCAAAATAACACCAGACATGGGCAACGTATGACAGTGCTGGTGGAACAGAGTTCGCTGTAGGCGACCGTACGAGGGCATCTCAGGGATAGAGCTAATCTGTCTGTTCCAACACACACACACACACACACACACACACACACACACACACACACACACACACACACACACACACACACACACACACACACACACACACACACACACACACACACACACACACACGGCTGCCACCCTGTCCTCATCTGATTTCCCCTCTGGCTTCTCAACTCAACACTCTGTCCACCCAGCCATACTGCTACACACACACACACACACACACACACACACACACACACACACACACACACACACACACACACACACACACACACACACACACACACACACACACACACACACACACACACACACACACACTTTTTTTGGTCTGTCCACCCCTGTGGTCAAGTCCCTCATGTCAGTTATCACATGATTTGGGATTGTATGAGGACACCAGTCCCTCTGACCCACACACACACACACACACACACACACACACACACACACACACACACACACACACACACACACACACACACACACACACACACACACACACACACACACACACACACACACACACACACACACACAGAGAGAGAGAGAGAGACTCTCTCTCTCTCTCTCTCTCTCTCTCTCTCTCTCTCACACACACACACACACACGCACATACGTGTGTGTACGCTGCAGATAGCACCACTGCCAGCCTGGTTGTGCCACCCACCCCACCCGCCAGCCTCCCTGTCACATTTATGTAAGCAGCTCCAGCTCCACCATCCCCCTGTTCCCTACTATGATGGACCCTGCTGCAAGGCTGTCTGCCTAACTCTGCACTCTGTCTCTCTCGCTAGACTTATCATGCACCCCCTCTGCCCTCCTCTCTCTCTTCATGTCAACTGCTATGTCTAACTTCCTCTCTCAAATCCTGTTGAAGATATGGTATGTTATTGGAGATACTGTACGTACATGCGAAGGAATGGAGCAAAGCGACGTGAAGTGAAGTTCAGGGGTCCGTTTCTCGAAACCATAGTTGCTAACTACATTAGCTACTTTGTTGTTTCCAATGCAATTTCCTATTGGCATCTACCCAAGTTGTTAGCTGGCTAACAACTACGGTTTCAAGAAATGCAACGCAGAGTTCCTCAATACCTGGGAAACTCCCATTGTCATTGTGACACAACATCACACAGTGCTCACTGCACACAACAAAATTGCATTTTATGCTTCACCCGTGCAAGGGGGCCGCACAAAACAGCGCCCCAAGTATGCGGTTCATCTTGTGTTTCCTGCACCAGTCTACAATGGAGGTGCGTGAGGTTTGGCTGTGGAAGGTGAGAGTAGTGGCCACATCCACAGCAGTCGAGCATAACCACAGGCCCATAAACTCTGCCGTCTGAATGGAACACTGAACTTTGTACTTTGAACTTTGAACTTTGTTTCGTGCCGCTTTGCCCATCTGACAGTTTGCGTGTGAAGTTTGGAGATTTTGCGAAGGACACTGTTGGGGAATGCTTTACCTTGCAGTGTGTGTGATACTCTGTAAACCCCCATCTGATCATGTTAATATTATTAAAACATAAAACTTTTTCTTTTTTCCCAAATATATTACTCACCTTTATTACTCAGACAGGAAAGTTGAGAGAGATAGGAAATGACTAGTGAGAGAGAGAGAGGGGGGAGGGATTGGCAAAGCACCTCAGGTCAGAATTGAATCCGGGTCACTGGTATAATGGTGCGGCGTCTTGGCTCATTAAGCCCCCGACCCGTGCCCCCAAAACATACATTTTTGGTAACACTTTACTTGACGCCGGTGTCATAAGCATGTCATTACAGTGTCACAATAGTGTCATAACACAGTCATGCATAAGTCCTAAACATTATGTCCATGTTTTAAACATTTTATGACTGTTGGCCTTAAGTGGGCTAAGTTATGGCTAACCGAATGTCACTTAAGGCCAACAGTCATAAAATGTTTATGACATGGACATAATGTTTAATGCAAAACTGTGCCATGACACTGTTATGACACTGCCTATGACACTGGCATCAAGTAAAGTGTTACTCAGTTTTTAAATGTTAAAATAACTATGGATACAGTGTAGTTCTGCAAGCAAGCAGTAATCATTATCATATTTCCAGTCTTAACAGCATAGAAAAACACAACGATTCAGTGGCGTAGTACATGTAGTTAACCAGCACTGCAATATAAAGTGTCTGAAATGATTGTGGAGAGGTTTTGAACTGTGGCTCACGTGTACAAAACTATGTTGGAACATTTTCATAGTGGTGTGCATTGGCACTGCCCATATGATTCGATTCGATTACGATTCGGGAGGTAACGATTACATTCGAAGTAATTGAAACTTGAGAAAAATGTGCTGCATTGATTATGGCCTTTCCGAATGGATTATTGAATTGTCCATGTTTCCTCTCACCAAATTTTGTCTCCTTCTTGGCAAAGCCTCTTCCGCATCTGAAAGCTGTAGGAACAACAGCATGCACGCAAATGCACTGACACACACACATACAGTAAACACAAGTACACACACACACACACACACACACACACCCACACCGTGCCAGTGCCAGCTGATATCTGTCTTTGTCCTGCTAATGTCAGAGTTTATTCTGACCCGCGCAGAGGAACACACGCACACACGCACAGGGATATATTTATCCATTGCCCCGGCTCTGCAGGCCCGGCTGCCCTAGTTTGTCTTGCACATGGTTTTTCTGGTGTATCAGCTGCTGAATTGCTGTAGACGTGGAACTACGTAGCTGCCTGAGCGTCTCTTGCACTAGCCTCCATTTACACATAATCTCTTTGTTTGTTTGCACATTATTTGTCAACCACCGCGGCTTGAGTTAATAGAGGAGCAGCGACTGTTGTAATTACTCCTTATTGTTGCACTATTCATTCATTTCTTCCTAATGCAAAGGCTTTATAATTTAGCCTAATAGAAAGCAATCGCTATTAGTAGAAGCAATCATTATTAGCACTAACCAAAGCGTATGAGCCAATCACTATTAGTACTGCCCAAAGCCCAATTTATCCCATTGATTTATTTACAAATGAACAAATTACAAAGTTACAAATTAACACGAATTATTGCACAATGACATGGTTATGTTTCCCAGCCTTTAGTTGTATGGATAATTGT
>NC_085865.1:46040355-46050355 GCF_034702125.1 Engraulis encrasicolus
AACTAAATATGGATCTGGCAATTTACAGTCTAAATCAAACTCATGAGTCATGTCTCTTTAACCCCCCTCCCCCCCTCTCTCTCTCTCTCTCTCTCTCTCTCTCTCTCTCAAGCACACACATACACACACATACACATATACACAATCCCATAGTCACACTTTGTCCATCAGTGTGTATGTTTTCCTTGAGTTTGACATGTTCTGCCAGGTCAGGGTTGTATAGGGTGACATGGTCCCCAGCTGTCTGTAGTGGGTGGGTGGATGGATGCATAAGAAGCCTTGTCTTGTCTGCATGAAGAGTCATTTCAGATTAGGAGAGATGATGATGATGTGAATCCATGTGATGGGGGAGCAAATGGGGTTGAAGGTTAACGCTCTCTTTGCCTCCATCTTTTGCATGTGGAACAGTGTGTGTGTGTGTGTGTGTGTGTGTGTGTGTGTGTGTGTGTGTGTGTGTGTGTGTGTGTGTGTGTGTGTGTGTGTGTGTGTGTGTGTCTGTGTGTGTGTCTGTGTCTGTGTCTGTGTCTGTGTCTGTGTCTGTGTCTGTGTCTGTGTCTGTGTGTGTGTGTGTGTGTGTGTGTGTGTGTGTGTGTGTGTCTGTGTGTGTGTGTGTGTGTGTGAGATAGAGAGAGAGAGAGAGAGAGAGAGAGAGAGAGAGAGAGAGAGACAGAGAGAGAGAGAGAGACAGAGAGAGAGAGAGAGAGTTTAGTGCTTGTCTACTCACTGGTCTTGTCAAAGTTGGACTGTCACAGCCCAAGCAATGCAGTGTTTGCCTGTTAGCCTTTTTCAAAGGGAGACAGAGTCCTGCAACAACTGCTGTCAACACACACAAATGTCCAAGCGCATACTAGACACTCCTTAATTCCAAAATCAATGACCACAATTACATTTTTACAAAAGCACTTGACTCGAGGAAATTGTTTTATTCCCAGTGTAGCAAATTGCATTTCACACAGATTTCTCATATCAAACACATCAAATTCTCTTTGGGAGGGGCATCACAGCAAGTATATAATGATGTATTGACTAAATTATCAGTCGCCACTTTGTATACCATACCATTTAAATACTTGCGCTGGTGACAATCACAATTGCAGCCATTGTCTATGCACAGATACAGTGTCACAGCTTGTCTTTATGGGAACATTGGGTGTAAAGGATCTCCTTGAGGCAGATTACTCTTTAGATATAATGTCGTTTAATCTGGCAGCTTGTCAAACACAACTCATGGTACAGTAACTAATAACGGAATGAAGATCAATGTCATGCGCATCACTGGTTAACGTCTCTGATTACCGTACATCTCATAGTACATGCGCAGGCGCATCTATTACCGTACATGACATCTCCCCCTTCAAAATGGATAATTACCCTTAAACAAACAACCCGTTGTTTACTTGTATTAAGAACATTTTTATTTACATTTACTGTAATCATTTCAGCTGTTATCATTAAAATCAATTGTAAGTCATCAAACTTCCCTAGCAAATAGTCAAAGTCGTCTTCATTTTCCCCCTCCCCAACAAACGTGAACGATCGAAAAACATTTTCAGCCTGGCTGCCCATAGCATAGATGAGGCTGGTTGGTAGCAGTTCTGAATCTTACAAAACGTTGCTTCCAGTCGGGCCATTCTGCTGGTTTGTCGAAGGAAAAGTTCATCGGAGAGTTGAATTTCGCCATGACTGTCCGTTTTACGCTTCTGACACCATGTAAAGGATCTCCTTGAGGCAGATTACTCTTTAGATATAATGTTGTTTAATCTGGCAGCTTGTCAAACACAACTCACAGTACAGTAACTAATAACGGAATGAAGATCAATGTCATGCGCATCACTGGTTCACGTCTCTGATTACCGTACATCTCATAGTACATGCGCAGGCGCATCTATTACCGTACATGACATTGGGGAGCTATTCTGGAGTCCGTTTCTCGATTCTTGCCTTTGCTAACCGTCTTAAGTCGGTCTTGAGTTGGTCGTAAGTTGCTCTTGAGTTGGTCTTACGTTGGTCTTAAGTTGGTCTTCAGTTGGTCTTTAGACGCAAGACCAACTTAAGAATAACTTAAGAACAACTTAAGAACAACTTAAGACCAACTCAAGACCTTGGTTACAACGTTGGTCTTAAGAACGAACAAAATGGCTAAAGTCGTTAGCAAAGGCACTGTCGAGAAACGACCCCCTGTGTGGGAACATTACGTAGCTATTCCTTATGGGAACATTGCATAGCTATTCTGTATGGGAACATTACATAGCTGTTCTAGGGGAACATTAGGAAGCTATTCTGTAGGGGAACATTACATAGTTATCTTTAAGGGAACATTGCATAGTTATCTTTATGGGAACATTGCATAGCTATTCTGTATGGGAACATTGCATAGCTATTCTGTATGGGAACATTACATAGCTATTCTGTATGGGAACATTGCATAGCTGTTCTGTAGGGGAACATTAGGAAGCTATTCTGGATGGTGTGGTGATCACTGCTGTCCTCGATGGGGTGAGATTAGAAACGGCTGACTAACTCAGGGTTCCCACACGTCCTGGAAAACCTGGAAAACCTGGAAATTTAGAGATGTGTTTTCAAGTCCTTGAAAGTCCTGGAAATTCACCAAATGTCCTGGAAAAAAATATTTGACCTGGATTTTTTTTCCTTCAACTTTTTCCCGATTTTGTTTGTGGTATAATTTTTACTCTTCTCCGAGTCTAGACATGACGATTCAATTTATATCCACCTAGGTGTATTGAATACATTATTGTCCACACACACACACACACAGTTTGGTCAGGTTGCCATCTTTGATTGCACTTATACAGTCATATTCTTTGACTCAGTGTTGCCAAAAGTCGCTAGAAGTCGCTAGTTGGCTTGCTGAAAAGTCGCTAGCTGATATCATGGCGTTATATATCTCTCGAAAACCTTACGGTCATAATAGGCCTACAAATAGGCAGTGCTAGCACTTCCTTACAAAAAATTGTACTGCTATCTTTTTTGGAGATCAGAGCTTTCAGTCTCACTAGCCACTTTGAAAGCTAGTTTGATCTTTGGTGTGACAAATCACAGTAGTCGCATCAATTGTTTGTATGCAAGAATATTCCAGAGAAAAAGAAACTGGCAACAAAACTGGCTTGCAGAAAGACAGAAACCACTGGCCACAATGGTTGGTGAGCAAAAAAGTCAAAGTCAAGTCTTGTGGAGAATGCATTTAAATCCAAGTAGCCTACACTATTTTTTGCGATAAGAGAGAGACTATTATTACTAATATTACTAATAAACGTTTTGTGGATCAGAAAGCATTTCAATTGAACAGAGGCTGCACGTGCTGGGCTTGCGAAATTTGACATAGGGGTGTGGTCGCCAAGCTCCAGCAGATTCCTACTAGCGGGACAGCTGGTGATCTTCAACCGCAACCCAGGTCAATACCTTTGGACAAAGAACATAGAATGGATAAGAACGCTTATTCGCAGGAAATTGCATTGGCCACGGTGTAGTACGGGGGCGTAGCCCGGGGACACCAATGCGCAGTGGATGCAAGGCCATGATCGATAAAAATTGTGACACTGGAAACTCCGCAATTTGAATTGCATTGTGGGTGCGAGAAGCTGCTGCTAGTTCCGGCCCGGTCAAAATAGGATGTCCTGTCGTCAATGTTCAGTTTGTGGTTAAATTACAGCTGTCATTCAGCCTTAATTACAGCTGACACAAATTCACTATGTCCTATGACCTGTTCCACACTCCAGCCCTGGCGGTAGTGGCTTTGCATTTTGCCAGTACTAAGCAAATAACGTACATTGGATAAGAAGTATCACTCAATGGAAAATGCATTGGGTTAGGTGTAGTCCGAGGACATTGCTTAAAGACACTGTGCTCATGGTCAGTGGGTGCAACGCCATAATGGATAAAATCTGAACTCTGTAACTTCGCAAAATTGGTCAAGAGAGGAGATCCAGTTGTCAGTGTTAAATGTAATCCCTCCTATCACTAGTCTCCTTAGTACTAACTGCAGAAGAAGAAAGTGACTCCCCTTGCGGCCATGCCATACTATGCTCTTATGACGTCTTTGGACGTACCCTCTTCCCTAACACACTGTACTCATTCATTACAACTCATTTCAACCTTAAAGTCACATTGTCTCTAAAATGCATTGTGTGTCACTGTGTATGTCCAAATTGTGGGTCCGACGGATGAAATATCCGTCCTGAATTATCCAAAAATAGTCCTGGAAATATCCTGGAAAATTATTTTTGAAAAAGAGTGGGAACCCTGCTAACTACTAGCGACAGTATCTGCTGGTGGTGCTGCAATGAGGGGGGTGATGGGCCATCCACACTGCCAGCATGCACATCATACATGCACACATAACTAACGAACAGACATGTCAGGATCAGATATAATTCCACACTCAGAAACTATTTGAATTTGCATACAGTAGGTAAGGTTGATTGGAGAAGCGACATGAATACATGAACATATAAACATGAATACATAAATGACACACTTTATGGTTGCGCACGCACACGTACATACACGCATGCTTACACACAAACGATTATACTCTCCAACAAATGTGCGAAAGTGACATTTTTGTCCTCATTTTGGGGGGGATGGGGACAAATATAGACACACTAATGTGCACCCACAGTAGCACACATCCCCACAGACGCACTCAAGCACACTGTAGTAGGGTCAGACAGAGGATAAAAGTGTACAACTCACTGACTGAAGAGAAGGGGAATGAGAGGCAAGGGAACGAAAAAGAAGAATGGAGAGAGTTGAGGAAAGACAATGACCTGAAATGACAAATAAAAGGAATTGAGGGGAGAGAAGGAGAGCACACTGGGTGTTTTTGGTAGAGAGGCATGCAACATGCAGTCAGAACCAATGCTACTCAACAGTGAATTAAATAATGTTCAAACAATAAAACAACAACACCCCCCCCCTTCTTTTAGCGTCTGTGTTATTATCCCTGTCTGCTCTTTGCCTGCTTGTCTCTCTACCCTCTATTTCTATTTCTCTCTCTCTCTCTCTCTCTCTCTCTCTCTCTCTCTCTCTCTCTCTCTCTCTCTCTCTCTCTCTCTCTCTCTCTCTCTCTCTCTCTCTCTCTCCTCTCCTTTTTATCCCTGTCTTCTTCTCTTGTCTCCCCTCTTTACATCCCTCCTCTCCACTCTTCTCTCTTCTACTGTGCTCTCCTCAGCTCAATTGCTTTTCCTCCACTCATTCTTTTCTCAGCATGTCTACTGACATATCTCTCTGTCTGTCCGTCTATTTGTCTGTCTATCTGTTTGTCTGTCTGTCTCTCTGTCTCTCTGTCTGTCTGTCTGTCTGTCTGCATCAGCCATCTACAGGTAGCCAACTGTCTGCTTGCCTGATTGCCCATCTATCTTTTTAGCTTTCTGTTTATCTGCAAGTCTTTCTGAGTGTCTCTCTGTCTATCTGTCTGTCCTGCTGACCTCGCCATTTCTCTGTCTGATGCCGAGCGTGCTTGTCAGTGTGACTGCCTGTTTAATTATATGTCTGGACAATTTATCTGCCCACTTGCTTTTACCAACCTACAATTCTGGTTGTCCATCAGAAGAGACAGACCTATTGATTTACTTAAAATAGACATACCTCTGTTTATCTGTGGTGATCTGGTTATTCACTCTTTCTAGCTTTTTTATCTGCTTTTTTCTTTTTTTGAGAGAATAATCCACTCCGATGTCCTGAACATTTAAGTACACATACAGTTCATGAGCTCACTGGATACCAGTCATTTTTTAATCATAATAATCATACAACCTAACATTACCTGGGCATTTTCAGCATTTTGGGGTGTTTTTTTCAAGACCCACTGAAAATTGAATTCTATGCCTATGTTAACACCACAAGTAGCTACACAAGACAAGACACTGACGAAGGCTACCGCCGAAACGTTTGTCTGTTTTTCTGCTGCAATGTAAAAAATAAAAGAAATTAAAAAGAAGAAAAGAAGAACCTGAGTGCGATCCACCTCTTCATTTGCTATGTTAAAACCACACCATTAAAAATAACTGAATTGAGCATCATTTGTACTGAACGTTAGAATCCGAAATTATTTTAAGCGTCATTAGCATCAAGTTCATTAAGTAGACTGCAGAAAGCACACACAATATAATAATAATAATTGTATTTGTATAGCACTGTGTCATACAAGGCATGTAACTCAAAGTGCTTAACAAATGGGAAAAAACATTGTTAGAGATAGAATTAAAAGGAGAGGAGAGATAGATTTAAAAGGAGAGGTATAGAGGAGAGGCAGAAAAAGCAGGAAGGCAGAGGAAGAAGAGATAGACAGAGAATGTAGAGTCATAAGGTCAACGTAGGTTAGGACCAGGATTCTTAGATGTGTAAGGTCCATAGTGGCTGGGCCTATCATAAGTCATAGATAGTCACACAGAGATTGGGCGCTCAGGTGCGGCCCCTGGTGGCGTCAGGGGTGAGGAAAAACTCCCTTTCGCTTGATTCATAGTTTGTGAGGGGGAAAAAAAGCTCAGTGAGGTCTGAGAAAAAAGACCCCCTGTAGTCAGGAAGAAACCTCAGGCAGAGACCAGCGGCCACCTAGGGGAGCCCCCTGCCAGGGCTGGATTGCGAGTAGTAAGGGCGCTGCGGTGGCTGGGACACTATAACGTCTTGGCAGCTAGGAGTTGGCAAGGATGAAGAGGTGGGTCTTCAGCTGCTTCTTAAAGGAGTCGACGGAGGTGGCTGATCGGATCTCGATGGGGAGGGTGTTCCATCTCTTGGGCGCATAGCAGGCAAACGCGGCGTCGCCGATCTTCTTCTGCGGGGGGTGGGGGTCCTTAGCAGCTTGGCATCAGTGGACCTGAGAGCTCGAGCAGGGGCATAAAAAGAGAGCATGTCTGAGATATAGCTAGGGGCAAGTCCATTTAATGCTTTAAATACTGTGAGCAGAATCTTAAAGTCGATTCTGTATGAGACAGGTAACCAGTGCAGGTCTGCCAAGACAGGAGAGATGTGCTCTCTCATTCTGGTTCTTGTTAGGATTCTTGCCGCAGAATTTTGAATGAGTTGCAATATAACATGAATGTAATCAATGTGTCGGTTCTACTTTGCGGTTCTGTTCCCTTAACTGACGCGCCGTAACCACATCTATTCAGTGGAGAGGAAACGTCTTATGAGGGGGAACTGGGAAGCTGACAGTTGGGGACAAAGAGGTCAGTTGTTCCGGGCCCAGGGAAAGGAAGGAACCCAGAATTGGGACTCAATTACATTGCATGTATTTGGTGGTGGGGCCCATTCAGATGATATTGTCCTGGGCCCGGCCAAAGCTGTCGCAGTAGCCCTGTGAGGGAGCTCTAGGGTCACTCACCCAAGTTGGGAGGGGGTGGGTACTATGGAGGGGACGCGAGACGAGACTTCAAGCGGCATGACTCTGACTTCTCCAAAAAATAAATAAACAAGTCAATATGGGCGTGGGTGCCTGTCTGGTGGACAAGTGCTATTTGTTTATTTATTTAGTTGTTATTTTTTGCTCTGTGTTTCGTTGGCTGCCAAGCCGCCTGGAGATGTGAACGTCCCGCCAGTTCATATCCAAAGGGTGACCCCGGGTCAAGCTTTTCAGGGCTGACTTATATTTCTGTCTCCCTCCCTCCCTCAAATTCTCTCTCTCTCTCTCTCTCTCTCTCTCTCTCTCTCTCTCTCTCTCTCTCTCTCTCTCTCTCTCTCTCTCTCTCTCTCTCTCTCTCTCTCTCAAATCCACACTCCAACGCCAGCCTTTTTTCATTTTCATTTTCCAGCCATCTATTCTCTGACAGGCACTCTGTTGCTTTCACTCACTTTCTGTATCATTGCCTTTCACTCTCTCTCTCTCTCTCTCTCTCTCTCTCTCTCTCTCTCTCTCTCTCTCTCTCTCTCTCTCTCTCCCTCTCTCTCTCTCATTCTCTCTATATCTGTATCTGTCTCTCTTTCCTCTCACTGTCTCTCTTTCTCTCCACCCCTTCCTCACGCTCTTCCCTCTATCTTGTTCACTCACCGTCAGTATCTCTCTTCTTCTCTTTTCTTTCTCTTGACATCTCACATTCTCCCTCCTCCCCCATCTCTCACTTTTCTACTGTTCTCTCTATTCTTTCCCTATCAGCCATTTCTCTTCTTTCTGTCTGTGTCATTACTACACAGATGGAAGTCCTATTCTGCCCTGTGAAGCACAGTGGGGAGCCTCCCACTGATTGGCAGCCGAGACATTACACGCACGCACGCACACGCACGCATGCGCGCACACACACACACACACACACACACACACACACACACACACACACACACACACACACACACACACACACACACACACACACACACACACACACACACACACACACACACACACACACACACACACACACATACATTACACACACACATGGCGTCTGCTCAGTTGAGGCAGAGTGTTGAGAGTGTGGTAATTGGTAATCTATAGTATGCATACGGCCACTGGTTAGGCAGACCTCAGTTGCTCACCCCACTCCACTTAGACACCAACAGCTTAGCCCCCCTGAGCCACAACCTGCCTCCAGTCCCAGACACACTCCCTACCTACAGCCTCCCTCCAATCGCAGCCAGACGGTCAAGGCCTGCTCACATGTACAAAGGTATCTGTAACGAAGGGAGGGGGCTGTCTGGTCATTGCAGACACCTTGCAGGAGTTGTTGACTTGTGTGCCTGGGGTCTGATTGTAGGGGTGAGGCTATTGTACAAATCACCGCCTGGACAAGTATAATACACAACCCAGACATGCTGCAACTGCCCTCTTACACATCTCTCATATCTGTCATTACCTTCTCAGTGCACTGGTCACACACTGGACACGTACGTACACACACACACGCGCGCGCGCACACACACAGCCTTGCAAGTGTTCTTGCTTGAATACCCTATGATGCAATAAAGAATTCAAACTCAAATGATTCACAATATTCTGATGTGACTCAATTTGTGCAGTTCAATGAGTTTGTCTTCAAAGATTAGAATTGGGGTCTTTAGAAATCATGCAGCATTTTGGCACAGGCACAGCAGCTTGCATCGTCTCATCGTCTCAGTTTAAGGACTCTTCATATTGCATAACCAGGAGCCTTTGTGTAGGGACAGGGACAGATGCCCCATGGCCCCTAGGCTACAGGTTGCTGTGTGCCCCCCTCCCCCTCCCCCGGAAGACAAGGCTGGCAGGTTGGGGCCCCTAAACTGCAGCCATATCTAGCCTGTATGTTAATCCAGCCCTGTGTAGGGCTGTGCGTGTGTGCCACCATGTGTCATCAGGTCACGGAAGGCTGCATGTTAATGACACAAGAAAAGGGGCAGTCACTCGCAAAGGCTGTGTAAGGTCACTGGCATTATTGCGTGAGTGCTGTCACACACAGCATTTTTTGGGCAGGCAGGACAGCAATCTCTTTGAGTCATTGGCTGCGGTCCCCATTTGGCTCGATGTTTCCACCATGTTGGTGGGGGCATTTCAGGACCATGGACAGGGCTGGCTAGCAAAACACATATTCCCCTAGTATGGATTGACTCCTTGCATTCCAAGCCATTTGTTTGGGGGAAAGACACTTCTTGCAACGTTACATTATGATACAAGGGATTAGGACGTTCTGCTTATTATGCAATCATGCAAACAGAACAGGATCTTTTAATCCAAAGCAAATAAAGATTATTGCACAATCTAAGCATTCATCAAAACCATGAAGAATTGAAACTTTGAAGCTGTTCATTTAGATGAATCATTCTATTCAGTGATTATAATTATTTGCCTGTGTGTCCTTGTGAAAGATCAAGCTGTGTTTGGAAGCCCAGTGTCTTGATGCATGGCAGGCATGGCGTGGCACTCTGCTCAGCTCGTCTCCCCCCCCTTCACCAAATGCTCGTGCCCCCAGTGCAGTCAGCCAGCATGCAGGAGGGCGTGGGTGGGTGGGAGGGTGTTTTTTGGGTCGGGCATTGCCAGGCCATGTAGCGTGTTGTGTTGTGTCGCGTCGCGTCG
>NC_085865.1:46055355-46057855 GCF_034702125.1 Engraulis encrasicolus
AAACGTCAGATCTATTGAGAAATAGGACTTCCCAAATTGACTCATAATGTGCTGTGATTTGCTGTCCCATAGCGCAGTGAAGCCATACTTGCCTGGCAAAACATTTGCTAAGGGGGTGCACAAACCACATTGAAATGCACAAGGGGGTGCGCAGGGAAAAAAGTGTGTGACCCGCTGTTGTGGACCATCAGTACGTCAAGACAGAGCCCCAGACTAGATGATTCTTGGGGTAACGGGCCCCATTTTTGCTGCGTTGTGTTACTGCCCAGTGTTCCTGATCTATTTCCTTATTTTAGGATTCGAGAGACATCAGTTGGAGTGCTTTTGCTCTCCGCTTTCGGCCTTGCTGTCCTGTTGAGACTCCATTAGTTTATTCGAGAGTGCTCTTATGCAACGGAGCATTTCTCTCTGTGTGTATGTGTTTGTGTGTTCACAGAGCAGATGGTGGATGTGAGTATGGATTTGTACTGTGTGCATGTCTGTCATTGTGTGTTTGTGTGTGTGCAACTTGATTTGTGTTCTGAAATTGGATAAAAGCGACTTGAGTGCAATGCGATATAATGTGTGTGTGCGTGTGACCGTGTGTGTGTGTGTGTGTGACCGTGTGTGTGTGTATGTGTGGGTGTGTGGGTGTGATTCTATATCCTCCAGGCTTCTCCCAGCCGACCGGGGGCGGGATGATGGAGGTGGGGGTGGCCCCTCTTCAGGCCGATCGCCCCCCCAGCATCGCCGACTCCCAGAAGCCCCTGCCCATGGCTGCCGAACCCCAGGTACCCGCCAAAGACGGAGCCGCCACCCCCAAAAACCTCATGGAACTCACAGGTATGGTAGGATACGCTTACACAGATACTCATTGCACTCATTACTTTGAGTTGCGTTACACACGCTGTACGTACATGATGTTCATATCCAAAGAGGAACGTCCACACACACATAGACACACACACACATAGACACACACACACACACACACACACACACACACACACACACACACACACACACACACACACACACACACACACACACACACACACACACACACACACACACACACACACACACAAGGGGAACATCCCTAAATTGCTCTCACTCTCAAACAAAGCTGTATTCATGTGTTAATTTGAGTAAATGTGCACATATCGAATACACGTATACACAAACAACATCTGTACTCTGACTCAAACACATAAACTAACTTTGATGTCCCTGACTCGATAGGATCAACAGTGCAAATCTGGTCACAGTTTAGGGGTATTATTCTTCGCAATTTGTTGATCGCTTTTGTCAAAAGTACAAGAACACAAAGGTACCCATCTCCTATTATATGATTTGTTGTATTTATGTGTGCAATGACTGCTCCCTTGTTTTTAGTGTGTGTGTGTGTGTGTGTGTGTGTGTGTGTGTGTGTGTGTGTGTGTGTGTGTGTGTGTGTGTGTGTGTGTGTGTGTGTGCGGGCGCGCGTGTGTATGTGTGTGTGTGTGTGTGTGTGTGTGTGTGTGTGTGTGTGTGTGCGCGCGCGCGCATGTGTGTGTGTGTGTGTGTGTGTGTGTGTGTGTGTGTGTGTGTGTGTGTGCGCGCGCGCATGCGCAAGTGTGTGTATGTGTATGTGCTTGTGTGTTTGTTTGCGTTATGTGCGTATGTGCGTGCCACTGAGCACAAACAGGGTTCCGCGGGTCAGGAGGTCATGTGTACATGTTCGTACTGTCGCAAATCATTGAAGCCATCTGCACTCCAGCGAGATGACAAGGCTTTCCAATGCGGTGCTCTCTCTCTAAAGCCGTGGCCCTGGCGAGCGAGTTTTTTTATCGCAGGATTACGGGATTAAGGCGGTGGGACCCCCTGCAGGGTCATATCCGCTCCTCAAATCCCATTCCCAGCTCTGCCGGTCAGAGCAGTGTCCGTCAGGGTCGCTGGGGGGCGCTCTGTTGACAGGGGCCAGTTTCCAGTCTCAGGCTGTATCTCAAAGTCAAGGATCCTGGCCTTGCTAGGACGCGAAACGCCCAGTGATTGGATACTCTTTGGTGAACTCCGCGGAGTATCCAATCACTGGGAGTTTCACGTCCTAGCAAGCCCAGGATCCTTGACTTTGAGATACAGCCTCAGTCAGGACTTGTTATAGTGTGGCGCAATCTTCCTTGATCAGAGGGAATGAAGCTGTTAAGGATGTAGGAAGTTGTCTTTAGCAGGCAGTCTAAAGCAGCCAAAAGAAGTGACTTGAAAAGCCATTCAAGTGTTTGTACAGGCAAAGCAGTTTTATTTGTAAGGCACATTGCATATGCAGAGGCAGTCTTTTCAGCAAAACTTGAAAGCAAACTTGGCACTGTGTTGCATTGTACCGACTCCATTGTTGTTGCAGCTGTTGAGGATGTAAGAAGTACTGTAAAACTTGGCAATAGTTACAGACAAAGGCAAAATTGTTTTCTTGAAAAGCCCGTTTGTCAAAATATGCCATTCTGTAGAGTTTTCAGAGGTGTCAAAAGTAAAAGTAAAAACAAAG
>NC_085865.1:46062855-46065355 GCF_034702125.1 Engraulis encrasicolus
CTGGCTGTCTGGTAGCGGTGGTGGTGGGCACCGTCTATCTCCACCTGTCGTCTTCTCCTGTCCTCTCCTCCCCTCTGCCCCCACACCAAATCACTAACTCCTCCAACCCACCCCCTCGTACCTTTCCCCCATCCCCCCCAGCCTGCTCCTCTCAGGCAGGCAGAGACATGATTCGAGGCGTGCAGCCCTGGCTGGCTGCTGCGCGCCCTCCCCCTCTCTATGGCTATGGTGTGAGACAATGGCGTGGCTTTGGCTTGTGGCTGTGCCTTACTATACGATCCCGTAGGTTTGGTTTGATGGGGGCTCTCATCTCTCCTCTGCTTTTTTAGACTGGAACGTTACTGGTGTTTGTTTACTTGTTCGTTGTCATGGATACCATTGTCGTCGTCGTGGTACCCATTACTTGAGGCCTGAGCTGAGCTTGTCGTGATTAACCCCGTCTTCTCCATCCCCAACCCCTCCGGGTGTCTCTCTGCCACTAACCCCACAGACGGACGGGGTCGGCCCTGTGGACCAGTGATTTCTATCTATCTATTAATAATATCTATCTATCTATCTATCTATCTATCTATCTATCTATCTATCTATCTATCTATCTATCTATCTATCTATCTATCTATCTATCTATCTATCTATCTATCTATGCTGTCTCTCTATCTATTTCTATATCTCTCTCTGTCTCTTTCTGTTACACACACTAGGTCTCCCTCTTCCTCTCCTCTCCTCTCCTCTCCCCTCTTCCCCACATCTCTCCCTCTCTCTACACCTCCGTGTGTATTGAAATCACGGCAAGAGCATCCGTTTTTCCAAAAAGCCACAGCACCCGTTTGTGCTTGCTAACACCTCCCATCTCTCTTTTCCAGACGCAGCCTCTCTTTTTATTCACTCACCAACCCGAACAAAGCGGACACCCTGTTGTTGCATGAACGCTAACCAAAGACTTTTGTGTGGTTTTATTGTGTGTCTAAAAATGTCCACAGAGAAGAGAAATCACTAATGTTCTCTCTGTTTCTGTCCCCCTCCACACCTCTCCCCTACACCTCAAAACCCCTCTCCTCGTCTCATCTCTCATCTGATTGGTTCCACGCTCGGCTGATGCGCCTGTGGCTGATCGTTAACAGGTGAGTCACACTCTTCTTCTTCTTCTCCTCTATGCCACCATGTTCTCTCCCTCCCTCTCTCTCCCTCTCTCCCTCTCTCTCTCTCTCTCTCTCTCTCTCTCTCTCTCTCTCTCTCTCTCTCTCTCTCTCTCTCTCTCTTATCAATTAATTTGCCCTCGCTGTGGAGAGCCACACGGATGCAGATAGCGTGCTCTCCCGAGGTGAGGCTGATTTAATGAAATACATTAAACGCGGTAATGAAATTATGCAATAAAAGAAAAATCAGTCATATCATATCCCCTGTAAGCATATCATATCCCCCCTGGGTGAAATAATCCCATTTGTGTTTTAGTGTGGCGTTATAAAATATCAGATGATGCTTGACGCGCTGTGGGTGTCATCATGGGGTGTACAAAGTGCAGATAACTGGTGCTCAATGCGGCACTAGCTGTTCCTCGGTCACCTGTGCCTTGTAACATAGCTATGGGGTGAGAGATGCTGACGCTGTGCTGTGTGAAGCTCTGAACTCTCCCCCAGGGAGAAAGATAACTTCTTTTCCCGTGTGTCTGTCCTTTTCTTTCGCACTCCAAGCCAGCTGTCCAGATAACATTTCAGGAGATTTTCTCTTTCAACGTTCCTCTCTCTGAGTGTCGTCCCATAGCGTATGCTAGTTCACCTGTGGAACGCTGTAATAGTCACTGAAAAGTTTTTACTATAGCATAGTCATACATTACATCAGTGGTTCTCAACTGGAACAGTCTTGGGACCCACCATTTTCCACTCTCATTCGGTCGCGACCCAATTTTTTTAGCGTTCAAGTCAATTCAATGCAATTCTCAAAATGTAACCAAGACTTGAATGACTGGTTGCACGCTATCTATCTCGCATAAACATTCAGATTGTATCTATGACGACAGATGACACAGAGTTCACTAGCCTATCAAAATAAAAGTTGTAAATTGTTTGTAAATTGTTTGTAAATTGTTGTAAATTTCTTTTTTTTACACCAAGGCCCCGCAACCCACCCATGACCCCTCCGTGACCCACTTTTGGGTCGTGACCCACCAGTTGAGAAACACTGCATTACATAGCCCTTCACTACTATGGTATTGCACAGTACCTTGAGAAATGCATAACGACTTGGTCCTTGCCCTTTTTGTAATAGCCAATTTATAACAGGGGCCCCGTTTTAATAGGATTCTCTCTTTTTGTCTTAATCATTCTCATTCGTCAACACACACACACACACAACACACACACACACACACACACACACACACACTTACACACACACCTGAAGAGAATCTTTGAGAATTCTTCTTTTTCACTTGCTCTCACTGTCTCACTCAGTCTGTCTCTTTTTCATGCTAATCGTCTTTTACATAAACAAAAGATCCCTC
>NC_085865.1:46070355-46072855 GCF_034702125.1 Engraulis encrasicolus
TATAGAGCACTGATGTACAACCGGTAGTCATGCATATTACGTGTGTGTGCTGATCTATGCCCTATGGCCAATGCTATATACTGGTTTTGCGTGTGTTCTATCCAGTACACAGTACATTTAGAACAGTTAATTCCACTCTTCGAGAGTACGATCAACACTGCCTATGTTTACATTTTTAATTCTGAATTGATAATTCAGAATTGAATAGCTCCGTTGAGTTTAATTTGATTTACTTCCATTTAATTCCGAATTGTGAAGTGTTAACATAATTCTGAATTAAATGTCTCATGTAAATGTAGACACTGAGAGAGTTGAAATTTAATTATCTGAGTGTTGAATTAACAGTTCAAGATTTACTGTGTACATTACAGTACATTACACTTGCGGTGGCGCGGTGCCTGTGGCATGCCTGTCTCAAAATCTACACCGTAATGAAAAAATGCTGTTCAAATAAACTCGTAGTGAGACTGTTTTTCATCCCGGAATGCCAGCAGTTGATACAAATCTGAATACGGTATGTAAAGCGATGTTTTCAAATGATAAGTGTTTCCCACAACACTCCCTCGGACCGCGCTGCCAAAAGTTGCATGTGGGATTTTCTGACAGCGGACCGTGGAAGTGATCACGAGAGTCGTCGTTCACTTACTAAAGACTCGCATAAGCGGTGGTTGACTCGGGACTACACTTTTAATCCTACCTGGAGCCCCTTTAACTGATGATTCAATCCAATGTGACTTGTACTTATTCAGGTACAGAGTTTTGGTTGTGAGGTGAGGGATAGTAGCAGCAGGTGTGGGATTCGAACCGGCCACCTTACGACTCTTAAGACCAAATCCTTAACCATTAGGCCACTGCTGCTCCTGTACTTATCAAAGCCTTGCAGCTATGTGATGTACGTTACTTGCTACCTCTCTGTGTAGTGGAGGTGGTTTTATGAGTTCTCCGGTGGTGATATCCCTGTAGGCCATGGTCATTCTGCGTTTGTAACAGTGACTACTGGAGCTGAATGGTAAAGGAGATGGTGCCTGGTAAAGTGAATGTGACATGTGCTCACACGCATCTCTGTCACCTGCCTCTGCCATTGCCCAGGTCCTTTGCCTCTCCAGTGAAGCGTTAGAGAGGCCAATAAAGGCCTCTTTTTACTTATACAACACCGACTTTCCAGGATACAGGAGACGCACTGTCAGCGGATTACGGACAATTCAGTAGTGGTGTGCATTGGTACTGCCCTCACGATTCGATTCGATTCGATTCAATTCTACAATGCATTGCAATGCATTACATTTCTACTGAAAGCAAAGCAAATGTTTCATCAGTCATGATGAGGCAATACAAGTAGTCAGATTCTGAGCAACAATTTATTGGCTGTTTTCTGTATCAGTCTGTATCAGTCTTGCAATGCTTTGAAGTGCTTTTATTTAATTTAACATTCATTTACTCCCGAAATATCGATGGAAGTAATTGACACTTAAAAATTGCCACATCGATTCTTGAACTTGCCGCATTGAATTGGATCATCCATGCCCCGCATTGCTTTGCATCACCGAGTCAATTATTGTTGACACCACTACAATTCAGCCTGGGAGAAACATATATTCAGGGCTGCAAGGGGTCGTTTCAGCTCTGCAGAGGGGGGCGTGGTGGCTGGTTTGTATACGTAGGCTGCAGTTGCAAGACGAGTCTAAACCAGGCATAATAGTTCACAACGCTGCACTAACCTGATGAGCTGCATTAGTGGCTCTGTTGGTTCAATTGTAGTGAGCGTTTTGTGATTTAGGTCAGCAGTGTCCATTTGTGTATGTGTCTTTGTTGTCACGTCAAGTGACTCTATACTTCACTACATTACATTACATTACACTTAGCTGACACTTGTATCCAAGGCGACTTACACTTGTTTAGGTTCAAGGTATTGGTTACAGGCCTTGGAGCAATGTGGGGCCAGGTGCCTTGCTCAAGGGCACTTCAGCCTTGGATGAAGGTGCTGGTAAGGGTGGGATTTGAACCTGCAACCCTTTGATCTTAAGGCCAGTGCTCTTATCACTGAGCCATGGCTGCCCATCTCTGTCTGTGTGCTTTTTGCACATGGCATTGTTCTTCTGTGGATGTGGACCTTGTTTTGCATCAGTCTTCGCACCTGTCCTGATCATTATTACACTACATTAGCATTTAGCATTTAGCATATTAGTTTATGCCATTGCCATGAGCGTCTGATGAAGCAGATATCATTTTTTTGATTACTGAAATGAAACAGGTGTGCACCCGCTGAGTCACAAGGCATATTATGCAGATTGAAGTAAACAGTGTTAATTGGTGTTTGGGTTGGAGTTTTTTTTTCTCAGCAACCCAACCCTAGTGGTGAAGCTCATGCTATACATTACATTGCATTGCACTTAGCTGACGCTTTCATTTTATTCAAAGCGACTTACAACTATTATTTTTCAGGGTATTGGTTACAGTCCCTGGAGCAATGTGGGGTTAGGTGCCTTGCTCAAGGGCACTT
>NC_085865.1:46075355-46082855 GCF_034702125.1 Engraulis encrasicolus
CTTCCTTGACACAGTTCATTTGGCCACAGTCTGCCAAAGAGGCTAAATTGTTAACAACCATTGTGTACATTTGATTGAGAAGGAAGCCAGTTATGTGAGCACTAGAGCGGTATCTTTACTTTCACCTTGGTGAAGAAAGTAGTTATTATCTCCTATAGAAACCAGAAGAGAGTCCTCGGGACCAAGGGTGAATGTTTGAATGGGCAGAGGGCCTACATAGATGGCCATGTCAGGCCCCCACACAGCAGTTTGTTGTGAAGGCAACAATCTAGAAGTGGGGGCAGCTTGACCCCCTGTAGAATTGCTCCTGTCCCCAGTTATAGCCCATGTAGTGAAATATTCATTTGTAATGCAAAAATATATATATATATAAATGTGAAATGTAAAATCTATAAAATACAGTACGGGATACAACTTTAATAGCCTGTCAAAGGTGTTCATGTGTGGGCAATCAATGGAGATTGCCCAGGATTTACAAGGAGCAATCATGGTGCAGTCAAGAAAACCTGATACAAAATCAGTGACTCCTACTGTTCATAGAAATTGACCTGCTCTGCAGTTATGTTGCTCCCTAAAAACTCACTTGCTCTACCTCAGTCCCCCTGGTAATTATGGTCTGAAACCGCCACTGGGTAGTAAGCAAGCATGGACATCACCACAGAGGTCAGAAGAGCCTATATCGCCTCCCTCAAAGGACAAGCCTAGAGGACATCCGCCTCGGGTTGTGGGATGGTAGGAGGGGGTTGGGAGGGTAGGACCTTACTAGTTGCCATGGGGACTAAAGAGCAGTTAGGGTTGCCATAGTGACAGGGATGGATGCTGTGGGGGGTAAAAGAGGTTTTTAGCAATGGTTGTGCTTGTTATTTTTCTCAATGCAGTGATTTGCTCCAAACTGTGTGAACATTTTGGAATATTGGTTTTAAAATTCCTGTCATTGTCCTTGGACTCGTCATCGCTCAGAAGTTTCTGCTCAGTCCACCTTGAACACGCTGGCAGTTTGTGTTGTAAGAGAGAGCCTTTGAGAGGGTGCTGTAGTGTGTTGTCTTTGAGAGTGAGACTCAAAGTCTTATTATTTTCTACTCAGAATGCTGCTACAAAATGTCAGCCCACAAAAACTGTGAGCGCAACTAGCTTTGTCTTTGTCTTTGTCAAATACCTCAGACTACTCCATGCCTTCAAAGCAGCCGAGCCATGCTCAGAAGTATTAGTAGAGAACTGAGGACCAAAGCATCTGGACTTAGTAGCCTTCAACACACACACACACACACACACACACACACACACACACACACACACACACACACACACACACACACACACACACACACACACACACACGCACGCACGCACGCACGCACACACACACACACACACACACACACACACACACACACACGCACAGACACACACAAGCACAGACACACACAGAGAAAGGGAAAGAGTCTATCCACTCAACAGGCCTTGTTTTTAATCACATACCGGGATACTACTCTCAAGGATCAGTCACCTACACGGAGCTTTTTCTGTCTTTGCTCCTGATAAGACAACCCTTTTTTGGCATCACCACTTCCAAAAATTCAGCACCTTTCAGGAAGCAACCTCGATTACACAGCATCTCTCCACACACCTCCCCCACACCCCACACCTCTCGACATCCCCCATCCCCCCAACCACCACCCCTTTCCCTCAACCGCAGGCTGTCTTCTTGACACATGTGGCATAAGTCTTCCTTGGTGTGACAGGATTACTGGAGGGAGATGCAGCAGGAACTTTTACCCGCAGAGTGTGTGTGTGTGTGTGTGTGTGTGTGTGTGTGTGTGTGTGTGTGTGTGTGTGTGTGTGTGTGTGTGTGTGTGTGTGTGTGTGTGTGTGTGTGTGTGTGTGTGTGTGTGTGTGTGTGTGTGTGTGTGTGTGTGTGTGTGTGTGTGCGTGTGTGCGTGCGTGTGTGCGTGCGTCTGTGCGGGCGTCTGTGCGGGCGTGCATGTGTGTAGGCGTGTGTCTGCCAACAGAGCTGTGTGTGTGTGTGTGTGTGTGTGTGTGTGTGTGTGTGTGTGTGTGTGTGTGTGTGTGTGTGTGTGTGTGTGTGTGTGTGTGTGTGTGTGTGTGTGTGTGTGTGTGTGTGTGTGTGTGTGTGTGTGACTAGAAAATCTATATTGAGGAGTGAGTAGCTGAGTTCTCGGGGTGATCCTCACAGCTATTCATAGTTCGCAAGCATATATTTATTTGTTTTCTTGATCTACTTCTTTTTTTACTAATTTACAGGATCCCATCAATAGACATCCCATGGTGTGTAAAATAGAAAAAAAACATAAATAAAATAAAACCAACCCTCCTGTTTTTGTTCATTTTTTGGTTCAATGCCTTTTTGCCAGTCAATGTGAAAATCTCAAAGGTGGATTGGTATTTTCACTCACAGCTGTAGATAAATTTAAAAAAACAATATAATGTTGCAAAGATGGAAAATTTTTGTAAAAAAAAGGGGAGAGTATTAAATCTCCTTTGTGTGTGTGACGAGAGCCCTTCCTCTTCCTCTTCCTCTTCCTGGTTTATCATTTCCTGTATAATCTGATCCTTGCACTTGATGGAGCATCGGACCTCATTCATTATTAAGACCTCAATACGCGTCTGGCATTCTATATGCAAGTATGTGTGTGTGGGGCGCATATAAATCACTTTATAACCAGCAGTTACATTAGCCTAATGGTGGCAGACTAGACTGGCCCTGGAGGCTACACACGCACACACACACACACACACACACACACACACACACACACACACACACACACACGCATACGCACGCAGGCGCGCGCACACACACACACACGCACACATTCTCTCTCTCTCTCTCTCTCTCTCTCTCTCTCTCTCTCTCTCTCTCTCTCTCTCTCTCTCTCTCTCTCTCTCTCTCTCTCTCTCTAATACGCACGCTCATGACACACACCCACAGACACACACAGCTCTGCAGGGAGAATTCACACACACACACACACACACACACACACACACACACACACACACACACACACACACACACACACACACACACACACACACACACACACACACACACACACACACACACACACACACACACACACACCACACCAGCTGCACTGAATGGCAATGAGGAAGTGAAGCGAGCAGGCAAAAATTCTCCCCCCTCTCCAGGAGGCTCCTGATTGGCTAGGTGAGCTCGCCGAGCTGTAGCTATGGCGACTTTGGCGTTATTTTTATGCCCACCAGGAGAAAGGCCAAGTGTTTGAAGTAGATTAGTGTCTTGATGTGAGTGTAATTGTAATTACCACATTGCCACCAGAGGCGCGCCCGCCTCTGTTTTTGTGTGTTGCTGTGTGTGTGTGAGAGAGAGAGAGAGAGAGAGAGAGAGAGAGAGAGAGAGAGAGAGAGAGAGAGAGAGAGAGAGAGAGAGAGAGAGAGAGAGAGAGAGAGAGAGAGAGAGAGAGAGAGAGAGAGAGAGAGATGATGTTAGAGCTTTGATAATGTATGCTAAGTGCCACAAGCAAAGGAATGTACATAATAGCTACATGTGTGACAGTGCACTTCACTGATCCAGGTTCCTGGGTGAGGTCCAACCTTACTGATTTCCTTTTTTGCCAATTCTGAACTCATTGCCATTAGTTTTTCAGCTCTGATCTGGTCCTTGCTTATATACAGTATCCTCTTTTCTCAGTGCAAAAATACAGAATCAGTAGTATAGGAACAAAGCCCTAGTTCTAAGCCAACTTTTGTTACGATACTCTTTAGCATAATGCTAAAGTATTCCCATCGGACTAACGGCTATTCTTATCGGAATGCCTTTGCCTGCGTTAGCTTTTCCCCTCGGAATACCTGTACAAGGTACACAGTGTTCAGTAGCATACTCGTACCAGAAAATGTTTAGGGAGGACTAGAATTTAAAAAAGGACTAGAATCTAAAAAAACATTGTGTCATACCCACTGCAGTAGCTATGCTCCCTACATATTAGTTATTCCTTTTGGAATATCTGTGCCAAAATCCGCTAAAAATAATCCCACT
Source organism: Engraulis encrasicolus (assembly GCF_034702125.1). Lineage (NCBI taxonomy): Eukaryota > Metazoa > Chordata > Actinopteri > Clupeiformes > Engraulidae > Engraulis > Engraulis encrasicolus. Next base: position 46,079,392 of record NC_085865.1, read on the forward strand.
GGATTACCTACAACAGGCACTTCCTTAATTTCCTTCGGGATTAGTAAAAGTGGTTTACAGGAAGTAGGTGCCAACTGGAATGGCTGATAGAGGAATAGTTGTTAGAGGTACAGTATTGTGTTTTTTTTTGGCTATGCTAACCACAGCTGTTGGAATTAAGAATTCCTGTGCTTGTTACAATACTAATGCCCTTTTTCTACTATGAACGGCATAGCACTGGTAGTGCACCTAGTTTACAACTGAATCGTACTTGTTGCTTAATGTGTCACTGTTTGGCTGGATTTTTAGCCTCCATCATTATGGCAAAGTTCAGTAGTCTTCCACCCTGCTAATGTGTTCGGCTGTAATGGGGAAGCCTGCTGTGCGTCTGTGAGTCTGTTCCAGCGAGCCTAGAGATGGCAGCCAGGTCTACCAGAGAGAGGCAGAGATGGCGTTCATGTATCTGACTGCTGGATTAATACAGATTCGTGTCCTGATGTGTTTGAAGCGTCTGGCCAATAAGCGTCTGCCCAATATTCCAAAAAGCTTTCAAAATGATGCTGTATTTTGCGGTCTGTTTCATACACAATTTTATTGATGTACCAATACGTGTCAAAAGGTTCCAAGGATACTGGGTGTCTATACATCACATTGAGTCATACCCTTGTACTCTCTGATAGCAAAACCTTGGTAGATAAGCGTGCTATACATTTCTGATCATTGCGTAACATGCATGCCTACAGTGCACGCGTGCCTTTAATTGGACGGATCCGCTAATGACGGCTCTGAGTAATTGTATCGAGTCAAAATTGTTTTTGCAAATGTGACAGGGTTCAGCGAGGGGACCAGGGTGTCAAGCCCTTAATTTTCCACAGTCTCGAGTCTTGTTTACTCATTTACTTTCATATTCATGCTTCTCAACAGCCCCCACCCCCGACCCCAATCCTCAAGCAGCCAAGACCCCCAGGAGTTGATTTTTTTTTTTTTTTTTTGCATCAGCCTTCCTCGTGGTACCAATTTAGTTGCCATAGCGACAGGAGGCTGTTGCTTTGGAGATGTGCAGAAGAGCTGGGAAACAATAGAAGCTGTGAGGAGGGGGGTTGGGTTGGCAGATCGGCAGAGAGCGGGGGTGGGGAAGGATGGGTTAACTGTACTAAAAATAGAAACACGGTCGCTCTCTCTCTCTCACACTCTCTCTCTCTCTCTTCATGCGCTCCCTTCTAATCTCTCTTCATGTGATTTATCATGTCTTCTTCTTCTTCTGCAGTATGGTGAGGAAGCAATTCGCGGTGCCACCTGTGTTCTCACCTCTTCATCGATTACCACTGCTGGCTTTTCTTAGGGGGGTGAGCCTCGATCCATGAGAGATGAGTGTCCCTTCAATGAGGCCCTTTACAATCCGCCATCCGTCTTAATGGCATGGGCTCATATTCACTGGGAGGGGCCGCTTCAATAATTGATTTGGGAAAATCGCTTGAAAATAGCAATCTGTGAAATGGCTTTGTGTGATATACAACCACTGATATCTGATGGGATTTTCAGGATTTCACCTTTTATGGCAAGCTCTTGTATAGGTGTTTCATTTGGCAGCTTAAACATCTGGATAGTCGCTTGGGTTAAAAAGCATCTGCCATAAAGAGAAATTTGTCATTGGAAATGATAGAGTGTGTGATTGCTTAGAGCATATGTGTGTTAACACAGAATACAAGAGACAAAATGGGGTAGTGGGAAAGTCACCTTCTCCATGTGCTCTGTGAGACCGTCGAGTTACTGAGTAATTTGCGGAGGCGGTTCTTTGAAGGTGCTATTTCTGGACTCTGTTTAAGAATGAAACATTTGGAAGAATCGGCACTCAACTGCCTGTTGAAAGTGCTGAAATGTCACTCAGTTGTGGTGGGAGAGAAAAGAAACGAATCAAAGATAATATGAAATCCTAAAAATAAAATACTGTAGCGACTGTTATTTGGTAGCGAATGGTGTAAATGTGGTAGCAATGAATCTAGCTGTCTTAACTGCTGGTCCTTGTGGATAGGTAGGTTTATCAAGGGTCTGAGCCACATTACACCCTGTTGTAAGATAGGAAAAGATAAGAAAAGGTAAATGAAGATAAGAGAAGATAAAATAAGACAAACTTTGGAAGGAAATGAAGGACATTTGTTTAGGGCAAACATATTCACACATACTATAAAAGACTGATCTCAAACAAAAATTGCATCAGCAAGACATGACAGGGGATCAAAACACAGGAGAGGGTGCACACGCAGGACACCAAAAGCAGCCCTATAGATTGTCTGCTGCTTTCGGGCAGAGGTCTGCCCTGAGTGAGCTAGGAGAGCAGAGTGAAGCAGACGAGACGAGACGAGAGGCACTGTGGCAGCCACGTTATGCAACAGCTCCTCCTTTTCATTTAGGGGGGTGCGGGACAGGGGGGGGGGGGTAGTTGTGTCTGGGATGAGGGGTGCTGAGGGATGAGGTCATCGACAGGGAGATAGGGGACGTGGAGGACTGGAGCCCCATTCCATCGTGTCCCCATTCCAGCGCAGCACATGGAGGACAGGGGACACAATCTCATGGGGAAACGCCACCCATGTGGAGATAGTGACCTCCTCTGCCACTGTCCTCCTCTGCGATGCGTGGCGAGCCAACTGTTTTGGCAGCATTTGCAAGAGGAAACTGGCAAAGTGTCCTACAGAGTCTGCAACACAGTCTGCATGAACAGCCAGGGAATAGCATCAAGGCATGGACAGCAATAGATATCTCTCAAACATACAAAACTTCTAGATTAGAGCCCAGATTGAGATTGTGGGAGAAGTGTATGAGAACCAAAACATGTCCAGCAATGTAATGGTCAGTTCTATCAAAGCACTGGTTGTGCTTCAAGTGTATTTACAGTACAGTGTAGTTCTATTGCACATACCAAAGATGCTGACCTATAATGATGACATAGAGCCTCACACAATGACCTAATTTTTCCTCTTCGATAATCATCACTGATTATATAAAACAGGGAGCAGGTCATCGAGTGCATTCAGGATGGGTTTTTTTCCCTCCAGAAAAGCAACATCTTCAGTGTGCCTCTCTTGGCTGTGCCATGCTGCGTTTGCTGTGGTGCTGTTAGCTGTGTGTGAGTTAGCTGCGTGCCTGACACAGACCCCTTTTGTGTGTTTCTCAGATGAGCGTAGCTCCCACATCCACCACCCCCACCCAGGGCTGGACTGGCTATCTGGCATAGCGGGCATTTCCTGGTGGGCCCCACATCCTCGTGGGTCCCTATTTTCAGAAATGTTTAAAAAATATATTATTTTTTTCTCTCTCTCTCTCTCTTTTTACATTTTCTGACAAAAGGAGCCCACGAGGGTGCGGGGCCCACCGGTGAGTCAGTTCTGCGCCGCTAATTATGAGGGGCCCCTTTAAGACAAAAGAGCCCGGGTCCTATTTCTCCATCAGACCAGCCCAGCCACCACCACCACCCCCACCCTCCTCTC
>NC_085865.1:46423487-46618487 GCF_034702125.1 Engraulis encrasicolus
ATTATATATTTTGAAAATATAGTTGTTAAAAGGGAGATTTCATCGCAATATGAGAATGGAAATATAGAGGCTTGGGCTTCAGGGCTCCTTTGACTCTTGAGTCCCTGGGCCTAGACCCAGTAGGCCCATGCATTAATCTGTCCTTGGGTGGTGCATGTCATCTTGTCATCTCCTTCAGGGCCCCTGACCACTGCAACTGTTTCAGGAAACAGGCTCCTCCTCTGGGTCCACTGGCCAGCAGCATCACTTTGAGCTACTCTGAGGAGCCCGACTGTTCCTTTCAGCAGATGGCCACTTCATTGAGAATATGCCCAAGGAAGCAAAAGGATGGCTCTGTGATTCTTAATCACTCCCCCCCCAATTACGTATGGATTTATTTAATCTTAAATGTAAGTATAATCAAGACTAGTCATGTGATGTGGTGTTATGTAGGCTAAGCTATGGTGGATCATATAAAAGGATGCTCTAAAACGAATTGTGTTGCATTTAGAAATGTAGTGCAGAGTCCTTACAGGCTATTTCTCCCTTCATTATTATACAGGAGGATTTTGTAGCTGAATAAAAGACCCTGCTGACACTCAATGGAAGATGTGCGTTACTCGTTTGAAGTGGACACTCACCTATTCAGGTAAATAGCACTTTATAAAACATATACAGTGGGTATATTTCTGAAGGTAACATTTTCGGAGAGAAAAAAAACATAACTTTTGCGATGCCCAAAAGTTATATTTTGCGAGAGAGATACAGAGATTTCCATTCATTTTCAATTGTGATTTTTTTCCTGTATGTTGGTAATTGTTAGTTCAGTCTGTATTATTTATTTCTTAGGTAGCCTATCATATAGTGTTTGCTACCACTGCAGTAAGTTTAACTCTCCAGCTGCACAGGAAAACTGAATGTGTAAGCCTAGAGTTAAAGCCCCCTGTTGTTCACACACAGGCTATCTCTGTGGTAGGCTATGATTTTAGTAGGGTTTTCATCTGGCAGACCTATAAACAGACAAAGTCCACACAGCATAAAGTCGCTTTAAATTAGGAGGATTAGTCTTAGTAAGACTAGTGGAGAATGAATTTGACTTCTCAAATGTCTTTCCCCAACCCATACCCGAGAATGGCATTGCTGCCGCTGCCTTTCTTTTCTGTACCTCCCTGATAATCTGCCTCCCCCTGCCCCCTTCAGGCCACAAGCTCAATTACAGCATGCAGAGACTGGACAGATTAGAATGGCAAAGCACAAGCCAAAATTGTTCTAGGTCTGGAATGCACGAGCTAAGATTCTATTATCTCTGACTCTACCCTGCCCTTTGATCTAACTGGAAAGAAGGAAAATAGAACTCGGGTCATTTTAAAGTTTTTACCGCCATTCTTTTGCAGATAACCGTTGGTTTTAGTAAGTAGAAGATATTATATTATTCTGTACTAATTGTTTAGCCAGGTATATTGTGCATGCCTTTTATAGTCCCGGAGGACGGCGGGAAAAAGGGGCTGCCTTTTTCGTCTTCGGCAGGGATGGTAAATTACTTTGTGACAGATTGTACTCCAAGGATGAGATCCCCCATAGGAGAGGACACTCTCTCCATTCCTTCAAAGAACCGGGGACACATATTCTATTCTTACCTGTTCTCAAACTGACATCCTCCCTGGGTTAGACAAAGCGAATCACACTGAATTTTCTTGTTATGTGCATTCACATTCAATAGCTGCATTTCATTTCATTGTTGTAGTGCCATCATGTAGAGTTAGACATCAGTTAGAGAATAGGCAGTGAGAAATCATCAATAAAGTGATGCCAGTAAATAGTAATGAAATTCTATTGTAAACTACATTATAATAGTGTCAGTGACTGTCTTGTCTATGAAAAGTGCTTGGGAAAAAGTGATTTAAAGTGTAATTTTTTTCTGCATCTTGTATTTGCATTACTGTATATTAGGGCCGCTGGAAGTTTAAACTGCCGGAGGCAAAATCATCTTGTCCCGTCTTATACATAGGTTTGTTTTCTGTCTAATTTATTAATCAATGAATGCATACACTTTAAGGTCGTTAATATCACTTGCTAAGCCCTCAACAACCTTATACTCTTGTACCCAGACTAGAGTTGTAACAAAGTAGAAATACTTAAGTACTATACTTAAACATAAGTGCTAAAATGCAATAAATGTACTTTATTGGAGTATTATTTTTTCCTCTTCCACTTTTTCTTCACTACATATTTACGATGAATTTAATCATTTTACTCCAATACATGTTTCATGTACTTAAGTAAGTGGTTTATGAAAAATAAAGCATTAATACATTAACCAGGAGGCTGTGGTTAACCTGTTTGTGAGAGCCCTTTGCCTTTATGAGAATGATGCACCTGGGCTATTCTATTATAAAATGGACAATTAGGCTTAACTTATATAGCAAGGAGTTTTGTTTATTGTACTTTTACTTTCAGAAATTAAGTAGTGATGTTTAAACACTTCCACTTGTACTTTGAATACTTGTGTAACAATTTCTTAATCACTTGCACTTGTAATTTTACTTCCAGCACTATCCAAGTATTGTTAAAATAATAATGATAATAATAACTTGGTTTTATATAGCGCCTTTCAAATAACCCGAGGTCGCTTTACAAAAGGAAAATGGGCATAGGAATAAAGAGAGAGGAGAGGAAGGGGGTAGAGGTGGGGTTGGGGTAGGGTGGTTAAGGACCATAGGCCTCAGTGAATAAGTGTGATTTTAGGTGCTTTTTGAACGTAGCCAGTGTGGGGGCTTGACGGACATGGAGAGGTAGACTGTTCCAAAGGGTGGGGGCAGCAACACAGAAGGCTCTGTAACCAAAGCCTGGAAGTAAAACATATTTACTTCTAATATTTAGGTACAACACATATTGAATCTTTACTACTTCCACTTGAGGATGCTATTAGAATAGCACTTCTACTTTTAATCAAATCAGTTTCTTGACTTAATACTCGTACTACTCCACTCCTATGGTCCAGTACTTTATACATCTCAGATTGTAATTGACTAAATGTTATCTCCATTCTCTCACCCATTGACTACGGTCTGCTGCTGACAACCTCCTCACCCCCATCATCACCACGACCAAATGCCAGATCCTCAGAAACAAAGCCTTTGATATCACTGCCCCACCCTATGAAACTTATTATTATTATTATTATTATTATTATTAATATTATTATTAATAATATTAATGTTGATATTAATATTAATATCATCATCATTTATTATTAGTAGTAGCAGCATTTATTCAGTTTTATTCACTGTGGGTTGGGTGTGGTGTGGCTGAAAAAAAATGTCACAGAGGGAAAATTGTGGTGCAACATTGTTCATAAAAGACAACTACGGTGCTATTTCAACTATTACTATGTATCTGGGAAATAGATGATATGCATTACAGGAGAATTCCGGCTAATTTCAACATGTTGATGTATTACATATGCTACCCTCAATTTACTAATCTGACGATGCAACATTTTTTGAACTACCATTTGTGAGATCCCTGGCCATGTTTACAGTAATAAGTGTGTGGTGTAAGTAACTGAGGTCATTTGTACTAGTTCACCAAGCAAGGCTCGAACCCGCTACCTACCACTCAACTCTCCAGCTCGGGCATGGGAGGCCCAGCACCATACCGCTGAGCCAAAGTTTTGGTTTAAGAGGGAGGCTTGCTAATGTTCTGTGCCAAACTCTGCTAGTTGGCATCCGTTACACTCAAGTATCACCCCAATAGTAATTGCTGTAAGGTGTCTGCTAATGCTGCATAACTTTTGGGTGATATTTGTATGTTAAGACATAAAAATGTAAACAAACCCTTGAATCCACTAGAATGGACAGGATCTCAAAAATGATAAACATAGTAACAGGGTACAATAGAGTATTGTGGTCAGTACAACTGACTGTTGAAATCGGCAAGAATGTTCCTTCAATTTACATCCTTGTTGTTGTTGATGTTGTTGTAGATGTGTCATGCTGTTGTTGTAAGAAATTGATTATGTTGAATTGAGAGATGAACTGTTCAGTGTGTGTAACCTTGAGCTAAACATGCTTAAAACAATTAATTGAAACAAGTCCAGAGTTGCTTTTTGCATTTTCATTTATTCTATATCACTACTAGCCTGATAATCACCGGCTATCAAATCTCTTCGAGACTTGGTCTGACAAAGAACATAACAATTAACATTTCCCAAACGTCATGGTTGACCCACCTCCCTTGATTTGCTACTGTTTGTTTATTTCCCAACAAAGTGGGAGGAGTTCCCGATTTTTCCAGAGCTCAGAAACAATATTTGTATTGCTCCTGGCCTGACTAGAAGCAACGCTGAAGGTGTTGTGTCACTGGGAGGGTCTGGCCTGGCTACATCACTACAGAAACCTCAGAGGCCAGAACACAAGGATGTGGGAGATCTTCAGGAGGATCTTCACTCCTCAACTTGTCCTTTCTGTAATGGAAATGCAGAATAGCGTTAAATGTATTACTAATAGGTGTAGTTTCCATATGTACCATACCTTTCCTGAATGTTGCATCTAATTTGCAGGGGTTGCATTCTTTAAAGTAGCCTTCAAAGAATATGTCCATGAGGCCCTGTGCCACTGTGTATAAGATTCTAGAGTCTAGTTGTGCAGTTTGCCCAAGAATGTAAAGCTTTGTGGATGCACCCGTTCAAACAGATAGAGCTCAAGTATTTTAGGCAAGTATTTTTGAACTATGGCAATAATTCAATGATCTGATTATACGTACTATAAACAGGCTTGCAACCAGGTAAATTAATGGATGAACAACTCTTGAAGATCACATACAGAAAATACATTAAAAGTTCACTTTACAAAGGTGATGCCAAAATAATTTCCTAAACCTACAGCATATATTACATGTCTACTAAAACTAAATTTGCTACTTCAACTTCATTTTAATGGAAAATAAAGTATTACAGTTAAGGATTCTTCTGACTGACCTTGTCACCAGCATCACGGCTCTGGGGTATTGAGTTTTACTTGAAAAATGGTTGCTTCTTACCTTGCCCCCTGTGTCACGGCTCTTGGCTCTCATCTTATTGACCTGAGACTCAGCTATGTCAGCTCTCTCCTCAGCCTCATCCAGCTCATGCTGCAGCTTGCGGAACTTGGTCAAAGTGCCGTTGGCCTGCTCCTCCTGAAAAAGACAATCAATCAATGACATGATTAAAATTCTTCTTACAATATAGATTGCTGATATAGTTGCCATTGCTACATAATTGATGACTTACAGCCTCCTCTGCTGTTCTCTTGTAGGATTTGACCTTCAGCTGCAGCTTGTCAACCAGATCCTGAAGACGATGCAGATTCTTCTTGTCCTCCTCAGTCTACACATACAAAGGTAGGTCAAAACTTATGGAACCCAAGTCAACGCAATGAAATTCAGTAGAAAGACAAGCAAATGTCCTCATAATTATTGGTAGAGTGGTGGTGTTTAGTACCTGGTAGGTGAGCTCCTTGATGCGACGCTCATATTTACGGATCCCTTTAACAGAGTCACCTGCCTTACGTTGCTCCATCTCCACTTCAGATTCTAGCTCCCTCACCTGTGCAGAAATGTTAACAAACAATAAAAAGATGACGTTTGTCTTTTTGGCTAAGCACTGCCCCGATAGCAACTGTTGTCAGTCAGCAACATGGTTCTCACTTTTGAAAGGAAGGCAAATCAGGGTATTTTTAAGTCGTGTGTGTGTGTGTGTGTGTGTGTGTGTGTGTGTGTGTGTGTGTGTGTGTGTGTGTGTGTGTGTGTGTGTGTGTGTGTGTGTGTGTTTAGAGATTTTTGCCTTTCATTTGTGACAGGACAGTGGAGCAACCACATGCATTCAATAGTGTCAGAAATTGGTAAATACAAGGGAAGGCATCTCATTGAAAGACAATTTGACATGCACACACACACACACACAAATGGCAACGTAACTTTCATGGACATATTGGTATGATTATGAACTGTGCCTTTGTACTTTGGGAGTATGAACGTAGGAGTGTGGGGTGCTGTATAAACAAATGCTGTTTTACTCCCTGACATTTACCTGCCAGCTCGGTCATTCACATTGTTTCAATACACACCCTGCACTTTTCATTGTGGGCTTCGGAAATTGAGAGAATCCCACTCCGAAGCCTCCAAACTTGTTGGTTATCTGTTATTGGATTTACAAATCCCATTCATCTCTATGGAGAAGTTAGTTTTCAGAGACTGACTTAGCATAGTAATAATTTCCTTGATTGGTCAGTTGAAGATTTTAGGTTTTGGCTCCCAAAAGGTCAATTCAAATACATTAAAATACCATATCAATAAAGTCAATTCAGCACTCACCCTTGACTCCAACTTCTGAATCTGCTTCTTGCCACCCTTCATGGCGATTTGCTCAGCTTCATCCAGGCGGTGCTGCAGGTCCTTAATGGTCTGCTCCATGTTCTTCTTCATGCGCTCCAGGTGAGCACTGGTGTCCTGCTCCTTCTTCAGCTCCTCTGCCATCATGGCAGCATCAGTGATGGCCTTCTTGGCTTTCTCCTCAGCATTCCTGGACTCTCCTACAGCCTCCTCCACCTCATTCTGCAGCTGGGATGTATCACCCTCCAGCTTCTTCTTTTGATTCAAAAGGCTGGTGTTCTGTGTGAGAAATAATATGTTTCTTCTTGTTTTTCTTCGTATTTCTCTATATACTATTTCAGAGCTATCATGACTGAGTATTAAATTATAGTTAGTTTTATACCTGAGAGTGGAGCAGCTGCACTCTTTCGCTGACATCAAGCAGCTCCTGTTCAGCCAGTTTCCTGCCTCTCTCAGTCTGCTCTACCAAGGATCTCAGCTCATCCAGTTCAGCCTGCAACAGATTGTTGCGTCTCTCCACAATGGCAATGTTCTCTTTGAGATCATCGTTAGCACGCTGGGATTCATCCAGGTGCAGTTGAGAATCCTGTAAAGAATACCAGTACACAGGTCAATTTGAAATATAAGTCAGACTTAAAATTCATCCAATAAAAGCTCTAATGTCTTATTGTCATGAACCTTCAGATGTCCATAGAGACCCTTGAGTTGCTTTTGAGCCTCAGCTGCCTGCCTGTTGGCTTGGCTAAGCTGGATCTCCATCTCATTGAGGTCTCCCTCCATCTTCTTTTTCACTCTGAGAGCCTCATTCCTGCTGCGAGTCTCAGACTCCAGGGAGCTCTGCAGGGTGTCCACCACTCTCGACTGGTTCCTCTTTGCCTGCTCCATCTCCTCATCCTTCTCAGCAAGCTTACGTTCAATGTCAGCTTTGACTTGATTGAATTCCAGCTGAGCTCTAAGGATCTTCCCCTCCTCGTGTTCTAGGGAGCCCTATTGGAATGAAGGGGTGGAATTGTTACATTGCTACATTTTGTCATTGAGTTCACATCCTGGGATCTACAGTTATAATAAAGGTACAGTGGCTGTCAGATTTAAGGTTGTATGTAGTAGGTAGTTACCTCTGCTTCCTCCAAAGCAGTCTGAATCTCAGATTTTTCTTGCTCAAGGGTCTTTCTGGACTTCTCAAGTTCATGGATGCTCTTTCCGGTCTCACCAAGTTGCTCAGTGAGATCAGAAATCTCCTCTGTAGAGAGAAAATGGTCATATTAATTGTTTGGACTGCAAGGGTGAGGAAATGTGTAGACAAAAATATTAAATAAAGTCAATTTTGAGAGACCTTGCAAGTTTTTGTTCTCCCTCTTCATAGTCTCCAAGTGATCCAAAGATTCTTCATATGAGTTCTTTAGTTTAAAGAGCTCAGTGCCAAGAGATCTGGCCTCTTTCTGGGAGCCCTCCAACTCAGTCTGGGACTCTTCGTACTTCTGCTTCCACTCAGCCAGGACCTGGGTTAAAATGGGATTGTTAGTTTCTGCCCAGTGAATTCAAATTTAAATATAAAAAGTGGCTATTTAAAGGTTTACCCTAAATGATACATGATCGTATACAGTAGAAAAAAAAACATCTGAACCTTATCAAAGTTTCTTTGCTTCTTGTCCAGTGCATTTGCAGCAGAATTGGATCTCTCCACATCTACCATGAGATCTTCAATCTCATTCTGTAGTCTATGCTTAGTTTTCTCCAGGGAGGAGCATTTGGCATTGACAGCTTCCACAGCTTCCTCTGCATCTTGCAGACGCTGAGCCAGCTTCTTCCTGGATAGCAGGAAATCAGTGTCCCGTGTCAATCAGAATCAGGAACCACATAATACTTATGTCTGTTACATAGTTTAGGTTTGAGGGACTCTTACTTGGAATCTTCCAACTCCTCAGTCCTCTGGATGGCATCAGTCTCATACTTGGTCCTCCACTGAGCCACCTCAGAGTTGGCCTTGGACAGACTGCGCTGCAGTTCAGCCTTGGCCTCCTGCTCCTCCTCATATTGCTCTCTTAGGAGGTCAGAGTCATGGCGAGCAGACTGCACTGCATGGGCTAGGGCATTTTTAGCCTGAGAAGTAATTATGATTGTATGAAACATGTTGATAGAGTCATCACACGTGCCATGACATTTATAAAAAAGATAGAAAAACTATATTGATCAAACCTTGACTTCCTCCTCCAGTTGTCTCTTAAGGTCTTCAATCTGCTGGGTGTATGACTGCTTGCCTCTAGTTAGCTGAGAGACAAGAGAGTCTTTCTCCTCCATCTGCCGAGCCAGCTCACCTTTTTGATAAATTATTAAGGTTGTCATTTTTAATATTTAAGAGTGAAGAGTCATAAAAATACATCATCTTATGACTACATAGTCAGTAGAATGAATGTACCATTTTCAGTTGTAAGCTTAGCTTTTTGCATGGTGAAGTCATTGATGCTGCGTTGGCCTTCTTCAAACTTGGTTCTGTATTCAGTCATCTGATCCTCCAAAGTCCTGCACATCTTCTCTAAGTTTGCCTTGAATAGTAATTGGGAAAGTAGGTGACCATTAGGGATGTGCATTTCTGCCAAAAACACTATTCGAAATTCGATGGCCACTATTCGAATGTTATTCGGAAATCGAAAAAAAACCAGAAAGAAAGGTGGAAAAAAGGATGTGCGTTTGCTGAGGGACTCCCACCGTCATCCCTTGAAAACATGTAAATTCCGCCGACGTATCATAAAGAGTTCAATACTTATTTACAGTGGCCTTCCATCTACAGCACCAGGGGGGAGCAATCGCTAGAAAATGCTGTCGAGCGTACACCTCTGAATGTCCAGCAGCTCGTTCACTGTAGAGGGAGTCTGTGCATCCGTGACGAGAAATATTTCTCATTCCTTTCCCCTCCTTACATTCTCGTGGCACGGGAAAATAAACCCCACTGAAGAACAGTTGTTCGCTTTTTGGGCTGCATTAGAACAGACAGAATCCCGATTCGCACCCTCACTACCACCAAACGTTTTATAATAGACCTAGAAGTTGAGCGATCTTGCCAGATCGAATGGTTTACCGCCAAATCGGGCCGTTTAGGAAGGCGGTCTTCGGGTAGAAAAGGGCACACGATCATCATCTCATCTGGCAACCCTGCCAAGACTATTCGTTGCAGCAATGCAGGTTACGGTTTGAGGATATTTTGTGATACTGAATCGGTCATGCTTGTATGTATGCAACTTATTTGGTATAATTTACTCTGAGTTATTGACAACTATGTACATAGGTGTGTATATAACCCGTACGTTCAGTAAAGCTGACTGTGCAAGCCACTGGTGCAAGCTTCCCAGAAGACGCTGATGGTAACCTAGCAACATCACGAGCCCAGACAGAAAGATATTCAGCAGAGATTCTTTAAGTATATCTCTCTACTCTCTCTGATATTCAGACCCTCGTCTTCGCATGTAATGTCATTGTACAACATTATGCTGTGTTGTATTGTGTTGTATTATATGATGTTGTGTTACATTTTATTATAGATACACAACACATACGGCAAACGAAGCATCACATTATTTTTGACACTTTTAGAAGTTCATTTCACATACAGGAAGAACTTTGCTTATGGACTGATGACGTCATTAAGTAAAAGTTTGTGGTTACGGGAGTCTTCACCAAGATGGCGGTCTGCTTTGGTCTGACTGCTGAGAAATCCGAAAAATTCGAGGCCCATTGCCAGTCTAGGTTAATCTATGTCTTTGATTTGATCAAAACGTGATTTGCTTGGTCTTAAAAAGGCGGGGATAACTGCGTCCCAGCCAATCTGGACACATCCGGACCGGAAGACTATGACGAGATTTCAACAGCGGCAAAGAAGGTGGATCTATAGGTCTGTGGGTGGATCTACCTTTTTTGACAGCGGGTGTACCAGGTCGCCCTCTCGTGGAATGAAATCATCACGGCGCTAATTCCATGACGCGCTTACCGACGTTGGCACATGCTTGTAAAATCCGAGACTCTCTCTGCCACCCGAAGAGAAATCGGACTATAATCGAAATAGTACTGGTTTTGTAACCAACGTTCATACATTCCTAACGTGGCGAAGATGGAGCATCTGACAACAGGGTTGTTTGTTTCTCTTTTTACTGTTGCAAGTGGGTTGTGCGACCATACATATGGATGATACCACTCTGAGTATGCTGCATTTGAGCATAAAATGCATTTCAGCATGTAGAAAATGAAGCAAGTTCAACTACACATACATGAATCACATGAGCTATGAACACCAATTACGGCAGATTCCTCACATCATGGAGGAGGTCCCATGCCAACACAGTTGCTCTTGTGGTACTGCGTGGCTGCTTGACAAAACTTTTGTTCCCGCGATGGTTTAACGCCATGTGAAACGAATGCCGCGCAGAGGTCACTCCCTTAAACTGCGTCGTGAACGGAAATTCTAACCAGGATGCTTCATGCGGACACAGTGAGCATGCTCGCTGCCCAGCAAATTTGCTGCCTGGTTGAAAAAATGGCATCATGAACGACCTTAGTGTGTGTGTGTCGGTGGGGGCGGGGCGCTTTCAGACATATTCGCCTTACGTGTTGGAAATGAAAGATGAGCATCGTATTTAGAGCTACTAGGTTAATTTAATTAATGCAACCCTGCAGTAGTTTTCATTTGTCACTTAACACTGCAAGGGAGGCCAACACAGATTTTTTTTTTAATTTGGGGTCTGCATTTTATATGAATGTCAATGTGGATTTTGAGACTGGCTCGATTTTTTTTATTCAACAGGACTATTCTAAATTCGAAAGAATAACGAATATTCGAACATTCGGATATTCTTGCACATCCCTAGTGACCATCAGGCAACCATCCTGACCACATTTAGGATTCGTGAAATGAATTACATCATGAATACTGTAGTGTACTGCCTGTCCAATAAATGGAAACCATAATTCTCTTTCATACAGTGTTCTGAATGTTACCAACGTAATTTAAGTTTTTACTTTTTACCTTGGTCTTAGCAACTTGCTCCATGTTGGAAACAACATCATCCAGCTCCAGGCGGAGTTCACTTTTCTCCTTCTCAAGCTTCTGTTTCACTCTCTGAAGGTTATCAATCTGCTCCCCAAGGTCAGCTACGCTATCTGCATGCTTCTTCCTCAGTGTGGAAGCAGTTGCCTCATGTTGCAGAGTTGACTCTTCAAGGTCTCTGCGCAGCTTTTGGAATTCAGCCTCCCTCTTCTTGTTCATTTCAATTTGGGCTGCAGTGGCACCTCCGGCCTCCTCCAGCCTCTCACTGATCTCCTCCAGCTCTCTGGCCAGGTCAGCTCGCTGCTTCTCCACTTTGGCTCGGGCAGCTCGCTCAGCTTCCAGCTCTTCCTCAAGCTCCTCAATGCGGGCCTAAACAAGAGATATCACCCTGTAACTTTTCTTAAACTGAGAAAGACTTATTTTACAACTCAGAGTTTTTACTGTAATTATTTTTTTCCTTACCTGAAGCTCCTTCAGTTTCTTCTGGAGCTGGGCTGCCATGGCTTGCTCATCTTCAATCTTGCTATTTAGCTGACTGATCTCAAAGTCTTTCCTATTGTGTATAAAACAATATTGAATTAAAGATGAACACATCATCACCTTTTACTCTTTAACGGTCTGTTTTAAACTTACTTTTTGAGCCTTTCTTCCATTTGCTGTTTGTCATTCTCTAGATCCATTACATTCTCCTGGGACAACTTTAAGTCACCCTCAAGCTTTCTCTTAGCCCTCTCAAGATCCATTCTTAGTTTCTTCTCCTGTTCCAATGATCCTTCAAGCTTTTATGAGAGAAAGAAATTATTATGGAAATGTCCCAATTCACCAAATATTTTGAATACTCAGTCAACCTTTAATATTTTACTTTAATACTAATGCTACATTTTCATGGTTGCCTACATCATCAACTTGCTGCTCCAGCTTGGTTTTGGCCTTGGTCAGAGTGTTGACTTTGTCCTCCTCACTCTGAAGGTCATCCAGCGTTTGCTGGTGAGCCTCTTGAAGAGCTTTCTTCTCCTTGGTCAGCTTGGCAATGATTTCATCAAGAGCTGCCATCTCCTCAGTCAGGTTTTTAACCTAAAAGGAACACAGGTATCATTCTGTCCTATAATGGTGTTATAAATTAAACTTCTGTTCTAGTATGAGAAGTAGACCTCAGTGAAAATTACTCAATATAATAGTTTTCTCTGTGTATTAGCATGACTTAAACTTGTTCTGACCTTGTTCTCAGTAGCATGTTTCTCCTTTTCCACTTTAGCCAGTGTGAGCTCCAAGTCATCAATGTCTTTCTTGAGCTCAGAGCACTCATCCTCTAACTTCCTCTTCTTAGCAGTCAGCTCTGAATTCATCTCCTCCTCATCTTCAAGTCTCTCAGTCAACTCTTTGGCTTTGGCCTCAAGTTGAATCTTGTTCTTGATCAAACCCTCACACCGCTCCTCAGCATCACAGAGACTGTCTTGTTCCTGTAATAGTAAGTTATATTTTACTTTTTTTTAATCTTTGAAGAAGATGCTGAAGAAGATTGCATTTACAAATGTACGATGGGGTTTGAGGTCATGGGCTACCTTGCATAAATGATAATCCTACTTACAGTTTGAACTTGAAGCTGTAGGTCATTCTTCTCTTGGACAATTGAAACCATTTTCTCTTCAAGCTCTTTTCTCCGGGCCTCAGATTTAGCATAGGCCTCCTTCAGTTTAATGAATTCTTCCTTCATGTTGGCCATCTCCTTCTCAGCTTCAGCTGATTTCAGCAGGGGCTTGATCTTGAAGTACATCTTCATCCAGGGCCAATTCTTGACACCCATGAATGCACGGACGTTCCACTGGATCACCAGCAGTGCGTCTCTGTGTTGACATTAAATTAAAAGTTAAAAGAGTGGGTTTTTGTTAACTAGAAGTGCTTAACTATATAATTTCCAACTGGGAGGATACTTATTTTAGGTTATGCATCATTGTAATGGGTGACTTTAGTTTTCAAAGCAAACATTATGAAAAAGCTTTAAATCACGCATGTTGCTCTGAAATCAGTGTTGGACTACAACTTGGTAATGCAGGTACTAATGGAAGTAATACTGATGATGTATGATGCAATTTAAACAGCATTTAATCATGAAAAATTACCCTACACTTTCAATAGTCAAAGTCAATGATAATCGTAATTCTTAGTGTCTTTACCTGCGCTCAACAATCTTCTGGAATTCAATTCTCGCCAGAAGACCTCTAGATCTTGCTTGAATACCAGTGATGATGAGAGCAAGACGATCGTCTCTCATCTCTTCAAGAACTCCCAGCAGACCAGCCTTGAAGAACACCTGACACATATCAAACATGGAACAGATTACCATCTCTCAAAAGATGTGCTTAACATGCACATGTCTGTTTCAAGCAAATCAACTGTTCAACATGTCAACGAAAATCTTCACTTACCTTAGTATGTCCCAGCTTGTACTGTTCATGGTCTATGTCCAAGCTGCCCAGCAGTTTTTCTGCAGCCTTCTTGTTGTCCATAAACTGTCCCTCTGGGATGGCATTTGGGTTGAGGATACGGTATCTGAAATTCATCAGAAGTAATTGTGTTTTAATGGTTTGTGTTGTTTCTTTGATAATGTAATGAGGGCTAACTAATTTAACATGTATCCCACCTCTGTTTAAAATCTCCATACAGGATTCTATTGGGGAAGCCCTTTCTGCAGATTCTGATGCCTTCCAGAACGCCGTTACAGCGCAGCTGGTGCATGACCAATGGATTCTCCATAGCCCCAGGAGTTTTGGACTCGTTGGGGATGATGCAGCGCACAAAGTGGGGGTGAGTTGACCTCAGGTTGGTCATCAGCTTGTTCAGGTTCTCCTGTAGTAAAATATTTATTTAGCATTTAGGTATGGATTTGTGTACAAGTGGCTACTATGAATAGTGTGCATAGAAATAAATACTTACTCTGTGCAGGGCTGACACAGTCTGGAAAGAAGATCCTTTCTTCTTCTTGCCACCACTTTCCTTGCTCTCTGTAGCTGTGAAAGTAGTGCAGATCATAGTTTCACGAGCTTGGCACTATTTTAGACACAATTAAATAGACATCATTATTATTTTGGACAGTACAAATACAAGTACGTGTGTGTAACCTATGTAGGTGGGTTTCTCAGCTTTTTCATTCCAAGCCCTCCTTCCCTAGAGGGCGCTGCGCCAAGAGCCCTTCTCTCACAGTCACCAAGACTTCCCCCTGTATTTTTTTTTAAAAAGATATTTTTATGGGCTTTTTGGGCCTTTAGTTCGGATAGGACAGTGAAGGTGCGACAGGAAGTGAGTGTGGAGAGAGATGGGGCAGGGTTGGGAAATGACCCCGTCTGGACTCGAACCGGGGTCCCCGTGGGTGGGCATGCAAGCCCAAGAGTGGGGGGCTTAGCGTGCTGCGCCACAGCACCCCCCCTTCCCCCTGTATGTAACCCGGAACTCATCCACCCCTGTTAACTCTTGTTCCAGTCCTACCCAGGATTGGACGTATAAAGAAAAGTGCACTTCTGAACAAAGCTTTTGTTTGCTATTTTATTTGCTATTTAGGCCGCATACAAGCAATAGACCATTTAGTTCATTTACAAAGCTGTAAGTTTAACCCCTTTGCAAAGCTACAACATTGCAGAGCGCAGTGTTATTCCCTTTGGAAGCTGGGACCTTTTCCTCTTTCAAGGTTTATCCGGATCTGTGAGCTAAGGATACGCTCACTATGAGTCTCGCGGATCAACTTCTCACATTTGGAGATTCAACGACCAGGATGCTGCTTCGAATCTCAAGTCGCAAGGACTCGCCATGCTCTCCGGTCCGAACCCAAGATCATAGGAATCATGAGCTCTCCCACGTTACAGTAGGCGATCTAAGCAATGATAGCTACTGAGATAGTTTAGATGTGTCTTTGATTTGAGCGTTAGGCGATTTTCATGTACATGTCTTATTCTCTGTCTCTCTCTCCCTTTGTTAGCTTAGACTCCACTATTACTAATGGTGCATTCCAGTCCCAAATCATCCCAGTAGGAGATTGCACTTATCCAACCTCCTACTACGAAAAACGCTCTGGAACGCCAGTCGAAATGGGAGCTCCAACTACCGAGGTCGGGTGACTCGCACTACTCCCACCTCAACAAATCGAAGTCGGATAATAATGGCGGCCCCCATGGAGCCGTTATTTAAAATGACAATAAATAGTGAAACTCCATTTCTCTTTTATGCAGCTGTTCCAAACACAGCCATTTTACTCAGCATAATCTTCGTGTTATTGCATGATATTGTGTCAACATAAATGTAACATTATGACAGAGTAACTTTTATGGCTTCTTTTTGGGCTCGTATCAAAACACCCCGCTAAAGTCAGCTCAACGGCGGCGGTGGCCATGGATGTAGAACTTCCACTTCAACTGTCAGGAACGGCAGCTTAAATGTCCAGGTAGGATAAGTGTGATCTCCTACTAGGATGATTTTGGACTGGAATGCACCATAAACCCTCTTCTGGTCTTGTGTACGAAACACTGCGAGTTTCATGCGGAACGACCTGAGTGGTTTCAAACATTGTATCAATGCATATCAGCGTTTTGGATGTTCCGTTGACTCTCCGAATGTACTCATTTGTTTATTAGACAAACCGTGCGCAGGGCTACTGCCCTGACTATGCCCATCGTGGTCTTATGCTAGCCAGCCAAGGCACCACACCACACACCGGTATCAGCTGCTAGCCCCGGCAACACGAGCTGCCCCCTTACGCTGGCATACACATACACTGTTTCACATCCTTTCTCTCTCTCTCTCATTCTCTTCCTCTTTCTTCCCCTTTCCTACTCTGTCTTTGAGAGCTCTGAATTGGGTTAGCTTAGGGCTCGAGATACTCAAGCTAAGCTAGCCCATTGTTCCATCTTACCGATTCTCTGCTCACTAGAGAACTGGCACACATAGCCACAGAGCTACATCTCTCTCTCTCTCTCTCTCTCTCTCTCTCTCGCTCCCTACATCATTCCTTCTCCCTCAGGAGTATTTAAGCTTGTAGAAACCCCCTGACATTTCTATACCTATTGGTACCCTTTCAGTGTAAAACCACCAATGGGCTATTCACCAGATAGCCATTACACTGTTGTATTGAATTCTCTGCGAGCTAATGCTATATCTATCCAGCTCTGTTTACACTTCCCCATATGTGAGCCACCATTTTGCCGCTTAGGGACCGGCAGTGAAGACAAGCGCTTCTCACTCGCTGCCAAAGATTTTCTAAGCTAGAGAAAGATCCCAAACTCTGCCCACCCAATGCAAAGAAGGGTGCTCAAATTCTGTCTCCTAAGAGACTGTTGTCCCCTCCTTCTAATTCCCTTTTTGTGGTGTATGGTGGTGGCTTGCACAATCTATAGCGCTAAGGGAACTGCATTTATTCTCAACCTTAAGACTCCAAAGGTCTCCTAACCGAAGGTCTCCTAAAGGGGTGTTCAACTGATATCACATGGATCCTGGAAAAGTATGAGCCTGAAGTATCTTCCTAATAGATGATCGTTGTTGCTACTCTTTCTCTCCTTCTCTCTCTCTCTCTCCTTCTTCCTCACTCGGAATTACAGAACTCCCAATACATTTGTGTGTGCCCTTTCGGGACTCAGAGCCTATAATTTCACTACATGTAAAATGTATGTGACAGATAAAAATCACTTGACTTGACTTAATGGAAAAATAACTTACCAGAATCAGCCCCAGCATATCCAGCAAACAGGGCAGCCAAAAGCTTAACAGTTGACTTCTGGTAGAGACCAACCACAGTCTCATTGAGGGGGTCCTTGTTCTTCACTAGCCAGTTGCCAATGTTGTAGTCAACAGTGCCAGCATAGTGAACTAGGGAGAAATGACCCTCTGGTTTCCCCTTGACAATTCTTGGCTTCTGGAAGCAGGCATTTTTGCCCAAGTGGTTGTCATAAAGCTTGGCTTTAAATGTGGCATCACTGGCCTTGGGGAACATGCACTCCTCTTCAAGGATGGACATGATACCCATGGGCTAAAAGACAAAACAGCAAACCATTTTATTCCCTTTGCCCTGCAATCTAATTAGCTCCTTTGTGCAGAACTTGTGTTTTAACCTAATATCAAATGGTGATGTCCAAGTCTTAATCTGTTACACAAGACTCTCTGTGATGTTGTTATGATGTAGTTGAGCTTTTTCAGTGAATGGGCCACCTGTGAACCCATCTACGAATTCAAGAAATCAGGTGCTTACTTTTTCAATGAGTTCAATGCAGGCAGCCAAGTCCATGCCAAAGTCAATGAACGTCCACTCAATCCCCTCCTTCTTGTATTCCTCTTGCTCCAGCACAAACATGTGGTGGTTGAAGAACTGCTGCAGCTTCTCATTAGTGAAGTTGATGCAGAGTTGCTCAAAGGTATTGAACTGAAAGAAGTCAATCAGTCATCTTCATCTTAATTTTGTTTTTGTTGCAGGGTAAAGCAGTGTTAGATTTTTTTTTAAAATTAATTTTGTCACCAAAACTTACATCAAATATCTCAAATCCAGCAATGTCCAGCACACCAATGAAGTACTGACGAGGTTGTTTGGTGTCCAATTGTTGGTTGATTCTGATCACCATCCACAAGAACATCTTTTCATACACTGACTTGGACAGTGCACCAATAGAGTAGTACACCTAAGATAATAATTGAAGACATGAATAACTACATTAAAAAAAGCATGAACATATAGCCTATGTATTACATGTAACACTACACTACCCTTAAATTAAGTGACAGGTGTTCACTTCAGGTAAAACAAAACCTTTGTGTTGTTAAATTAACTGTTGGTAAACCTGCAGCATTCTACCTGCTGGACATTTTGTCCCTTGGTGACCCACTCGTTTCCTACTTTGACCCTTGGGTGGCACAACGCCTTGATGAGGTCAGCAGAGTTCAGGCCCATGAGGTAGGCATATTTGTCAGCATCTGTGAAGATGTTCCATTTATTTCTCAAATGATGTACAGTAATTCTCGTATTAAGACATGGTCTATACGACATGGGTGCCACAACTTATTACTGTGAAGGTGTAATCTTTGAATTTAGAATTGTTACCTTCAGTTCCATCAGCTTCTGCCTGCTCCTCTCTCTGCTTCTGCTTGAACTTGGTGTTGCCAAAATGCATAATGGCACCAGTCAACTTGTAAATGCCGTTTTTCTCATCTTGAGTAAAGCCCAGCACATCAAAAGCGTCCTGTAACCAATCATACACATGCTTGTCACTCATATCACACAAAAGTGTATATCAAAACTTGGGAAAGATTGTCAAATCTATGGTATAAGCTAAGTATACTGACATCAGTTGCTTGCAGTTCATCCCCATCATCAATAGATGCTACTTGAGTCTCTCCTTGGGAGATGAAGGCGTAATCATAGGGGTTGTTTGTGATCAGCAACATCTCTGCAAAAAAGACCACAGCAGAAGAAATGGCAGTGGAATTAAGCAATATGACACAAGTGGGAGGGGTGCTGGTAACGGATATTGTCCCCCGTTGGCTCAGTGATGAAGTCACAGGGAATAGATTTATTGAAAGATGTGTTCAAACAAAAAGGTAACAAAAATGGTAACAATAATAACAAAGGTCATACCTAGCAGTTCTGGTTTCCTCTGAGAGAGGATCTGGTAGAAGATGTGGTAATCTCTCTCAGCCTTTAGCTGGAAAGTCACCCGAGACTTCTCCAGAAGATCTGTAAAATTAGAAATATTGAAACAAAGCCCAAGGGTTTGCGAGGTGTACCAAACATTTGAGAGAGATAATATGTAATATAGTATTTCTATTCTGTGTGAGGAACTTACATGTTTCAATATCAGCAGAGGCAAGTTTGCCACTAGCAGCAAAGTGGATCCTGATGAATTTACCCTGTGAAACACAGAAGTAAATATCCCTGTCTTCAATATGAAAGCGAACGCGAAACCCACCTGGGAAACTCCAACTCCTATTGTCATTGCGACACAGCACTCCACAACACACAAGTGTTCACTGCACACTGCATACAATGAAATTGCATTTTATGCTTCACCCATGCTAGGGGACAACCCCCAATTGTGCCCCAAGGGAGCAGTGCAGCGGGACGGTACCATGCTCAGGGTACCTCAGTCATGGAAGAGGATGGGGGAGAGCACTGGTTAGCTACTCCCCCCACCAAACTGGCAACCTTTGGGCTACAAGTCTGATGCCCTAACCGCTTACCCATGACTGCCCAATATAATTTCCACCCAGCATAATGATGACAAGCTCAGGCACATCTGGGAGATAAGAGGTGTGATTTAACATTTGGGTCTTTGAGGTAATCACAGATATGAAGGTAAATCTTTGAGCATAGTAATGTACAAGTTTCAATATCTGCTGAGGACAGCTTGCCAGTGGTTCCAAAGTGGATACAGATTCATTTACCTTAGCATGAACAGATTGCTCATATAAAAATAAATTTAAAGCAGTACGAGTATTGAGATGAAATCAATTTGGAAGTCATCGGATGGCTTACGAATCGGGACGAATTGTCATTCCTGATGGTCTTTGCATTACCAAAGGCTTCCAGGGCAGGGTTGCACTGGATGATTTGATCCTCCAGGGTACCCTAGATGACAGAAACAAGTTATTTAGAGGACCTTTTATAGACACAGTGAAGACAGCACACACCAAGACTTATCTGTACAATAGGCAAAAAAAGAAAAAAAAGTGTTTATGCAAGATTTTTCCAGATGCAAGTTATTTATCATCTGACTTGGGTGTTTATCAGATGCATATTGATGCATATTGAAGAACTTCATTTACCTTTTTTTCATCCACCTTATCCTTCTTTCCAGGGGATGCTGCAATGCTGGCAAAGTACTGGATCACTCTTTTGGTGTTAACAGTCTTTCCAGCACCAGATTCTCCACTAAGAGTCAAAATTGACATGTTGAATTTACTTCACGAAGAAGTCTGTTAAGCTTAATGACTTAACATTCAATGTGAATTACATCATCATACTGTATGTGTTTAAACAGTACTCACGTGATAAGGACAGACTGGTTCTCTCTGTCTGTAAGCAAAACATACAGAATTTTAATAATATAAGTATTATTTTCTAAGTAAAAAGAGAATTCAACCCGGCGCTGGGGTGTTTTAAAACTAATCCAAAGTGGTGCTTTTGGGGTAGGGGAATCCACAACAATCAAAGCAAAAGGCCCCAGGCACTCCAGAGTATATCCACAAGAAGAAGGGAATACGTTTAAAAAGCATTTATTAGAAGAGACTACTTAATGCCAAAATGTTTCGACCACAAATGGTCTTCATCAGGTCAAAACATTTGGCCTTTTTTAGTGCCACTTGTAAAAGTAAGTAAAGGCATTCCCTTCTTCCTGTGTATATACTCTGAAGTGCCCGGGACATGTTGCTTTGTTTATCAATAATTGTTAAATAGTGGTTTTTTTTATCATTTTTACTTTAAAACTGATTTTCAACACAAAGTTTTACCTGACAGCATGTATTGGTAAGCATTGTCAGAAATGGAGAAGATGTGAGGAGGAGCTTCAGTCCTCTTCTTGCCTCTGTAGGCAACAACAACTTCCTGGTTGTATACTGGCAACCACTTGTAGGGATTGACAGTGACACAGAACAACCCAGAGTAGGTCTGTAAAGACATGTAAAGACAGATTCATTATGAGCAATTCAAAGTCCAAAAAAAGTCAAAATTCAAGACCATCATCTTTGACAGTTGTTTTGGTCAGTATATCAAACTGTCCCCCAATTTAGATTTTTTTTTACTCACATAGATCATCCAGGCTGCATAACGCTCTTTGAGGTTAAACAGCACAGCAGGCTCATGCAGGAAGGTGAACATCGCCATGTCCTCAATTTTATCGAACTTTGGCGGGTTCTGTTGGTGGACATCAGTCTCCTTCACGGTGACAGTCTATGCAAGAAAATGAATACGCATTTTGAAATTACTGTTCTTTTTCACCTCTGAGAATTTATTTTCTGTACGTCGAAGAAGTTGGATTCAAATATCTGTGAAATCTACACATGGCATGTCCGAAAAAAGGAAAGAGATTTTAAAATAAATACAGTAGGGACAGAAGCATGACATACACACTAGTTACTCAGCAAGGTTCAAGCCACTGTTATGGTTAAAGACAGAGAGATGTTGGAGGGCGGAGTCGAGGGTTCTATGGAGGAGACGTGTTTAGTGAGGGCTCAACAAACTTCGATTTTAAAGACAAAGATGTTAGTGCAGTACCTTTCCAAACTCAGTTTCAGTTTTTGTTAGAGCACTTATTTTGTTTAAAAAAAAGTTTTATTGTATCAACTCACAGCAACCATTGTTACTCGGATTCTGAAGATACCTCAGTTCTAAAACAGCGACACGCCTACAGGTACACTAAAAATGCATTTCTTACCTTTCCAAACTCAGTTTCAACACAGACTCTGTCCCCCTCTCTGGCTTGGATCATCCCTTTTACGTACTCAACCTCAGGGTCCACCACAAAGCAGGCCTTCTTGATGTCAAAGGGGCGAGTCTGGGCCTCCAGACGCTCCATATCTGACTTCCTCAGAAACGGAGCCGCCGCCCCAAACTCTGCCATCGCTGCATCCCCCATGCTTAATCACCTTATCCTAATTCAGACATCGGGGAAAAAAATAAAACTCCTCCATGAAAGCATCCCCCATGGTTAATCACCTACATTTTGACATTTAAAAAGTGTTTATTTAAGACTGTAGAACGGATTGTCAAACGGAGCCACTGCCCCATGGTTCAGACTTTGAAAACGAAGGAAAGTCACAATGGTAGAACAGACATTTTACATGACAGACATTTTACCTGAAGTCATTGTGTAGGCACTGATACATTTTTGCACAGGTCCTGAAGTATGATATCCGTCTAAGTAGCCTATTTCCAAACAAATTGTTTTTCAATAGCTTTAAGAGATTATAGTTGTGTGCCATGACACCTTGACAATATTAAGGTCATTACAAGGGAGTTACATGGGGCCGGTTGCACCACATTTGGATTTGCAGTATTTTCAGCATGTGAATCTCACCTCGTTTGAGTTAAGCTTCAAATGGACAATGTTGATGTGATGTTACTTCTGAAAGTGAATAGAGAAGATACAGTGGCAAGATCAAACACATACAGTAGTATTCTCAGCTCTGTGTTGAGTAGCCCAACAATGTTCTTTCTCCACTGCAATATGCACAAATTGTGTCTGTTTCTCTGGTCCCTGATAGCCTAGGACATCACATGCTGCTTTGCACAATAGCCCCGATCTGTAAGACAGCATAGATTCTGTCCCTCAGCGAGGGTTCCTGATCATGGTCTCCAATAAGAGAGCAGGGAGGCGTGGAAAGACGATGACTGCAGTTTGTTTGAATAGATACTACTGACACGATTGTCTAAGGGCTACGTATACCAAATGATACACATTCGTAATGCCCAATAAACAGTCGTCGTCAATCGTAAACCACACTCCTGCCTACGAGATTTACAGTACACAGGTCTACAGACCTTATCTCGCTTGTGATTAGGTCTGGTGATAACCAGGCAAGGTCCCTGATGAGATGCAGTACCACCATGTGGTAGATATCTGAATGGTGTTCGATACTTTTGTCAACCAGCCTGCCCATAATGGCCCATTCAATATTTGATTCATTACATAGACTGCCATCTGTCTGTCTGTCTGTCTGTCTCTCTATGTGTCGTTTGTCTTGATTTACAGTTTTATTTTATTATTTTCCTTAATTATTCTAGCCTTCATCCACTTGTCTCTTATCCTACCTATTTGTTAACTACTGTACCTGCCTGGTTGACCCTCATGTAGATCAGCTTACCTCTGGGTTGGTCTATGCTGTGTCCACTACCACCACCACGACTGAAAGCCACGAATGATTTGCTTCTTTTATAGGGGAGAGTCGATCCCAATATGGAGGTGAGCAACAAGTTGACCCCGGTCTCCCTATATTTTATAAAAGGAAAACCTCTGAATGGCTCCCATCCAGACATATGATTTGATATGGTGATTGACACAAACGGGAGCCAGTGTAAATGCAAATGCAGGTGGGGGAGAGGACAGCAGGACAGGGCAGCAGCATCAACTCCTGAACCCCAGACCATATCTAGGAGTTTGCTATTGTCAGATGGAACTCTCAGCATGTACACTATTTTAAAATCCATTTGGTCATTTACATAACCAAGAACAAAATGCTGACCTATTGCATGATGCTCAATGAATCTCTACTGGCACACACACACACACACATATATATATATATATATATACGTATACCGTATATATATATAATTTTAAGTGACCATATGTATCTACTTCTGTACATGACAATTGGTGGTTAAATAAAACAATATCTTAATTATTTTCCTGCAAACCTTTGTCTGTGATTGTTAATGATAAATGCACGGTCACATTGCTGGCAATGTGACAAGGGAGAGAAACACTATATGTTATGTGCCCTTTAAACATTTACTAAGTTGAACGAGGTCAAAACGACAGCTACAGCTGTCAACTTTTGTAGACCAAAGCAAGGTCAGAGCATGGGGACCCCTGATGTATTGTCAACCTGTTGTTCACATCCACCTCGATTAACCTGTGCAATTCAGCTTAGGTTCCTTTTATTAGTTTACAAGTGGATCACATTGGCAACAAGGGGGTCAAGAAAGCTGTGACACACTAAGGAAAGCACCAGGCCACCCACAAGGTGTTAATGCTGTGTCTTTAAAACGCTCACACGTGTGTGCATCACCAGTGGCGGAGCCAGACATTTATTCTTGGGGGAGCAATGGGGTAGCCACATGAATTTCACAGGGGCATGCTCTTACACAAAGAAAAAAAACACTCAAACACTATAGAATAGATAAAGAGAATGATTTTCTTGGGTTCTTATGACACCTGTGAGTGTTAACAGATTGAGCGGTTTCCGATTGTCATCTATGGGTTAAAGAAGGGCTTTGGGCAGATACACATTCTGTAGAATTGTGTTCATATAAATCAAGACTTCTGTTTAATTCTGGCAGGATTTTAGTTTTAAGGCGTTCTTTTTAGTATTTTTGGGTTGGTAATCATTGGTCACATTTGGCAACCATAACACCCACTGTGCACCCTATAACTGCACCCTTAAGTTTTAGGTCTTCTGTTATGTCAAACAGTATTTTTTGTGATTTTTTTGTAAGAATTTTTGTGATTTGACCCTCAGAAACCCATTGCATTGCAAATGGCAAGATTTACAAAGAATTAGGGTATATAGTGCCTTACATTGACTGAACTTAACACAAATTAGGCCAACATATCCCAACACCACAAAAATAGTATAGAAAAGATCACATTCCAAGTAAAAACATGGCCATTTTTGTATACTGTTAGCTGTCTTTTCTGAATACATTTCGAACCATTGTAGAAGTAATTATTTAATATGTAGATGTGCCAGAAATGTGGGAAACATGCGTTTTTGAGAAAAGTGATATGAAGGGCTGCTCTTATTTAGAAGGAAAATACCTAATACCTGGGTGCTAAGCCATTGGAATACACAGACAGGTGTGTACACCTGTAGGCTATCTGTGTTTGTGTATACGAGAATCATATAGTGATTTGAGATGATAAAGATAAGTGTTTCACTGAAGCCCTATTGTAGATTTTCATTTCTCAGAAATGAACTTAAAAGTTTCTGCATCAGAGACTTTGTAAAATTAGGTGCTTAGGTGTCTGAGAATTGATCAAATTATTTTCTACCATCTGTGTTTTACTGTTTTTATGTAATTTCAAATTTCCCATCAATAATTTGAGTCTGAACTCAGACTGCACATTGAAGAGTTACTTCCATACTAAAATTCAGTCACTGTAATGTTGCAATGCTGTTAAGAACTTGCTACAGTTCACACACATAAATAACAATGCTATCAAAGGTGCTGTAGGCCTACGGACATTCTTTTAAAATACTCATTAGCATATAGTCTATTCCAACACAAAGACAGCAATTAGCATATGCCAGTGAATATTTGGACTTTAGACATGAGGTTTGAGTTGAATTCACAGGAATTAATCATGAAGCTACTTTCATTTACCACCAGAAACGAATCTATTGATTTATCACATGGGCAATAGAGCATTATATAGTACTGAAAAATCTTAAAAAGCACACATCTGCTTCGATGAGTCTTTGCCGTCAGACCGTACAGCACAGAGAGTTCCCATGCATACCACTATACAGAAGGCATTCTAAGCTTTCGAATGGTATGCCCAAATTCACAAGGATGGTGTTTACACAAACTTGCATCAAAATGTGTGTGGGGAAAATGGTTATCCTTTATTCACTCGCGATAGCGATTTGCGGGCAATCTATGCGCTTCGTGTAATGCGAGTGGGCGGGGCTACTGTCCATTTTCTGGGGGAGCACTTGGGGTAGCCAATCAGATTTCAAGGGGGTCAAATGCTACCCTAGCCACCCCTGTAGCTCCGCCCCTGTGCATCACATGCTAAAAGATGACCTTGCACTTCCAAGGATGAGCGATCCTCACTCTCCATACTCACACATCCTTCATTAGAGAGGTGTGTAATGACTGCATATTTCCTCTAATTATATTCTCTGATTGGATGAAATCATTAAGACATTTCAGATACTGCTCAAATAGTAACTTTAGAAGTGAACTTACACCTTGTCCTCAACCTGACATGTATCAACACTGTGACAACAGCTGTCTAGGAGATAGCCACCGACCAACTGTTCTCAATCAAAGACAGGCACTTACAATTGTCATATTAATGACACAGAGCTATCTTTGTGCTTTAGTGAGAAGACTAAGGAAACAGCGATTTGTCAGTGAGACATGTTCTGTCATCGGCTATTAGCTACCTGACTTTGGCCTTGAAAGTAAATAGCTGGTCTGTTTAGGCCCAAGGACAGACGAAAGCACCTGCGGTATTGACAGCATGCACCAGAGCCATTAATAAACCTTCTCCCAAGGTTGCTGTCCCTCAAGCCGTTAATTAAGTGACAAACAAACCTTGGCACACCGTGTTGTTTACCATACAATGTTGCCTCCTTCTATTTGTCCTTGGGTACAAAGATAACCCTGTGAATTTCTTGCTGAACACCATCTAGACACACACAAAGAACGTTTACGTGTAAACTTGCAACAGAGGGACTTGAAGCACATAAAAAACATCTCAGGATGAATACAGTCTTATTCTGATTTCATATTCCTTTTGTATCAGGTTACCTTGTATGTATTGTGATTATTATCAGTACATCATGCAACATACAGATTTCATTCCTTTGAATCTTGAGTCCCTGGGCCTAGACCCAGTAGGCCCATGCAGTAATCTGTCCTTGAGTGGTGCATGTCATCTTGTCATCTCCTTCAGGGCCCCTGACCACTGCAGCTGTTCCAGGAAACAGGCTCCTCCCCTGGGTCCATTGGCCAGCAGCCAACTTTGAGCTACTCTGAGGTTCCCGGCTGTTCCTTTCAGCAGATGGCCACTTCATTGAGAATATGCCCAAGGAAGCAAAAGGATGGCTCTGTGATTGTTAATCACTCCCCCCAGTTACGCATGGATTTATTTCATCTTAAATGTAAGTAGCGTAATAAAACCCAGACCAGTGATTTGATGTCAGTGGTGTAGTCTACGTAGAACGCGGGTATACGGAGTATACCCACTTCTAAATTTCAGGGATTTCAGTATACCCACTTAAAATTGATTGATCCATTGATTTGAATGGCACAAATATATACAGTATACCCACTTCAAAAAATGCTCAAATATACAGTATACCCACCATAAAAAAGTAGACTACACCACTGTTTGATGTGGTGTTATGTAGGCTAAGCTATGGTGGATAATATAAAAGGCTCTAAAACTAAAATTCTGTTGCATTTTGAAATGTAGTGGAATCAGTATAGACTATTTCTCCCTTTCTAATTATACAGGAGGATTTTGTAGATGAATTTAAGATCCTGGTGACACTCAATGGAAGATGTGCGTTACTTGTTTGAAGTGGACACTCAGAAGTCATTACCTGGTTTCAGGTAAATAGCACTTTTTAAAACATGGACAGTGGGTACATTTTTTAATGTAACATTTTCGAAAAACATAACTTTCGCAATGCCCAAAAGTTATATTTTGAGTGAGAGAGAGAGATTTAAATTCGTTTTCATTTCAATTGTGATTTTGTTCCATAGGTTGGTAATTACATTACCGGAACATTCAGTCTGTATTATTTATTTCTTAGGTAGCCTATCATATACTGTTTGCTGGGTTAAATTATCACTGCAGTAAGTTAACCACTGGAGTGAACACGCCGCTACTCGACGTATGAAAGTGACGGCGCATTCACCCCGGTTGCTCAACTGCAACACCTATAGACTGTTTCCCATAAAACAAGCTTGTGATTTTCCTTGTAGAGACACATTCTTTGATAAAGCTGAGCTAAAGGTCCAAACCGATAGCTCAGCGCTACCAATACTGTATGAGTTTTCGGGAGGGAGGTTTACTAACATTCTATACCAAGTATCACCCCAATAGTAATTGCTGTAAGGTGTCTGCTAATGCTGCATAACTTTTGGGTGATATTTGTATGTTCAGGCATAAAATATGGTAACAAACCCATGTCCCCACTAGAATGGCCAGGATCTCAAAAAGGGAAAACATATTGTGTCAAGGGTAGTGTGGTCAGTACAATGGAATATTGAAATCGGCAAGAATTTTCCTTCAATCTATAATATACAATGACGTGCGTATATTTTTGAAACCCCTACTGACTTTTTACTTGTTTGCACACTTGGCACACTTAACATTTTCAGATCACTCCACAAATGTAAACATTAAACAAGGATGATACAATTGCAGTTTCTCAGTTTTATTTGTTGAGAGAATAATGCTATATAACCTGCATGAGGCTGTGTGAAAAAGTAATTGCCCCCTGAACCCTATAACTTGTTGTACCACCCCCAGCAGCAACAATTTTAGTCAAGTGTTTACAAGAACTGACAAGCAGTCTTGCACATCGCTGTGGATTAATTTTTGCCCACTCTTCTTTGCACAACTGTTAACAGCTACAGTGGATGGATACCATGCATAAACACAAATTAATGGTTACAAATGGACATGGAAATTATCCTTCCTGATTTGTTTGTAAAGAGCCAAATGCATGCTTACTTCAATCATCTTTTCTGAACTCTTGGATCCACCATCGCTGTCTTCTTGGGGTCATTTTAGTGTGACAGCCACTCTTAGAAAAGTTCACCACTTTCATCATGCTTTCTCCATTTGTGCATAATGGCTCTCAGCATGGTTTGCAGATGCCCTAATGATTTAGAAATGTCTTTGTAACCTTTTACAGTCTGAGACATTTCAATTTTTTTTATAATCTGCTCCTGAATGTTGATGGATCACAGTGTGATGTAGTGGGTTTGATATGACCTACTACACATTGTCAAACAGGTTCTATTCAAATTATCTCTTGATTTGAAAGGCCTGGTAACAGCCAGACTTGGGCAGCTTTGAAATATAGTTCACTTGTCCAAAATAATATGATTAATCACATATACCTCTTCATTTAACAAGGGGGTATTACTTTTTCACACAGGCTCATGCAGGTTGTATGCCATTATTCTCTTAACAAATAGACTGAAACACTGCATTTTAGGTTTGCTTGGGTCATCCTTGTTTAATGTTAACATTTGATCTGACAATGTTTCGTGTGTCAAATGTGCAAAAAAAAAAAAGTTTTTAAAAAATCAGTAGGGGGGCAAAAACATATGCACAGCACTGTATCATTGTTGATGTTGTTGTAGATGTGTCCTACTGTTGTTGTATGGAATTGATTATGATATTGAATTGATAGATGCACTGTTCAGTGTGTGTAACCTTGAGCTGAACATGCTTGAAATTATGGGTTCAGGCCGAGACATTCACTTAAAATAATCAATTGAAACGAGGCCAGAGGTTGTTGCATGTTCATTTATTCTACATCACTACAAGCCTGATTATGATCGACTTTCAAATCTCTTTCAGACTTGGTCTGACAAAGAACATAATTACATTTCCCAAACGGCCTGGTTGACCCACCTCCCTTGGTTTGCCACTGGTTGTTAACTACCCGGCAAAGTGGGAGGAGTTACCGATTTTTCCAGAGCTCAGAAACTATATTTGTATTGCTCTTGGCCTGACTAGAAGCAACGCTGAAGGTGTTGTGTCACTAGGATGGCGCAGCCTGGCTACATCACTACAGAAACCTTGGATGCCAGAACTCAAGGATCTGGGAGATCTTCAGGAGGATCTTCACTCCTCAGTTTGTCCTTTCTGTAATGGAAATGCATAATATCGTTATATGTATTACAAACAGGTGTAGCTTCCACATGTACCATACCTTTCCTGAATGTTGCAGCTAATTTGTGGGGATTGCATCTTTTAAAGTAGCCTTCAAAGATCATGTCCATGAGGCCCTGTGCCACTGTCTATACACTGTGTATTGTGGATGCACCCGTTCAAAACAGATCTCAAGAGCTGAAGTATTTAGGCAAGTATTTTTGAACTTTGGCAATAATTCAATGATCTGATTATACAATAAACAAGCTTGCAACCAGGTAAATGAATGGATTAACAACTTTTGAAGGTCACATACAGAAAATACATTAAAGTTCACTTTAAAAAGGTGAGGCCAAAATAATTTCCTAAACCTACAGCATATATTACATGTCTATTAAATACTAAATATCCAATATACCGTATGTGGAAAGTGCCCTGATTATTTCAACTTTATTTTAATGGAAAATAAAACATTGTATTGAAGGATTCTCCTGACTGACTTTGACACCAGCATCACAGCTCTTGGGTATTGAGTTATACTTGAAAATGTGTTGCTTCTTACCTTACCACCTGTGTCACGGCTCTTGGCTCTCATCTTGTTGACCTGAGACTCAGCTATGTCAGCTCTCTCCTCAGCCTCATCCAGCTCATGCTGCAGTTTGCGGAACTTGGTCAAGGTGCCATTGGCCTGCTCCTCCTGAAAAAGACAATGAATGGCATGCTGTAACTGAAATTCTCCTTACAATATAGATTGCTGATATGGTTGCCATTGCTACATAATTGATGACTTACAGCCTCCTCTGCTGTTCTCTTGTAGGATTTGACCTTCAGCTGCAGCTTGTCAACCAGATCCTGAAGACGATGCAGATTCTTCTTGTCCTCCTCAGTCTGTAGAGAAAAAGGTAGGTCAAAACTTCTGGATCCTAAGTCAATGCAATGAAATGAAATAGAAAGACAAGCACATTTCCTCATAATTAGGGGTAGAGTGGTGGTCTTTAGTACCTGGTAGGTGAGCTCCTTGATGCGACGCTCATATTTACGGATCCCTTTAACAGAGTCACCAGCCTTACGTTGCTCCATCTCCACTTCAGATTCTAGCTCCCTCACCTGTGTAGAAATGTTTACAAACCATAAAAAGATGACGATTGGCATTTTGGCTAAGCACTGCCCCGATAGCAATTGTTGCTTAGTCAGTCAGCAACATGGTTCTCACCATTGAAATTAATGCAAATCAGGTTATTTTTGAGTCTTATTTTTTTAATATTAACACACTGAATACCGGCGGTATTTACGGAATTATGTCGTACACTCCCAGCATTCTAAACCATGAACGGCGTGGGTGGAAAACATTGGTGGGAAAGCCAATGCAAGTCAATTGTTGGGAAAGAATAAACGAAAGACAAGGACCTGTAGACTAGCGTTGTTCATGATCAACATGCTGAAAACATGTTGTGTTGCCGGCTGTTCAAATAATATGGCCAAACAGCCGTGGCTAAAGCATTGACTGTGTTCATTTAGGCTAGCCGATGTAGCATTTAAGTTAATGAGACATTCGGTTTGTTTCCCCCAAAAAAGGGGCGTAATGCACATTTACAAGCAAAGTACCCGCATGACTGTTCCTGCGTATCGCACCGAGCAATCAAAAGCATTTTTGCCTTCAAAACCTCATCGCAGCTTCTCGTGCACGGCCTGTCTCACAAATAATCTTTACACACTCGGAGCCGGTCACACACAGAAGACAAAACATAGCCCAAAACACGTCCCTAAAGGCGTTAAGTCCAATGTCAACGACAAAATCCATTAATCGGTTGCGTTAATGTCTCCGAAGAGCTGTGACATGCATGCATGCCACTGTTTACATACTATAGCAATGCTAGCTTGTCACTGACAGCAGCAGCAAGGTCCTGTAAGGGTAATAATAGGTAATAGGTAAGGGTAATAATCCAATCACAGTTGGGGCGCAATGTGTAGGATTTGACCAAGGGCATTATCCTCCAGAAAGTTACAGTATGTGCTCAGCCGGACTCGGTGTAAAAGTGTTGTTGAACATCCTGCCTCTGAAAAGCACCACAGAAAGAATGGGGGAGAAGGGAATAGGAATGGGGAGGTAGGCAAAAACTGAAGGTCTTTTAAATGTAACAAACTGCAGTCTCTCTGAAGACCTGATGGCTTCTACAAGGATAGACCTGAGCAGAGCGCGATGTTATGGGCTTGCGAAATGAACTGATTAACGTGATTCTGTGATTTGTGATTTGTGTGAAACATACACAGACGCTGACTGTAGCTTATTAGAAGCACTAAGTAAACAATATTTTAAAAAAAAAAATCTTGTGTTTAACAAGACGGCAGCATCGCTGCAAGAGAGGGGTAAGGGGTGCAGCAGTGACGTCACCAAAGCAGGGCTATAGTTACAGACAGGAGGCGATTATCAAAATTATTCTTGGGTTGGCACCGAGCTTAGTTTTGTGATTAAAATGTCCAGATGATGACACAAGCTTTTGACTGCTATCTATGTCTGTTCTACTTATCACAGAGCTCCCAAAATCACACATAATAAGCATTGGAGTAGAGAGTTATGAAAAATGCAAAAAAAAAACGTAATAAAGGTTTTTTTCCAATTTGGGAGCTAAGGCATGGGAAGTAAAAACGGGTTTTCCTGTGACTTGGGAGTCAATGTGTTAATGGCTTTCATTTGTGACAGGAAAGTGGAGACAGGAAATGAGTAGGGAGAGAGAAACGGGGAAGGATCGGCAAATTACCCGGGCCGGAATCAAACCTGGGTTGCTGACGCAGCAACCCAGTGCTCCACTGTCAGGCCACGGAAGGGCCTCTTTTCAGACAGATATGATATGCCTTTGATAAGTGGCCACATTTCAGAGAGTAGTGGACAGAAAGGATTGTTTGCAGCTGAAAACCACATACATGCCATAACTAGTAGTGTCAGAAATTGGTAAATACAGGGGAAGGCATCTCATTGAAAGACAATTTGACACGCACACACACACACGCACAAATAGCATTGTAACTTTTATGGACATAGTGGTATGATTATGAACTGTGCTTGTGTACTTTGGGAGTATCAACATGGAGCGTGGGGTGCTGTATAAACAAATGCTATTTTACTCCCTGACATCTCCCTGCCAGCAAGGTCATTCAATCCACACCCTGCACTTGTTTCAATCCACACCCTGCACTTTTCATTTAGGGCAGGCGCGGTTCTTGCATTGAGGCGTTGCTAGGCAACCGCCTTAGGCCCCCAGCTTAGTCTCCAGCTGTAGGGGCCCCCTCTGACCCCCTTTGCAAATTTCACATGGGCCTATAGCTGGTAATTGGGCCCCTTTGGACGGTAATTCACAGACTAATGGTGATTTTCATAAATAATGAATTTTGTATGTTTAAATTGGAAACAAGAACAACACAATGCATTACAAAAAATACAGATTCTGTGCACACCCTCTCTTTCGCGTTAAAATGGACTATTCCATCCTTGCGTGCCATGTGCGCCAGGCGAGTTCCTAAACATTCACACAACCACGTCTTCAGATAAGGAGGATAACTGTCAAGCGCCACACTCAACAAACTCTTCATGGTCAGTAACATCAAGCGGAGCACAAAAAATAGGAAGGCACAAGATGTTTGCAGACAGCGCTTGCTATGTTCAGTGTTGTTAGACTAAACGCAGCGTCACCACTTAAAAGAAACAATTAACACCCATAGAGGGCAACAGCCCTAACACCAGCAACCCCCTGATTTGTTTGACAATGCCATGAGAAGTTGAGCAAGAAAGGAAAGCAGGCAAGAAAGCAACTCGCGCATTGAGCGTGGAGTAGGTTGCTCGATACTTCGAATAGACTTCTCAGGCGCGCGAGCGCAGGGAGAGTGAAGGCTGTCTTTCTGTTTATCTTGTGCACGCACGACTTCAAAGGGTTTGTTCGGGCGACAGCTTGACAGAGAGCGCGTCTTTTGGTTTATGCAGTAAATGTCTCCTTGATTAGTTTTTGGAACTTAGGGTGTCTACAACGTCCACGAAGACAATATCCACGTGAAAACGCAAGCGCCTACAAACCGCTGTTCTGTCAGAAAAGAGTGTGCACCTGTCGCCTACTCTGTCAACTTCCCACAGCGACATTTAAAAGTCTACCATGAAATCCAACATAGCCTATAACATAGGCTATGAGAAGTGCAGGCAAGATGGCAACTCGCACATTGAGCGCGGAATTTGCTACTTCGATTACATGCCACGGGCACGCGAGCGAGGGGAGCGTGAACTGTGTTTCTGTTTAACCTGAATGCACGCGTGTCTCTTCTCAATCTGTTCAGGCAGGCTTGGGACAGGGCGACTGTTTGATAGAGAGCGCGCTTTTCGGTGTATTCAGTAAATATCTCCTTGATTAGTTTTGGAAAGTTGGAATGTCTAACATCCACGAAGACAAATTATCCACCTGAAAACGCCAAATGCCTGCAAACCGCTGTTCTGTCAGAAAAGAGTGTGCACCTGTCGCCTACTCTGTCTACTTCCCACAGCGACATTTAAAAGTCTCCCATGAAATCCAACATCCAACATATGAGAAGTGCAGGCAAGATGGCAACTCGCGCATTGAGCTCCGCGGAATTGGCTACTTCGATTAGATTTCACAGGCACGCGACCGGGGAACATGAAGGTTTTGTTTCTGTTTAACCTGACTGCACGCGTCTCTTCTCAATGGGTCTGTTCAGGCTTGGGTCAAGGCGACCGCTTGACAGAGAGCGCACTTTTCGGTTTATTTAGTAAATATCTCCTTGATTAGTTTTTGAAAGTTGGGATGTCTGTAACATCCACGAAGACAATATCCACCTGAAAACGCCAAATAGCCTACCTGCAAACCGCTGTTCTGTCAGAAAACTGTGTCCACCTGTCGCTTATCCTACGCTACTGTCTACTCCCCACAGCAGCATTTTAAAATCCTCCATGAAATCCCAAACCAACGTCACTTCAAATAGGTGAGAGCAAGCATGGACATATGAAATATCACTTCGGTGAGGGGGGAAAATCACTCTGCTCTCATATCAAAGTGAAAGTGGGATTACAGAAAATTTCACATTTCAGTTTGTTCAATTTTTGCATGAAAAGTTGCAAATATTCATTGAAATCTGTCCAGAAAGGGTTGTAGCCCAAGATTGCCTGTTTTTTTTTGTTTGTAATTATTTTTTTTAATGGAAAATCGTGATTTAAAAAAAAAATCGAAAAAGAGAGTTTATGTTAAAAAAAATGTGATATGAAATGGGCCGATGGGCTAAATTCGCCTTAGGCCCCCAAATTGCTTAGTCCGCCACTGATTGTGGGCTTCCTAAATGCAGAGAGTCTCACTATGAAGCCTCCAAACTTGTTGGGCATCTGCTATTGGATTTACATATCCCATTCATCTCTATGGAGAAGTTAGTTTGCATTGCCTGACTTAGCATAGTAATAATTTCTTTGATTGGTCAGTTGAAGATTTTAGGTTGTGGCTATCGGAAGGTCCATTCAAATACATTGAAATACCATATAGCAATAAACTCAATTCAGCACTCACCCTTGACTCCAACTTCTGAATCTGCTTCTTGCCACCCTTCATGGCGATTTGCTCAGCTTCATCCAGGCGGTGCTGCAGGTCCTTGATGGTTTGCTCCATGTTCTTCTTCATGCGCTCCAGGTGAGCACTGGTGTCCTGCTCCTTCTTCAGCTCCTCTGCCATCATAGCAGCATCAGTAATGGCCTTCTTGGCTTTCTCCTCAGCATTCCTGGACTCTCCTACAGCCTCCTCCACCTCATTCTGCAGCTGTGATGTATCACCCTCCAGCTTCTTCTTTTGATTTAAAAGGCTGGTGTTCTGTGTGAGAAATAATATTGATCATTATGTTTCTTCTTTTTCTTCTTATTTTTCTGTATTTCAGAACTATGATGACAGAGTATTAAAGTATAGCTAGTTTTATACCTGAGAGTGGAGCAACTGCACTCTTTCGCTGACATCAAGCAGCTCCTGTTCAGCCAGTTTCCTGCCTCTCTCAGTCTGCTCCACCAAGGATCTCAGCTCATCCAGTTCAGCCTGCAACAGATTGTTGCGTCTCTCCACAATGGCAATGTTCTCTTTGAGATCATCATTAGCACGTTGGGATTCATCCAGGTGCAGTTGAGAATCCTGTAAAGAATGGCGGTACACAGGTCAATTTGAAATATAAGTCAGACTTAAAATGCATCTGTTAAAAGTTCTAATGTCTTATTGTTATGAACCTTCAGATGCCCATGGAGACCCTTGAGTTGCTTTTGAGCCTCAGCTGCCTGCCTGTTGGCTTGGCTAAGCTGGATCTCCATCTCATTGAGGTCTCCCTCCATCTTCTTTTTCACTCTGAGAGCCTCATTCCTGCTGCGAGTCTCAGACTCCAGGGAGCTCTGCAGGGTGTCCACCACTCTCGACTGGTTCCTCTTTGCCTGCTCCATCTCCTCATCCTTCTCAGCAAGCTTACGTTCAATATCAGCTTTGACTTGATTGAACTCCAGCTGAGCTCTAAGGATCTTCCCCTCCTCATGCTCTAGGGAGCCCTATTGAAATGAAGGGGTAGAATTGTTACATTGCTACACTTTGTCATTGAGTTCACATCCTGGGATCTACAGTTATAATAAAAGTACAGCAGTTGTCCAATTTAAACTTGCATGTATGTACCTCTGCTTCCTCCAAAGCAGTCTGAATCTCAGATTTTTCTTGCTCAAGGGTCTTTCTGGATTTTTCAAGTTCATGGATGCTCTTTCCGGTCTCACCAAGTTGCTCAGTGAGATCAGAAATCTCCTCTGTAGAGAGAAAATGGTAATATTAATTGCTTGATGGACTGTAAGGGTGCGGTAATGTATAGACAAAAAAAAAGAAAAAATAATGTGAATTTTCAGAGACCTTGCAAGTTTTTGTTCTCCCTCTTCATAGTCTCCAAGTGATCCAGAGATTCTTCATATGAGTTCTTCAGTTTAAAGAGCTCAGTGCCAAGAGATCTGGCCTCTTTCTGGGAGCCCTCCAACTCAGTCTGGGACTCCTCGTATTTCTGCTTCCACTCAGCCAGGACCTGAGTTAAAATAGGATTGTTAGTTTCTGACAAGTGAATTCAAATTGTAATATAAAAAGTTGCTATTAAATATTTACCTTAAATGATACATGATCATATACAATAGAAAAAAAACATCTGAACCTTATCAAAGTTTCTTTGCTTCTTGTCCAGGGCAGCTGCAGCGGAATTGGACCGCTCCACATCTACCATGAGATCTTCAATCTCATTCTGCAGTCTATGCTTAGTTTTTTCCAGGGAGGAGCATTTGGCATTGACAGCTTCCACAGCTTCCTCTGCATCTTGCAGACGCTGAGCCAGCTTCTTCCTGGATAGCAGAAAAGTAGTGTCCAGTGTCAATCAGAATCAGGAGCCACTTAATACTTCTGTCTGTAACATAGTTTAGGTTTCGGGGACTCTTACTTGGAATCTTCCAACTCCTCAGTCCTCTGGATGGCATCAGTCTCGTACTTGGTTCTCCACTGAGCCACTTCAGAGTTAGCCTTGGAGAGACTGCGCTGCAGCTCAGCCTTGGCCTCCTGCTCCTCCTCATATTGCTCTCTTAGGAGATCAGAGTCATGGCGAGCAGACTGCACTGCATGGGCTAGGGCATTTTTAGCCTGAGATAATTATGATCGTATGAAACATGTTAATAGACCCATCGCAAGTGCCATTAAATTAATAACTAGAATGGGCACTCGGTAGAGCGCAAACCTTCGCCTACGCCACTTATTTTTTTCTGGCCATCTTCAGAGTGTGGGGCGTAACATTCTCCAAATTTTGGTGTTAGTTTCATTTAAATTGGACCGGAATATCGTAATATTACATATTTGGCCCAGTCTTGACCTCTTATTCAATTCCGCATGCACACGTTGTTCTGGCATATAGTGCTTGGCAAAGAAAAACGTTTTTGACCTTTTCGTGACCTTGACCTTGACCTTGACCTTTCCCAAAAAGTAATCGATTGTTCCTTGGGTCATGACCAATCATCCCAGTAAATTTCATAAAAATCGGCTGAATTTACGTTTTTGACCTTTTCGTGACCTTTGACCTTTGACCCAATCACTCCAAAAAAGTAATCGATTGTCCCTTGGGTGATGACCAATCATCCCAGTAAATTTCATATAAATCGGCTCAATGTACATTTTTTACCTTTTCGTGACCTTGACCTTTGACCTTTGACCCAATCACTCCCAAAAAGTAATCGATTGTTCCTTGGGTCATGACCAATCATCCCACTAAATTTCATCAAAATCGGCTCAGTTTTGTCTGAGTTATACGGAGTACAAACACAAATTTTGACCTTGACCTTTGACCTTTGACCCAATCACTCCCAAAAACTAATCGATTGTTCCTTGGGTCATGACCAATCATCCCACCAAATTTCATAAAAATTGGCTCAATGTACGTTTTTGACCTTTTCGTGACCTTGACCTTGACCTTTGACCCAATCACTCCCAAAAAGTAATCGATTGTTCCTCGGGTCATGACGAATCATCCCACTAAATTTCATAAAGATCGGCTCAGTTCTGTCTGAGTTATACGAAGTACATACAAACAAACAAACATATTAACAAATAAATAAATAAATAATAAATACACAGCGGTCAAAACATAACCTTCGCCGACTTTGTCTTGGCGAAGGTAACAAAGAAAAACTAATTTGATCAAACCTTGACTTCCTCCTCCAGTTGTCTCTTAAGGTCTTCAATCTGCTGGGTGTATGACTGCTTGCCTCTAGTTAGCTGAGAGACAAGAGAGTCTTTCTCCTCCATCTGCCGAGCCAGCTCACCTATTTGATAAATTATTAAGGTTGTCATTTTTAATATTTACGAGTAAAGAGTCATCAAAATACATCATCTTATGACTACATATTCAGTAGAATGAATTTACCATTTTCAGTTTGAAGTTTAGCTTTTTGCATGGTGAAGTCATTGATGCTGCGTTGGCCTTCTTCAAACTTGGTTCTGTATTCAGTCATCTGATCCTCCAAAGTCCTGCACATCTTCTCCAAGTTTGCCTTGAATTGTAATTGTAATAATAAAACATTAACATTTTATTTGATTGGAGTCTTTGGGAAAATGGATGACCGTTAGACAACCATCCTGACAACATTCATGATTCGTGAAATGAAGGGCCTGAATTTTCACTGCTGTACTGCATTTCCATGAATGATAAATGGGAACCATAATTCTCTTTCATAGATTGATCTGAATGTTATTAACAATTTAAGTTTTAACTTTTTACCTTGTTCTTAGCAACTTGCTCCATGTTGGAAACAACATCATCCAGCTCCAGGCGGAGTTCACTTTTCTCCTTCTCAAGCTTCTGTTTCACTCTCTGAAGGTTATCAATCTGCTCACCAAGGTCAGCTACGCTATCGGCGTGCTTCTTCCTCAGTGTGGAAGCAGTTGCCTCATGTTGCAGAGTTGACTCTTCAAGGTCTCTGCGCAGCTTTTGGAACTCAGCCTCCCTCTTCTTGTTCATTTCAAGCTGGGCTGCAGTGGCACCTCCAGCCTCCTCCAGTCTCTCACTGATCTCCTCCAGCTCTCTGGCCAGGTCAGCTCGCTGCTTCTCCACTTTGGCTCGGGCAGCTCGCTCAGCTTCCAGCTCTTCCTCAAGCTCCTCAATGCGGGCCTAAACAAGAGATATCACAGTGTAACTTTTCTGAAACTTAAAAAGACTTATTTTACAACTTTTAGAGTTTTTAGTTGTTGTTTTTTCCCTTACCTGAAGTTCCTTCAGTTTCTTCTGGAGCTGGGCTGCCATGGCTTGCTCATCTTCAATCTTGCTATTAAGCTGACTGATCTCAAAGTCTTTCCTATTGTGTAGAAAACAATTGATAATTAAAGATGAACATATCATCACCTTTTACTCTTAAATCTGTTTTAAACTCACTTTTTGAGCCTTTCTTCCATCTGCTGTTTGTCATTCTCTAGATCCATTACATTCTCCTGGGACAACTTTAAGTCACCCTCAAGCTTTCTCTTAGCTCTCTCAAGATCCATCCTTAGTTTCTTCTCCTGTTCCAATGATCCTTCAAGCTTTAATGAGAGAAAGTAATTTCTATGTAAATGTCCCAATTCACCAAATATTTTGAATACTCAGTCAACCTTTAATATTTTGAAGACTAATACTACATTTTTATGGTTGCCTACATCATCAACTTGCTGCTCCAGCTTGGTTTTGGCCTTGGTCAGAGTGTTGACTTTGTCCTCCTCACTCTGAAGGTCATCCAGCGTTTGCTGGTGAGCCTCTTGAAGAGCTTTCTTCTCCTTGGTCAGCTTGGCAATGATTTCATCAAGAGCTGCCATCTCCTCAGTCAGGTTTTTAACCTAAAAGGAACACAGGTATCATTCTGTCCTATAATAATCAGGGTTCTAGCTAGGATGAAATTATAGCGTATCGGTCGAGGGAGCGAAGCGACCGAGAGGGGGGGTTGGTGCGGAAGGGGGGTTTCCCCCCATCCGCGGTGCGGAGTTTTTGACATTTTAAGGTAAAAATAGGCCATTCTAGGGGTACCTAAAAGGTAAATTATCAGTGTTGGGTTGCAGTAATGTAACTACTTTTTTTCTGATAAAAGTAGTGTAGGCCTAACGAGTTA
The DNA here is from genome assembly GCF_034702125.1 of Engraulis encrasicolus. Taxonomy (NCBI): domain Eukaryota; kingdom Metazoa; phylum Chordata; class Actinopteri; order Clupeiformes; family Engraulidae; genus Engraulis; species Engraulis encrasicolus. Next base: position 46,463,839 of record NC_085865.1, read on the forward strand.
CTACTAAAAAGTTGGTAACTAAACACCGTTGTCTGTGAACTTTTGCGATTGGAGAGGTAAATATGACTCTCTCGGGCGCATATGCGCAAATAGAGATCTATTAAGAGGAAGAGAGAGGTGTGTCGCGGTGTCCCCTCCTTCTCACAGTTGCACTAGTTTTGCAAACGTTGAGGAGCACTGTGAACCGTGTGTGCATTTAATAATAGGGCATATCAATGTCCGAGTGATCCGATTCCGAGACAAGTGCAGTTTGACACATTTTCCGAGCTCGCGCTATTGTACAGCTTGCGCGTCCTAAAACCACAGGACTGGTGCCGGGTGCCTTTCGCATGCAATTAGCCTAGCCACAGAAGACGCTCCTTTTGCTACGAATGCGGGTTTTTTTTTTGTAGTCACGCTATGTCAACCGGCAAGCTTAGAAAAAAGTGCCTCTCACCGTTACGGAGATGTCACGTCTTCTCCCACCTACTTTGTCCTCTTTCGAATAGTGTCAACTCCCAATGTCAGCGCTTAGCGCCCAATGTCTCCTGATTTGTTTGTATGGTAACAAGTAACGAACCCAGCACTACTGCTGACACTGCTAACAGGTTGGCAACTACGCTTTGGAGAAACAAGGATGCGATGCTACACGTGCATTTGTTGTTGTTTCATACGCTTGTCTCAGAGATTAATAAAAGCCGTAAAAACCCCGCGACAAATAAAAATAGTAGGTTGGTAGTAGTAGTAGAGTGCTATATTGTCATTTAAATACAGTGAGTATGACATGTGTCAGGTTTGGCAGAAGGGCGATGTGGCATTGATCTGGCTGTAGCCTACATAATACAGACAAAATGCCGTTACGCTGTATTGAAAATAAGCGTAACGGTCCAAAATAAGCGTCACGGTCCAAAATTATAGCGTAACGGGCCGTCACGCACTTTTGCGCTAGCTAGAACCCTGATGGTGTTATAAATTAAACCTGTATTCTAGTCCAGGAAGTAGACCTCAGTGAAAAGTATCAATATAATAGTTTTCTCTGTGTATTAGCATGACTTAAACTTATTCTGACCTTGTTCTCAGTAGCATGTTTCTCCTTTTCCACTTTAGCCAGTGTGAGCTCCAAGTCATCAATGTCTTTCTTGAGCTCAGAGCACTCATCCTCTAACTTCCTCTTCTTAGCAGTCAACTCTGAATTCATCTCCTCCTCATCTTCAAGTCTCTCAGTCAACTCTTTGGCTTTGGCCTCAAGTTGAATCTTATTCTTGATTAAACCCTCACATCGCTCTTCAGCATCACAGAGACTGTCTTGTTCCTGTAAAAGTAAGTTATATTTGACTTTTTTTCATGTGAAGAACATGCTGAAGAAGATTGCATTTACAAATGTACGGTGGGGTATGAGGTCATGAGCTACCTTGCATAACTGATAACCCTACTTACAGTTTGAACTTGAAGCTGTAGGTCATTCTTCTCTTGGACAATTGAAACCATTTTCTCTTCAAGCTCTTTTCTCCGGGCCTCAGATTTAGCATAGGCCTCCTTCAGTTTAATGAATTCTTCCTTCATGTTGGCCATCTCCTTCTCAGCCTCAGCTGATTTCAGCAGGGGCTTGATCTTGAAGTACATCTTCATCCAGGGCCAATTCTTGACACCCATGAATGCACGGACGTTCCACTGGATCACCAGCAGTGCGTCTCTGTGTTGATATTAAGTTAAAGCACAAAAAGGTGTGTGTTTTCTTCTTCTAAGCTTATATTTTGTTGACTAGAAGTGCTTAACTATATTTTCCAACTGGGAGGATACCTATTTTAAGTTATGCATCATTGGAATGGGTGACTATAGTTTTAAAAGCTAGCATTATGAAAAAGCTTTAAATTATGCTTTTTGCTGTGAAATTATTGTTGGTAATGCAGGCAATAGTGAAAGTATCACTGATGATGTATGCAATTGAAACAACATTTAATCATGATAAATTACCCTACACTTTCAATAAATAGTCAACAATAATCCTAATTCATAGTGTCTTTACCTGCGCTCAACAATCTTCTGGAATTCAATTCTCGCCAGAAGACCTCTACATCTTGATTGAATACCAGTGATGATGAGAGCAAGACGATCGTCTCTCATCTCTTCAAGAACTCCCAGCAGACCAGCCTTGAAGAACACCTGACACATATCAAACATGGAACAGATTGCCATCTCTTGTGACTCTCAGCTCTCAAAAGGTGTGCAGATGTGCGTAACAGGCACAGTCTGTTTCAGAGAGCAAATCAACATGTCAGCGAAAATCTTCATTTACCTTTGTATGTCCCAGCTTGTACTGTTCATGGTCTATATCCAAGGAACCCAGCAGTTTTTCTGCCGCCTTTTTGTTGTCCATAAACTGTCCCTCGGGGATGGCATTTGGATTGAGGATACGGTATCTAAAATTCAGCAGAAATAATTGTATTTTAATGATTTGTGTTGTTTCTTTGATAATGGGGGCTAACTAATTTACATTTATCCCACCTCTGTTTAAAATCTCCATACAGTATCCTGTTGGGGAAGCCCTTTCTGCAGATTCTGATGCCTTCCAGCACACCATTACAGCGCAGCTGGTGCATGACTAATGGATTCTCCATGGCCCCAGGAGTCTTGGACTCGTTGGGGATGATGCAGCGCACAAAGTGGGGGTGAGTTGATCTCAGGTTGGTCATCAGCTTGTTCAGGTTCTCCTGTAGTAAAATATTTATTTAGCATATAGGCATGGTTTCGAGTACAAGTGGCAACTATGAGTAGTGTGCTTAGAAATAAATACTAACTCTGTGCAGGGCTGACACAGTCTGGAAAGAAGATCCTTTCTTCTTCTTACCACCACCTTCCTTGCTCTCTGCAGCTGTGAAAGTAGTGCAGATCATAGTTTGACAAGCTTGGCACTATTTTAGACACAGTTAAATGGACATCATTATTAATTTGGACAGTACAAATGCAAGTATGTTTGTGTAACCTATGGTGGGTTTCCCAGCCACTTCATTCCAAGCCCTCCTTCCCCTAGAGGTCGCTGCCCCAAAAGCCCTTCTCTCACAGTCACCAAGGACTTCCCCCTGTATTTAACCCGGAACTCATCCACCCTTGTTTACTCTTGTTCCAGTCTTGCCAGGTATCAGACGTATAGAGAAAAGTGCACAGATACTTCTGAACAAAGCTTTGGTTTTCTATTTAGGCTGAAAACAAGCAATAGGCCGCTTAGTTAATTTACACATTGTGAGTTTAAGTCGTTTGCTAAGCTACAACACTCGGACATTTTCCTCTTCCAAGGTTTATCCGGATCCGTGAGCCTCGCAGATCAACTTCTCACGTGTGGAGATTCAACGACAGGGACGCCGCTTCAAATCTCAAGTCAAATCTCAGTTACAGTAGGCGATCTGGGCATTGATAGCTACTGAGATAGTTTAGATGTGCCTTTGATTTGAGCTTTAAAGGAACAGTCCACCCTTTTTTGATTTTCAGGTATTTGCAGTATTTCCAAGCATTATTCATGAATGTGCATATAATTTTCTTCTCAGTTTTTTCAGTACTTAGATTTATTGAATCAGAGTTATTAGCATACCTTAGCATAATCACTGGAAGTGAATGGGAGCATTAGCATCAAGCCACAGGTGATCACAGGACAGAATTAAATAGATGTTTTGCACTCTGGTGAATTTTACATTAATTTTTAAGTACTTTATAAGTAAATTTGATGATGTTTTGTTTGCCCCCATAGACTTGCATTGCTACGATTAATTTGGCTATACTGTTAAACTAGGCAATGGACACACATAGACGAAAATTATGCGCACATTCATGAATAATGCTGGGAAATACTGCAAATATGTGAAAATCAAAAAAGGGTGTACCGTTCCTTTAAGCTCCTTTATGTGTGCATATCTTATTTGCATTCCTCTGTCTCTCTCTCCCTTTGTTAGCTTAGACTCCACTATTGCTAGCCCATCTTCTGGTCTTGTTTACTAAACACCGCGAGTTCCATGCCGAACAATCTGAGCGGTTTCAAACATTGTATCAATACATATCAGCGGTTGGGACGCTCCGAATGTACTCATTTGTTTATTACACAAACCGTGCACAGCGTCTTTGCTACTGCCCCGGCTATGCCCATCGTAGCCTTATGCTAGCCAGCCAAGGCACCACACCACACACCAGTATCAGCTGCTAGCCCCGGCAACGTGAGCTGCCTCCTTACGCTGACACACACATACACTGTCTCACATCCTTTCTCTCTCTCTCATTCTCTTCTTCTTTCTTCCCCTCTCCTACTCTCTCTTTGAGAGCTCAGAATTCAGATAGCTCGGGGCTCGAGAGACTCTAGCTAAGCTAGCCCATTTTTTCATCTTACCGGTTCTCTGCTCACTAGAGACTTGGCACACATAGCCACAGAGCTATCTCTCTCTCTCTCTCTCGTTCCCTACAATCCTCTCTCCTTCTACCCCAGGAGTATTTAACCCCTTAGCGCAGCACTATGTCTCTCTGTAATGTCAAAGCAATGTTGTTATGATGTAGTTATGCATTTTCAGCGAGTGAATAGGGTCGCCGGCGACCCCAGCTGCAGTAAGAGGCTACGATTGTAGAAACCCCAGGACATATCTGTACTCATCGGTACCCTTTCAGTGTAAAACCACCACTGGGCTAATTCCCCAGATATCCATTACACTGTTGTCTTGAATTCTCAGTGAGCTACCTAAGAGCTACGGCTAACGCCAAAACTAGCCAGCACTGTTTAAACTTCCCCATATCTGAGCCGCCACCTTGCCGCAACAAGTGCCTCTCACTCACTGCCAAAGATTTTCTTAATTAGAGAAAGATATCATAAACTCCGCCTACCCAATGCAAAGAAGTGTGCTCAAATTCGCTCTCCTAAGAGGGCGTGGTCCCCTCCTTCTTCTCTTTTTGTGGTGTTTGGAGGCGGCTTGTACAAGAAGTGCGCTACCGTCGTCTACAGTGCTAAGGGAACTCTTCACCGAAGGTCTCCTATAGGGGTGTTCACCTGGCATCATATGGATCCCGGAAAAGTATGAAGTACCTGAAGTATCTTCCTAATAGATTATCTTTGTCGCTACTCTTTCTCTTCTTCTCTCTCTCCCTCTCCTTCTTCCTCACTCACAATTGTCTGCATTAGTTACAGAACTCCCAATACATTGTTTTGTGCCCTTTCGGGACTGAGAGCCTATCCGCGATTATGCCATTCGCTAAGTAGCCCTTCATTGTTTGGTTTTCTGCACCTGATGCTACCTTTGTTAGCATTGCTATACTCCATGTGAACGACGCCATCTTTTGTCTCGTGGCAACGAGACCAAAGAAGGTGGATCTAAGAAGAAGCGTCATTTTGTTTCTTTTCCGGTATCCACTTTATGTCGGGTGAACGCCCCTTTAGGAGACCTTCGGTTAGGAGACCTTCGGAGTCCTGAGGTTTAGAATCAATGAAGTTCCCTTAGCTCTGTAGATGGCGGTAGCGCACGTCTTGCGCAAACACCTCAAAAAGAGAAGAAGAAGTAGGGGACAACCAGTGGTGTAGTCTACTTTTTTATGGTGGGTATACTGTATATTTGAGCACTTTTTGAAGTGGGTATACTGTATATATTTGTGCTATTCAAAACAATGGATCAATCAATTTTAAGTGGGTATACTGAAATCCCTGAAATTTAGAAGTGGGTATACTCCATATACCCGCGTTCTACGTAGACTACACCACTGGGGACAACGCCCCCTTAGGAGACCCAACTTGAGCACAAACTTTTGCATTGAGTGCGTGTGTTTTGCATTATCTTGGTTTGATTCAGTATTTTTGACGAGACTAGCCCTTTGTCTGCCACAGGCACACACACACACACACACCCACAACACGTTTCCCTTTCGTTTACAATTCCCCCCTTTATTTCTTTCTTGTTTTTCTACTTATGCCTTATAATTGTGTGCTAATCCATTGATCCGACTTTGAATGTAGCCTACTGCTTTATTGGATTATCTAGTAGTTAATAAAAGCTAATATTTTGATCGTATGTTATTGTTATCGCGTGTTTTGTCCGTTAGGAACCAACTTACTTGAATTAAATTGCCTTCAACCGAGCTTTGTGGCTGTGTGTGTTTTGACTGACATAGTAAAACAGGAATTACTGCTCTTCTGTGTGCAGCCAAGTACATACGTGTACAAAGATCATATAGAATTACATATTGATCTTGGGCTTTTGCAATTTGCTGTGGAATACTGATCTACACCTATTTATGAGCTTTTGTCAGATTGTAACTCTTGTACTGTATATATATTCTTTTACCTGCATATGTTGTTTTTATTATTATCTATGTAACTGTCAATATGCAGAGCCGATGACCCCTTCATCATTTCACTACATGTAAAATGTATGTGACAAAAATCACTTGACTTGAATTAATGGAGAAATAACTTACCAGAATCAGCCCCAGCATATCCAGCAAACAGGTTAGCCAAAATCTTAACAGTTGACTTCTGGTAGAGACCAACCACAGTCTCATTGAGGGGGTCCTTGTTCTTCACCAGCCAGTTTCCAATGTTGTAGTCAACAGTGCCAGCATAGTGAACCAGGGAAAAATGAGCCTCTGGTCTCCCCTTGACAATTCTTGGCTTCTGGAAGCAGGCATTTTTGCCCAAGTGGTTGTCATAAAGCTTGGCTTTAAATGTGGCATCACTGGCCTTGGGGAACATGCACTCCTCTTCAAGGATGGACATGATACCCATGGGCTAAAATACAAAAACAGCAAGACATTTTACTCCCTATGGTCTGCAATCTAATGAACTCCTTTGTGCAGAACTTGTGTTTTAATCTTATTGTCAAATGGTAATGACCAAGTCTTAATCTGTTACACAAGACTCGCTGTGACGTCATAGCAATGTTGTTATGATGTAGTTGAGCTTTTTCAGTGAATGGGCCACATGTGAACCATCTACACATAGGGACTACAAATTCAATAAATCAAGTGCTTACTTTTTCAATGAGTTCAATGCAGGCAGCCAAGTCCATGCCAAAGTCAATGAATGTCCACTCGATTCCCTCCTTCTTGTACTCCTCTTGTTCCAGCACAAACATGTGGTGGTTGAAGAACTGCTGCAGCTTCTCATTAGTGAAGTTGATGCACAGTTGCTCAAAAGTGTTGAACTGAAAGAAGTTTAAGAGTCATCTTCATCTTTACTGTGTTTGTGTAGCCGGGTACAGCATTTAAAAAAAAAAAAAATATATATATATATATATATATATATATATATATATATATATATATATATATATATATATATATATATATATATATATCATCAAAACTTACATCAAAGATCTCAAATCCAGCAATATCCAGCACACCAATGAAGTACTGACGAGGTTGTTTGGTGTCCAATTGTTGGTTGATTCTCACCACCATCCACAAGAACATCTTTTCATACACTGACTTGGACAGTGCACCAATAGAGTAGTACACCTAAGATAATAATTGAAGACATGAATAACTATAGTAAAAGAAAACATGACCATATACAGTAGCCTATGTATTACATGTAACACTACCCTTAATTTAATTGACGGGTGATCTCTTCAGGTAAAACAAAAACTTTATAGTGTCAAATTAACTGTTGGTAAACCTGCAGCACTCTACCTGCTGGACATTTTGTCCCTTGGTGACCCACTCATTTCCTACTTTAACCCTTGGGTGGCACAATGCCTTGATGAGGTCAGCAGAGTTCAGGCCCATGAGGTAGGAATATTTGTCAGCATCTGGAGTGAAGATGTTCCATTAATTTCTCAAATTATGTAATTCTCCTGTTTAGGCATGGTCTGTAAGACATGGGTGCCACAACTTATTACTGTGAAGGTGTAATCTTTGAATTAAGAATTGGTACCTTCAGTTCCGTCAGCCTCTGCCTGCTCCTCTCTCTGCTTCTGCTTGAACTTTGTGTTGCCAAAATGCATAATGGCACCAGTCAGCTTGTAAATGCCGTTCTTCTCCTCTTGAGTGAAGCCCAGCACATCAAAAGCATCCTGTAACCAATCATGCACATGCTTATCACGCATATCACACAAAAGTATACATCAAAATTTGGCAAAGCTTGGCAAATCTATGGTATAAGCTAAGAATACTGACATCAGTTGCTTGCAGTTCATCCCCATCATCAATAGATGCTACTTGAGTCTCTCCTTGGGAGATGAAGGCGTAGTCATAGGGGTTGTTTGTGATCAGCAACATCTCTGCAAAAAAACACCACAGCAGAAGAAATAGCTGTGCAATTAAGCAATATAACACAAGTGGGAGGGGTGTTGGTAACGTATATCTTCACTGTATTCCCCAACAGTACTATGAACTAGAAAAGTTTACGCTGTAGTACTCAATATAGCAAAAATGTCCAGATGACATACACATTTTAGGTGTTCTCAACAGGTTTTCAGGTACCAATAAATTAACTCTGGTTGGCATTGTGTTTTTAAGTACAACTGACATCCTAACACAATGTCTTTGAGTTTGTAAATTGGAACTCTATCTGGCATATGAGTGGTTATATGTCTTGACAACAGCTGAGGCGACCATGGAGTAGTGGTTAAACAGCTGGTCTTCAACCTCAAAGGTTGCAAGTTCAATCCCCAACATGGAGATAACCTTACCTACTTCCTAGAACATGGTATGAAAATGTTCAGATGGCCACCAGACCCATGACTCCAGCTTTAATTAGCAATATTTTTCACATTTAATTTTGAGCGAAACTACAAAAGAAAAAGGCTTAGGTAAAGCAAGACAATGTTTGAGTTGCTGTGGTCTGGATAGGGGAATGGCCACAAGATCAGAGGATTGCAGGTTTGAATCCTGTATTACCAATAAAAAAACACTCAAGTAGATATTTATTGTTTATTTCTCTCGAAACTGTGAAAGTTACAAATTCTTTAAATCATGTCAATTGGAACTATATCTAACATATGAGACTATGGATGTCAGCGTGTTGTGCTTGGGCAGTCATGGACTAACAGTTAAGCAGTTGGCCTCAAAACATGATGGTTTCAAGTTCGATTTCCAGCACAGGATGTTAGTAAAAAAAATAAAAAAGTATCACATTCAAACATTATTGTTTTGGTATGATGTCAGTTGGTCGAATTTGAAGTGGAAAGTATGTGTGAAACACATTTGACTGTTAATTATGAGTAAGTCCAATACTTTCTAACAAACAGGCCTAACTTTCTACGAATACAAAACCTGCAGTTGAGTGGTGTAGGGGATAGTCCTCTGCATGTAGCCATATTGGCATGTCCTTTTCTTGAGGTTGAGAGTTCGAATCCTAAGGCTGGGTCACTCACTTTTTTGGTTGTTTTAGTTGTTTTTTTAATTGTTTACCAGCTTCTGCTTTGTGTAAAGAAGAACCCATCCATGTCAGAACCATAGAAACCCTATTTTATTAAAATGTAACATAAAATACAAACTTCTCTAAAAATGGTGAATCTGTCAATGGGGGATAGATTTACTCAATACCATGTGACCATCAAACCACAACTGACAACTTGGCATGGAAAAATGTGTCTATCAACCTCACTTCAAGGTAAGAAAAGACCCATAAAAGTGTATTGGTGTGTATGTGTAGTAGTTTACTATGTTGCTGTGTGTGACCTTAGGTGCTCTTGATGCTACACTGTGTGTATGTTTTGTTAGCAACTTAGCTTAGAATGTTAGCTACTGCTAGTTAGGCTAGCACTGTGTAGGCCTTTCATACAAATATTTTTCTTGTATCATACATCTGCAGTGTATTTGCAAGTGATGCGTTGCATTTTCATGATGACATATTGCACATTGAACTTCTGTATAAACCAGTGTAGCAATCATGCTGTAGGGGCCAAATCCAACAAGTCCTCATGAAAGCCTTAAACTTATTAGGCCTATTTATGCTCCACAGGCAGCCGATATGGGACCACCAGAACTCTATGATCCATCAGCTCTACTCAACACTCCAAAGGATAAACAACTGACTGTGTTGTGAAGTCTGACACTATTTTGGGAGAAATGTTATTGTAAGTTAGGCTATATGGATCTCCTTCAGCCACCAACTCCTAATGAAAGATTCAGAAATGGACAACAAATAAATGACTAAATTGCCTAATGTGTTGAGGTTGATTCTTGGTAATATATTGACTGTTGACTGTGTGGTCTAAATTTTAGATTTAGATTGTTGTGTATTGTATGATTGTTGTGTTATTGTCTACTGTTTTTGTTTGTCAACCACATGGAACAAAATAAAAAAACTTGATATAAAGCATTGTTCATGTTTGTGGAATTAAAGCTCATGTTATATTTGGTTTAAACAGAGGGTGGTAGCCTAGTGCATTAGTATAAACCAACCAATCAATAAACCAACCAAGATTTTTTTTGGCTCTAAAATGGGAAAACATAAAACTTTTAATTTTGGAATCAAAAACTTAGAGCCAATATAGCTAAACAATGCTGTGTTTGTTTACTTAAATTTTTTTAACTGTCTGCTTAGTACTAATTGCATTGATTTTTGCACCATTCGTGAAATATTTATGTCAATGGAGCATGTTAGATCTTTGAGTAGCAGCTACTAAAACATTCAAGATTTTATTTTTTCTCATAACATTTGTTTTCACATAACATGTCTGATTTTATGTAAGACGCACACAAATGTTTTAGTTTTCAACTCAAATCTTTTGTGTAAACCATTGTTTCTGTGCATTTTAGAGTTTGGAGTACATACTTGACTTGGGCTGCTAAAAACTAAAAATCTAATTATGGAATTAAAGTTTTCAATCTTTTCAGTCATTTCAAAGTTTTTGATCATCTTCTTAAAGACTTTGTGTCCTGCATATGCATGTATGTATGTAGTATTTACGTAAAACATTTGGTCACAAAGCTAAAACTTTAACGGGAATAAGTTTCCACAAAAGTTTAGAGTTCGTGGAACATGTTGGGGTTTACAGTGTTCCCCAGTGGTTGTGGTTGCGGACATAGGCATTGGCAGTGGCATGTTCTCAGTGGCAGTGGCATGTACAACATGTATTCAAGTTTGTCAGAGGACGCGCTGAACTTCTGGGGAAAAATTAATGACTTTGGGTGCGCGATAAAAGGTATCAACTTAAAGAAGAAAAATCTACACCGATGATGGCTTAAGAGCTGAAACGCGTCTGCTTGTGGACATGGTGGTAATTTATAAATAAATAATGAGATGTAGCTTGTGAGTGCTGATTTTTCTTCTTTAAAATGTGCTACATATACTCAGCCAGAGGGCATGTCTGTTTCAACACAATAGTCTGGTTGGGCCAGTGATGAAGTCACAGGGATTAGATGTATTGAAAGATTTCTTCAAACAAAAGGTGACAAAAAATGTAACCAAAATAACATAGGTCATACCTAGCAGTTCTGGTTTCCTCTGAGAGAGGATCTGGTAGAAGATGTGGTAATCTCTCTCAGCCTTGAGCTGATAAGTGACACGAGACTTCTCCAGAAGATCTGTAAAATGAGAAATATTGAAACAAAGCCCAAGGGTTTGCAAGATCTACCAAACATTTTACAGAAATCATATGTAATAGTATTTCTATTCTGTGTGAGGCACTTACATGTTTCAATATCAGCAGAGGCAAGTTTGCCACTAGCAGCGAAGTGGATTCTGATGAATTTACCCTGTGAAACACAAAAGTAAATGTCCCTTTCTTCAATATAATTTCCACCCAGCATAACTGATGACAAGGTCAAGCACATCTGGGAGATCCGAGGTGCAATTAAACATTTAGGTCTTATCTGAGGTAATCACACATGTGAATGTACATATTTGAGCATAGTATTGTTTCAGTATCTGCTGAGGACAGCTCGCCACTGACTCTTAAGTGGATACGGATGAATTTACTGTAGCATGAACAGATCACTCATATCAATGAAAGCAAATTTAAAGCAGTGTGAATATTGAGATGAATACAATTTGGAAATCATCGACTGGCTTACGAATCGGGACGAATTGTCATTCCTGATGGTCTTTGCATTACCAAAGGCCTCCAGGGCAGGGTTACACTGGATGATTTGATCCTCCAGGGTACCCTAGATGACAGAAACAATTTATTTAGGGGACCTTTTAAAGACACAGTGAAGACAGCACACACCAAGACTTATCTGTACAATAGGCAAAAAAAGAAAAAAATATTTATCATTCGACTTGAGTGTTTAACAGTTGCATATTGATGCATATTGAAGAACTTAATTTACCTTTTTCTCATCCACCTTATCCTTCTTTCCAGGGGATGCTGCAATGCTGGCAAAGTACTGGATCACTCTTTTGGTGTTAACAGTCTTTCCAGCACCAGATTCTCCACTAAGAGTCAAAATGAACATGTTGAATTTACCTCACAAAGAAGTCTGTTAAGCTTAATGACTTAACATTCAACAAGAACTATAAAACATCACCATACTGTTTGTGTTTAAACAGTACTCACGTGATAAGGACAGACTGGTTCTCTCTGTCTGTAAGCAAAACATACAGAATTTTAATAACACCAGTATTAATTTCTAAGTAAAAAGAGAATTCAACCCGGCAATGAGGTGTTGTAAAACTAAAAATTGTTAAGTGGTGCTCTTGGAATAAACAAAGCAAAAGGCCCCAGGCACTCCAGAGTATATCCACAGGAAGAAGGGAATATGTTTAAAAAGCCTTTATTAGAAGAGGCTACTGAATGCCAACATGTTTCGACCACAAATGGTCTTCATCAGGGCAAAACATTTTGGCATTTTTAGTCCCACTTCTAATAAAAGTAAGTAAAAGTATTTCCTTCTTCTTGTGGATATACTCTGAAGTGCCTGGGACATGTTGCTTTGTTTATCAATAATTGTTAAATAGTGTTTTTTTATATTCACTTAAAAACTGATTTTCAACGCAAAGTTTTACCTGACAGCATGTATTGGTAAGCATTGTCAGAAATGGAGAAGATGTGAGGAGGAGCTTCAGTCCTCTTCTTGCCTCTGTAGGCAAGAACCACTTCCTGGTTGTACACTGGCAACCACTTGTAGGGATTGACAGTGACACAGAACAACCCAGAGTAGGTCTGTAAAGACATGTAAAGACAGATTCATTATGAAAACTTTTAGTAAGTCCAACATACCGTACGTCATCTTTGTCAGTTGTTTTGGTCAGTCTGTCAAACTGTCTTCCAATTTTGTTTTTTCTACTCACATAGATCATCCAGGCTGCATAACGCTCTTTGAGGTTAAACAGCACAGCAGGCTCATGCAGGAAGGTGAACATCGCCATGTCCTCAATTTTATCGAACTTTGGCGGGTTCTGTTGGTGGACATCAGTCTCCTTCACGGTGACAGTCTGTGCATGAAAATGAATATTTATGTTGAAATTACTGCTGTTTTTCACCTCTTGATTATTTTTTTCTGTACATACAAGAAGTTGGATATAAATGTATGTGAAATCTACACATGGCAAGTCCAAAAAAGAAAACCAATTTTAAATTAAATACAGTAGGGACAGAAGCATGACATACACACAAGTAACTGAGCAAGGTTCAGTGGCGGAACAATTGCACACAGGGCCCCTGGGCAAGACACTTATAGGGCCCCCTATACAGCTGGCCAAGCTCACAATAGGGCCCCAACCACCAATAAGGAAGGCCCTTTTCCCAGGGGCAAGTGCCCTGCTCGCCCTCACTATAGCTCTGCCTCTGGCAAGGTTTTAGGCACTGTAATGGTTAAGGACAGAGATGTTGGGGGGGCAGGGTCGAGGGTTCTATGGAGTAGACATGTTTAGTGAGGGCTCAACAAGCTTCGTTTTTAAAGACAGAGATGTTACTGCAGTACCTTTCCAAACTCAGTTTCTGCTGGGCACTTATTTTGTTTTAAAAACAAGTTTTACAGCAACCATTGTTACTCGGATTCAGCAGATACCTTTATTCGAAAACAGTGACACACCTACAGGTGGCCTAAAATGCATTTCTTACCTTTCCAAACTCAGTTTCCACACAGACTCTGTCCCCCTCTCTGGCTTGGACCATCCCCTTCACATACTCAACCTCTGGGTCCGCCACAAAGCAGGCCCTCTTGATGTCAAAGGGGCGAGTCTGGGCCTCCAAACGCTCCATATCTGATTTCCTCAGAAACGGAGCTGCTGCCCCAAACTCCTCCATTAATGCATCCCCCATGGTTAATCACCTACATTTTGTCATTGAAAAAAGTATTTATTTAAGACTGTGGAATGGACTGTCAAACAGAGCCGCTACCCCAAACTCCTCCATGAATGAGTCCCCCATGGTTCAGACTTTGAAAATGAAGGCAAGTCACAATGGTATGACAGACATTTTACATGACAGACATTTTACCTGAAGTCATTGTTTAGGCACTGATGAATTTTAGCAGAATTCCTGAAGCATGATAACCATCTAACACAAGTACTATTACATAAAAGAGGTTAGAGTTGTGTCATAACACCTTGACAATATTAAGGTCCTTACAAAGGAGTTACCAGGTGCTTGTAGGTAGGCTAACGTTAGTTTATATTGTATATTGAGAAAATTGGGCTTGATATAAAGTTCTCTAAAGAAAAAGGTGCATGTACGAAGAAATAACCCTAATTCAACCTTTGCCTTGAGTTAAAGGACCAGTTCAGTCAATTTCAATATGCTGTTGTATTGCTCACGCTACCCTTGACTTGTCAGTGCTCGGTGATGCCACATTTTTAGGCCCAGCCCTTTCAGAGATACAGGTGCCCTCCATAATTATTGGCACCCCTGGTTGAGATGTGTTAAAAGCCTTAAAATAAATTCAGTGTTTATTGCAGAAGAATACTGTCACACTGAAAATTGTAGGAAAATGTAGCCTTCAACTCAAATGAATTGTAAGAAAATAAAAAAATCCCTGACTAAAAAATAATTATTTTTCATTAAATCACCTGTTCCACAATTATTGGCACCCTTAACAATTCCCAGGAAATAAATATAATTGAAGCATTTCTGTCATTTCTACAGTAGTTTACAAAGTTTACCAGAGTATGTAGGAACATTTAATTAGTAATTCATCACTTCCTGTTTCCCTGGGGTATAAATATGACGTGACACCGAGGCCATTTCTCTTATCCACTCTTAAACATGGGAAAGACAAAGGAACACAGCATACAAGTGAGGCAGATGTGCGTCGACCTTCACAGGTCAGGCAGAGGCTACAAGAAGATTGCCACTCAACTGCAGCTGCCCATATCCACTGTGAGAGGAATAATTAAGAAGTTCAAAACAACTGGAACAGTGGTAAACAAGCCTGGACGAGGACCCAAGTTTATTTTGCCGCCACGCACAGTGAGGAGGATGGTAAGAGAAATCAAAAGATCTCCAAAGCTCACTGTTACAGAATTACAACAAATGGTAGCATCCTGGGGTCACAAAGTCTCCAAATCAACCATCAGGCGCTGTCTACACGCCAACAAGCTGTTTGGGAGGCATGCACGGAGAAAACCTTTCCTCACTCACAATCATAAACGCAAGCGTCTGGAGTTCGCCAAGCGGGATTGGGGCTTCAACTGGGACCGTGTGCTTTGGTCAGATGAGACCAAGATTGAGCTTTTTGGCAACAAACACTCTAAGTGGGTCTGGCGTACCACGAAAGATGCGCATGCTGAAAAGCACCTCATACCCACTGTGAAGTATGGGGGTGGGTCAGTGATGCTGTGGGGCTGTTTCGCTTCCAAAGGCCCTGGGAACCTTGTTAGGGTGCATGGCATCATGAATGCTTTGAAATACCAGGACATTTTAAATCAAAATCTGTTGCCCTCTGCCCGAAAGCTGAAGCTGGGTCGTCACTGGGTCTTTCAGCAAGACAATGACCCTAAACATATGGCCAAATCTACACAGAAATGGTTCACCAGACACAAAATCAAGCTCCTCCCATGGCCATCTCAGTCCCCTGACCTCAACCCCATTGAGAACCTGTGGGGTGAGCTGAAGAGGAGAGTACAGAGGAGAGGACCCAGGTCTCTGGATGATTTAGAGAGCTTCTGCAAAGAGGAATGGCTGAAGATCCCTCTTTCTGTCTTTTCCCATCTTGTGAAACATTATAGGAGAAGATTAGGTGCTGTTTTGTTGGCAAAAGGGGGTTGTACAAAATATTAACACCAGGGGTGCTAATAATTGTGACACACATTATTTGATGTCAAATAATTATTTCTTTATGTGGGATTTTTTCCCCACTGAATAAATGCACTTATATTGAAGGTTGGATTTTTCTCTTTTTTTCCATTAAGGTCCCATATTATTTAGAAAAAAAATAAAATAATTGGAAGCTAAAAAACACATCTCAACCAGGGGTGCCAATAATTATGGAGGGCACTGTATGAGTTATTCTAATGGGGCAGAGTTTGTTTAAAAAAAAATGTTTTTAATTAACATAGGCCTACTCCAAATATTTTACCAAAAGGTACCGCTGTTTGCTAGTTGTCTGCTGATGTTGTATAACCTTTTGGATGTTTTTGGGAATACATTTAAAAAAAAAAAAAAATGTAAACAAAGCGTTGCCCCCATTACAATGACCAGGATCTCGGAAAAAGAAGGGAAAAAAATCTCAGGTACTGACAAGTCCAGGGTAGTGTGAGCATTACAACTGCATGTTGAAATTGACCGAACTGTTCCTTTAAGAAAAGGACATTTACCTCTCACAACAAATACAAATGATGTTGAATTGTCCTTAAAAGATTGTACATTCCATTATCTCGCCGAATAATAGTGTACATTGTGTGAACATTCTAAACATAGCCTGGACTGATTTGGATTTGTAGTTATTTTTAACACGCGAATCTCACCTCGTTTGAGTCAAGCTTCAGATGTGCAATGTTGATGTGATGTTACTTCTGAAAGTGAATAGAGAAGATGCAGGGACAAGATCAAACACATGCAGTAGTATTCTTAGCTCTGTGTTGAGTAGTCCAATAATGCTCTTTCTCCACTGCAATATGCACAAATTGTGTCTATTTCTCTGGTCCCTGATAGCCTGAGAAATCCCATGCTGCTTTGCACAATTGTTCCGATGTGAAAGACAGCATAGAATCTATCTCTCAGCGAGGGTTCCTAATCATGGTCTCCAATTAGAGAGCAGGGAGGCGTGGAAAGGCGATGACTGCAGCTTGTTTGAATAGATACTACTGACACGATTGGCTATGGGCTACGTATGCCAAATGATGCACATTCGTTATGTCCACTGAAACAGTCGTCGTCAATCGTAAACCACACTCCTGCCTACGGGATTTATAGCACACAGGTCTGTAGTACAGACCTTATCTCACTTGTGATTAGGTCTGGTGATGACCAGGCAAGGTCCCTGATGAGATGCAGTACCATGTGGTAGATATCTGAATGGTGTTTGCTACTTTTGTCAACCAGCCTGCCTATAATAACCCATTCAATGTTTAATTCATTACATAAAATGCCATCTGTCTGTTTGTCTGTCTCTCTATGTATCGTTTGTCTTGATATACAGTTTTTCTTTATTATTTTCCTTAATTATTCTAGCCTTCATCCACTTGTCTCTTATCCTACCTACATGTATTTGTCAGCTACCTGCCTGGTAGACCCTCAGTAGCATGTATTGTAGATGTCAGCTTACCTCTGGGTTGGTCTATGCTGTGTCCACCACCACGACTGAAAGCCACGAATGATTTGCTTCTTTTATAGGGGAGAGTCGATCCCAATATGGAGGTGAGCATCAAGTCAGCCCCGCTCTCCCCACATTTCATAAAAGGAAAACCTCTGAATGGCTCCCATCCAGACATATGATTTTGATATGGTGATTGACACAGACGGGAGCAAGTGTAAATGCAAATTCAGGTGGGGGAGAGGACAGCAGGACATTTCAGCAGTATCAACACTTGAACCCCAGGCCATATCTAGGAGTTTGCTATTGTCAGATGGAACGCACAGCCTGTGCACCATTTTAAAATCCCTATGGACATTCCCATAGCCAAGAACAAAATGCTGACCTATTGCTTAATGCATATGCTCAATGAATCTCTACTGGCACATACACAAATGACATATACAGGTATAATATGTATATATTTATATGACCATATGTATCTACTTTTGTACTTGGCAATTGGTGGTTAAATAAAACAATATCTTAATTATTTTCCTGCAAACCTTTGTCTGTGATTGTTAATGATAAATGCATGGTCATATTGCTGGCAATGAGACAAGGGAGAGAAACACTATATGTTATGTGCCCTTTAAACATTTTGGAAATTCAACAAGTTCCAAAAGATAGCTACAGCTGTCAACTTTTGTAGACCAAAGCAAGGTCAGAGCATGGGGCCCACTGATGTATTGTCAACCTCTTGTTGACGTCCCCCTTGAGTCATGGCCCTTCACAGCATCTCAGTGGCACCACATTGTTTCCTTGAGGACAAAGATAACCCTGTGAAATTCAGCTCAGGTTCCTTCGTGAGTGATTGTACACATATTGATGCACTTGACACGAGACCTTCACACCCCCCTGGGAGTCTGTACAGCAGCTGCCCTCTCATCACCTCAACTGTTGCTTGTGAACCCTGTGAAATTGAGCTCAGGTTCCTTTTATTAATTTATAGTCAATAACATTTGCAACATTTTTTTCCCAAATGCTGTTAAGTAAAGTCTACATTGAAATAGTAAATTAAAAAATATATACAGAAATATATTAAGTTGTAAGTTAAAACGTGTTGAAAAATGCCCGTCATTCTAGTGAACTCGTTAAAGGGTAACTTCAGCCAATTTCGACATGCAGTTGTAATGCTCATACTACCATGGACTTGTCAGTACCTGAGATTTTTTTTCCAGCTTTTTCCTAGATCCTGATCATTGTAATGGGGGCAGGTGTTTGTTTACAATTGTTTTTTTTTTTTATGATTCCCAAAAACATTCAAAAGATTATGCAACATCAGCAGACAACTAGCAAACAGCGATACCTTTTAGGAAAATATTTGAAGTAGGCCTATGTTTTTAAAATGTGAACAAAAGCTGCCCCCATTAGAATAACTCATATCTCGGAAAGGGCTGACACAAAAAATGCAGCATCACCGGGTACTGACAAGTCAAGGGTAGCGTGAGCAATACAACAGCATATTGAAATTGGCAGAGGTGGAAAGTAACTAATTACTTTACTTGCGCTACTGTAATTGAGTAGCTTTTTTGTGTACTTGTACTTTTTAAACTACTTTTCGGTACATTTTACAGCACAAGCGTTACTGAGTAAAAAAAGAAAAAAAAACTCTAGAATTCTAGCCTAGTTTATAAAGAGTTGGCGCGTGCGACCTCTCACTCAAACTCTGATAGCTGACATGGAGGCTGACGATGGAGATTCACTTAACTCACAGGAGATCAACATTAGCTGTTCTTCCTCTAACCCAGTGCACCCCTTGCACATCTAGAGGCAGAAGATGCTGATTGTTAAAAAGTAACTTTTTACTTTAACTCACAGTACATTTTAAATTATTTACTTTTTACTTGAGTAGATTTTTTGACTGGTAAATTTACTCGTACTTGAGTACATTTTCAACAGAGTAACAGTACTTGTACTTGAGTACAATATTTTAGTACTCTTTCCACCTCTGGAAATTGGCTGAGTGCTCCTTTAAGTTTACTTGGAATTTGGCAGCTGACCTGTTTAATCCTGTGAATCTAGTGACACTAGATGTTAAAAAGGTGTTGAGACCACAGGCCTATAAGGTCTTGCCCTCAGAAGTGACTTGTCTTAGGGGGTGGGGGGTGGAAGCTATGCTATGAAAGCTATGACACTAAGAAAAGCACCAAGCCACCCACAAGGTGTTAATGCTGTGACTTTAAAACGCTCACATGCGTATGCATCACATGCCAAAACATGACCTTGCACTTCCAAGGGTGAACGATCATCAGTCTACATACTCACACATCCTGAATTACGTCTGCCAAGGAGGTTGTGTTTTCGGTCACAAGTGGATCACATTGGCAACAAGGGGGTCAAGAAAGCTGTGACACACTAAAGAAAGCACCAAGCCACCCACAAGGTGTTAATGCTGTGACTTTAAAACGCTCACACGCGTGTGCATCACATGCCAGAAGAAGACCTTGCACTTCCAAGGGTTCTCACACATCCTTAATTACCTCCGCCAAGGAGGATATATTTTCAGTTGTGTTGGTTTGTCTGTCTGTCTGTCGGTTTGTTTGTCAGCAAGATAACCTAAAAAATCCTGAACGGGTTTGGATGAAATTTTTTGGAGTTCTTAGACATGACAAAAGGAACAAGCGGTTACATTTTGGTGGTGATCCGGATCACAATGCGGATTCAGGAATGTTGTAAAGATCTTCACCATTGCGGAATAGGCATTGCCGAATTTTGACATTCCAGTTTCTAACTCCACACAAATAAGGCAGAAAGACAAAACATAGTGAAATGTTCTATGAGTTAAAGTTAAGTGATGTGCACCAATATTATGCATACATGTATATTCAGGCTCTCAATTATAAATAAGCAAATAACCATGTGACTACTGCATGTCCTTAATGGTTTTCTGAACAAGCTTTCCTTGTTGTGAGGCTTCTTAGATAGTATGTTAATGGCTCAAATGGTCTTACAAGTCATTGGATATGTTTGAGGCTCAAATGGTCTTAGAAGTAATTTACACAGCTCCTCACATTCCTCAATTTTATCCTCTGCACATTGTCCTCATGACATCAAACGTGTTTATTTATTGTGTAATGATGTGACCTCTGGTCAGGTCAGTTATGTTGTTCCACAAAATTACATTTGAATGTCTGGAAAAAGAAAACAAAATAAAATGGCACAATCTGAAAGGCCTTTGACTGTTTTATGACTGCATATTTCCTCTATATTCTCTTATTGGATTATGAAATCAGCAACAGAGATTTTAGATACTGCTCAAATGGTAACCTTAGAAGTGAACTTACACCTGGTCCTCAAGTGATATGCTGCACTACACCTGACACGTATCCTCAACACTGCAACAACAGATGTCTAGGAGATAGCCAATGATTGTTCTCAATCAAAGACAGGCACTCACAATCATCATAGGAATGTCACAGGACTATCTTTGTGCTTAAGTGAGAAGGCTAAGGAAACAGCGATGTGTCAGTGAGACATGTTCTGTCATCGGCTAGCAGCTGCCTGACTTTGGCCTTGAAAGAGGGCAGATGGTCTGTTTAGGCCCAAGGAAAAAGCAAAAGCACCTGCGGTATTGACAGCATGCACCAGGGCCATAGTAATAAACCTTCTCCCAGGGTTGCTGTCCCTCAAGTTGCTTAGTAAGTGACGCACAAACTTTAGCACCGTCTTGTTTAACATACACTGTCACCTCCCTCTGTTTGTCCTTCAGTATAAAGATAACCCTGTGAAATTCTTGCTGAATACCAGCTAGACCCACACAAAGAACGTATACGTGTAAACAGATGAACTTGAAGCACATAAAACACATCACAGGATACATTCTTATTCTGATTTTGGAGAAACAGAGTTGTCTGGGAACATTACTTTTGTATCAGGTTGCCTTGTATGTATTGTGATTATTATTAATCCATCATGCTACATACAGATTTCAATAAAATATTCTTGATATCATTGCTCATGCCACCCATAGGGCCTGTACAAGAATATATTCTGTTTTTAGATGTCCACTATAGTCAAGAATACGGTTAAGAAATTAACAAAGACCACTTAATATTCCACTCTATTATCTAATTGAGGAATACAGTGTCCTATTAGCATTTGTGTCCCACATTGCTTTATATGCATTCTGCCAAACTACTGCAACCCTGGCTGGCAGGTTGCATGTATGTGGAGTTGAGAGAAATGAGGGGGTTGGGCAGTGTTGGGGTGTTGGGATTATGATTCCATGGCCCCTGGGTCAGACGACAAGAAAGGCCCCACTCAATGAGTGCCGTTAGTGTACAAACAATTCAGGCTTTTAGGCCAGATGTGAAAGTCTATGTTGTTGGGGGTATGGGGGATAGTCCTCAGTGAACATTTTGAAAATATACATAGTTGTTAAAAGGGAGATTTCATCGCAATATGAGAATGGAAATATAGAGGCTTGGGCTTCAGGGCTCCTTTGACTCTTAAGCCCCTGGGCCTGGGCCCTGTAGGCCCATGCAGTAATCTGTCCTTGGGTGGTGCATGTCATCTTGTCATCTCCTTCAGGGCCCCTGACCACTGCAGCTGTTCCAGGAAACAGGCTCCTCCCCTGGGTCCACTGGCCAGCAGCCAACTTTGAGCTACTCTGAGGAGCCCGGCTGTTCCTTTCAGCAGATGGCCACTTCATTGAGAATATGCCCAAGGAAGCAAAAGGATGGCTCTGTGATTCTTAATGACTACCCCCAGTTACGCATGGATTTATTTAATCTTAAATGTAAGTAGCTTAATAAACCAAGACCATTTATATGATGTGTTGTTATGTAGGCTAAGCTATGGTGGATAATATAAAAGGATGCTCTAAAACTAAAATTGCATTGCATTTAGAAATGTAGTGCAGAGTCCTTACAGACTATTTCTCCCTTTATAATTAGGATATTGTAGCTGAATAAAAGGGACTGGCGACACTCAATGGAAGATGTGCGTCACTCGTTTGAAGTGGACACTCAGACGTCATTAGGCTACTTACAGTAGTTTCAGGTAAATAGCACTTTTTTAAAACATGCACATTGGGTATATTTTTGAAGGTATCATATTCGAAAAACACAACTTTTACAATGAGATACATGTATTCCATGCATTTTCATCTCAATTGTGATTTTGTTCCATAGGTTGGTAATTGCATTACCAGAGCATTCAGTCTGTATTATTTATTTCTTAGGTAGCCTATCATATAGTGTTTGCTTCCACTGCAGTAAGTTTAACTCTCCTGCTCCACATGAAAACTTTTTTTAATTTTCATAATGTGAATGTGTAGGCCTAGATTTATACACAGAGGCTATCTATGTGGTATCATTTAGGCTATTCATCTGGCAGACCTGGAAATAGATAAAGTCCACAGAGCATAAAGTCACTTTAAATTAGAAGGACTATGAGTCTTGTTAAGGTATAGTGGAGAATGAATTTGACTTCCCAAATTGCTTTCCCTAACCCATAGGCTACTTGAGAGTGGCTTTGCTGCCGCTGTCTGTCTTTTCCATACCTCCCTGTTACAGTAATCTGCCTCCCCATGCCCCCTTCAGGCCACAAGCTCAATGGCAGCATGCAAAGACTGGACAGAATGGCATGGCGCGAGCCAAAGTTATTCTAGGTCTGCACAAGCTAGCCATAACTCAAGATTCCCTGCCCATTGATCGAACTGGAAACTGTAGAACTCAGGTCTACACGTTTTAAACCGTCATTCTTTTGCCGATAACCCTTGGCTATAAAGTATAGGATATGATATTATTCTGTATTAATGTATCCAGATATATTGTTGTTCTGTGGATGGTAAATATTAAATAATAACACGTTGACGGGGAGAGTGAAGAATTATTAACTTCAGATGGCCGTGGCTGGGGTAAGTTTGACATAATGTTATGCAGATCGGTGGTTTGACAAGTATTATAACCAATAGTTTGATGCAGTACCTACCCACGTATGTGGATAAGAAAATGAGTAACCCAATCTTATTTTCCTTTGGTTTCTTTATCTATGTATCGAGAGAACCATGACGTTTGAATAGCGATTGCATGAATGTCTAATGAAGACATCAACTAATTTTGCTAGGCTAGCTGCTAGATGTTAGCTGATCATTTTTCCATTTGTAGGTCTCTAGAGTATGATGCATGTGACAGGTGCAGATACGGTTTTATAGAGTGTGACCCATAACATTTACACAGTTAAAACCTTAAGTAGGAGTTTATTAAAATTCATGGAGCCTTATTTTCAAACACTATAATGGAATTACCATGTTAAATGTTTTACCAGGAAGCAGGCAAGCAAGGGGAACTCGCACCAAAGAAGGTGTACGCCATTATTTTTGCTGCACTATCCTATCTGCACATGCGCACCACCCAAGGCTGCACGATCCGGACGTGGAGCATTGTCGCCCTTCGTTTCGCTACCTGTAAGGACCCTGAAAGTCTATCTATGATTAATTCCATCTTTATTGTGAATTGTAGACTATTTGTCAAGACGCGGACAGAACGCACTTCATGTCTGATCAATAGGCCTCTGCCATCTTACTTTGACAGACGGCCACATCAGTGTCTTGTTAGGCTAATCTTTAGGCTAACTTAGAAAATGACAATTTTCCTCCGACCTATCACCGGCACCATTTTATAATATTACGAGTATTTCCCACATTTATAACATTATGTGGTGTATAAACCACAAAAAATGCCATGTAGCCTCGGCTACCTGAATAAAACAAATCTTACAGACTGGCTTTCAGCGAAACAACACTAACAGATCAGCTTTTGGGCGAAACGAAGGGCGACATTGCTCCACGAATCCGGATCGTGCAGCCTTGGTGGTGCGCTTGTGGAGACAGGATAGTGCAGCAAAATAATGGTGGTGCATTTAAACCGCCTTTCCGACATACCGCCATTCCGACAGTATTTAATTGCCATTCCGAGTCATTTAAATAGTTTTGCAAATACTTAAAGGCACGTGAACAACGTTCTAACTGCTGCAATATTAGGCTGTACTTTAATTGCATTTTAGAAAACGAAAAAGTGCTACCCAAGTGAAGTGCACACTTTTCAGTCGCAGTCAGGCCATCCATCACTGATCATCAGTGCTTGCTCTGATGATGGTCTGATTGTGACCGAAACGTTTGCACTTCACTTTGGTAGCATTTTTTTTGTTTTCTAGAATGCAATAAGAGTATACTTGCATTGGCATTACGGTGTGCGAGTTCCCCTTGCCTGCTCCAGTATATGGTAAACTATCTAGAGCTCTAACGGCTGTGATACTTGTAAGCGAATTCCACCCGCTTTCAACCTGCTCGCTCGCCTCGCGTGGTGACGTAGCATCGTTTCCCGGTCAAATTAGCTTAGCTTAGCAAATGCTGTGGTCAAACAACCGTCTCTCTTCAATCACAAACACTGTATGTACAAATAAAAATGATGAAACAGGAGCGAATATATTGGTCACCTTAACCCAAGTGTCATTTATTTTAAAACCATCTGTGAAAAACGATCGGCAGATTTGACACCACCGAAATCAAAACAGCCTCCATTTTTAATATCCCAGTAGTGCTCGTGACGCACGTGACGTCATCGCGTTGAAAGCTCTCCCATTGGTTAACGCTTCGTGGTGCCGCTACATTTTTCAGCCAAGCTCAACCACAGACCTGTATTGGGAGGGAAAGTGGAAAACAGCGATCCTAGCGGTTACGTTCCAAACACCAGGGCGACCCTATTGAAACTCCCATAGACGAGTTTAAAAAAAAATCCCACAAAGATATGACTAGGAACTATAACACCAGACACATTTTTCAGCGTACACAATAGGATGAACTACTACCTGTGAAAATCTTAAGTCATTTTTTGCCCTTTTAAGAAAAATAGAAATTGTGCCAATCTGGTCGGAAACGGACCACAGCTCCCAGCATGCTGTGCTTCGTGCCTCGTTGACAACACAGAGAAACAAATGAACGCGAATGAACGCAAGTTCTTCGCATATCTTCACATTCTTGTAATCCTGTGAGTTACACATTGTCTTCTTATTAAACATATATACACGCGATCATTTTGGTTTGGTTTTAACTTCTCTAGTAGATATGATGGCTTCTGTGGTGACGAGTAACCACCTCTCTGGCTCATGTTTGGCTATGCTAATTTGGCTATGCTAATTACATGGAGTAAACACGTCACACCTGCCAGTCAGTGTAGTTCTGTATTAGCTTTTTAAAGAATATTAAAATCAGTTCAGATCAGTGAAAAACCGAACATTTTACCACCTGATTCGATAAAACAGGCCAACATGCCTATAATACGACTGCCACTACTTCTACTTCGTCGTCAGGGCCGAGATGTAATTTTTCAGAGAAAAAACCCATTCATTTGTTGCAGGGGCTTGGAACGTTGCCAGCAGGGGGCGATGAGATTACTTTCCCTCCCAATAAGCTAGTTTCACGCTTCCGGGATTAGTGGGCGGGACTTAACGTTATTGTGCATTCCAACTTCCGGCAGCTGATCTACAATAACAATGGCGCAAACAAAGGCAAGATGTCACTGCTCGGTTCCTCTGTGTTCATCTAATAAACAACGCCAACCATACTTGAGGTTTCACGGATTCCCGACAGACCAAGTTGTACGAAAGATGTGGATCACTGCTATTAAGCGAGACGAAGGGGAAACCTTTAAAATAAAACAGGGAAGCACCTACGTTTGTAGCCGGCATTTCCACGAGTCAGACTACATTACAGGCAGTGATAGTGGGCTGCTAGCGCTGGATAATTTTGCGCCTGGTCGTCGCCTAAAAGTAAATTCTGTGCCCTCCCGCTTTGAGTGGAACAACTGGGGATTGCCAACCAGGGAGTCCGTTTATAAACGGGTCAATAAACGGATGGTAGACCGTGAGATTTCGCCGGACCTCCCCTCGGAGCAAACACAGCTATGGGTTGCCATGGAGGAATTATCAGCGTTGGTGGTCCGTGAACATGGCTACGGAACTGCACCAACACCAGGTAGGCCTATGACATTTTTCACTCTCAAAATGTTGCTTTACCTCCCGATGGTAGCGATTAACATTCAAGCAGTTTTTAATATCAGAACCTAGCCTACTTTCTTTTGTGTCATACAGGTGCGCTGGATGCTGCTGCTGAACGCATACAGCAACTAGAGCAGGAAATCGCGGGCATGAAGAAAGAAATGTCACTACTGAAAGCAGAGCTGGCCCAATTGCGATTTAATAGATTTTGCATTTCCGATAAGGACATACGATTTTATACACGGTTCACGTCAAGGGATGTTTTTTGTGACTTCTGGGAGGCCATCAAACCATCTGCCACCAGACTTGTCTATTGGTCGAAGGCGCAAAAAAAGGCACAATCATCTGAGCCCCTTTCTCCGAGTCCATCGCGCAGACTGCCCCTTATAGATGAGTTTTTTCTTTTCTGCTGCCGAATTGCCGCTGGCCTGCCAGAGAAGGTGTTGGCCGACCTGTTTGAGGTCAGTATGTCCACTGTCTCCAGGGCTGTCATCACGTGGGCCAACTACCTCTACCTAATCCTTGGATCCCTTCCCATCTGGATGAGTAAACGGCAAATCAGAAACACCATGCCTACCAAATTTGTGCAGTACTGTCCAAATGTCAGAGTGATCATCGACTGCACTGAGGTGCGATGCCAGTCTCCATCATCACTAACTCTTCAGTCAGAGCTGTTCTCTCCTTACAAGAATACAACAACTTTCAAGGGCTTAATTGGGGTTGCCCCATGCAGTGCTGTGACTTTTGTTTCGAGTCTTTTCACTGGCTCCATCTCTGACCGAAAGATAACAGAAAAAAGTGGTCTACTTAATCTACTCGAACCAGGGGATGGCTGCATGGCAGACAAGGGATTCACCATTGAGAAGCTGCTGAGTGACCGTGGGGCAACACTTATCATACCTCCCTTCAAGATGACTGGTAAGTAAGCATGAAATGTCACAATGAACATCTCAGATTAAAACTGTGAACAAAAATGTAATCTATATGTGCTTTGGCTTCCCCTATATGTCTCTCCCTCACTGAATTAGCACAGTAGAACTAATTTCCCACCTCTAATTACAGATCAGTTTACAGAAGAAGATGCTCTAAAAACACAAGCAATTGCCCGGCTTCGAATCCTTGTGGAAAGGGCAATACGCAGAGTGAAGGAATACCAGATCTGGCAAGACACCATCCCTTTGACCTTGTCTGGGACAGTTAACCAGCTGTGGACCGTTTGCTGTTTGATGTCCTTGTTCCAGGGACCACTTGAGTTAAAACATTACATTCCTGTTGAATAGGCAACGCCTTTAACTTTGTAATATAATAAACTGTTACATTCCTGTTGAATACCCCCCCACACACACACACACACCACCACCACCACCACCACCCCTAAAATTACTTTGTGAGATATTACCTTGAATAAAAACAGAATAACTTGTAAACTGCAATCTGTAATATGTAATGTTAAAATAGATGTGTAATGTTAGGATATACTTGCGTAGGAAATCATGGAAACCTTTAGTCGTGCACTTCATTTATTCATGAATTCTTTCAATAATCATTTGGTTAATTACACTTCTTTGGGCAAAAGATAAACATTCATGAATGTACCAAAAAAGTACACGTCAACCTTCTCCTTCATCTCTCCAATCAATTCATCATCCCTCCACACTCTTTCAATGGTTAAGTCCTCCTCTGTATCCGTAATGAAATCGCACCAACTCAAGCCAGTTACTGCAAGTTGGCCTTGAACCTGCCAGTAGTACTTGTGGTTTCTTTTAAGTTTCGCCTTCCCATTAGTAATTTTTACATGTCCTGCCTGTGTGATGTTTGAAATGGCTGGGCATTTCACCTCAGCAAGGCCAAAACATGGAATTTCATTTGGGTCATATACCCTTGCATCAGGGCTAGCCCCCAGGTGAGGAGCTTGAGGGTGAATGACTAACCCACAGCGACCCACATTGACATTGCACACCTGTGCATAGTGCTCCAGCACCTGTGGCTCCCGCTCCAGCCCCCTCTTCATGGCAGGAGTCTGGCGAGTGCCCTTAAGTATTCTCAATGCCAGGGACTCACCAGAGGACACCCCTCTGACGTGGCTAACCTCATAAAATCTACTTGCTGTTACTCTCGGCTTTCGTAGAGCTTGCCATAGTGGGCACTCAGACTGTTCTCTTGTCTGCTTCTCTATGTCACTTGCCATATTATATGTAACAGTTAAAGTGTCGAAATGCAAAATTTGGATTGAGTTTTTTTCAAATTGTGGAATTTGGGTGGGAAATGTTGAGTCCTCTAAGGGCAGATTCGGGAATGCTGGTGCCTCTGGGTGCTGGATGTAATCCCCACATTTGACCACAGGAGGACACTGGTATGACAGGGGGGATCCTCGTGGCACAGGTCCGAACTTGGAGTCTACCATCGACAGCTGCGATAGGCCGTGCAGCACAGACGAGATCAGTGGTTGCGGCCTGATGTTTGTGAGCTTCTCCCCAATAGCCAGCATGTTGGGATCAGGCAGGGGTCCTGAAACAGATAAATATAAAAGGCGAAATGTTAAATTATTGACACGTCTTACAACTACTTTTGGTTTTCAAATATGATGTCAAGTGTCAACAGTGTCATATTAGTTACAGTAGTACACATTACCAGTGTATGCTTGATAGAGTGTTGATTTGCACACGCTCCTGGTGGATGGCTTTGGCTTCCTGACTACCAAGTCCTGAACCGGTTCTGCATGGATCCCCTGAGAAAGATAAGAAGCAGCCGTATCCAGTTAATTTGTTAAAATACAGTCTTTGTTAGTTAAAATAACAGATTTGTGCTAGGTATCTCCAGTCTGTTTTTTAATAATGTGTGTGCGGGTGCTTCGATTTGTCAACAGTGCCTGGTCATATTTCTTAGGGAACATTGTTAGCAAAGCAAAAAGTGGCATACAAGTCATCTGGCTGGCAAAAAGACTGACATTCTTCTCTATGTGGTACAGCTCAACACAGCTAAAACATTACCATGGTCCTAGGCCGATGCCATGCTTGAAGGGAGCTTGTGCAGGGCACAGGTGGTGGTACAGCTGTCACCTGCAGAGACAGAAGTGCAAACCAGGATTTAAAAAATGTGGTGATAGACCTCTAGGCATGGTCACTCAAATCAAACGGCAGACAGCAGCCCTGAACATACAACTTACCTTCAACATGCAGTAATGGGCCGACTGGAATAGCAAGGCCACAAGGTGGTTGCAGAGGACCTTCCCTGCTGTACAGCTGCATGATGTTCCTTGCAGTTCTGGAGCTTCAGCTTGGAAAACAATCTACATAAAATACACAGCAGTAATCCGACAGACAAGGTTAAACTAAAATAAGACAAAAAATGCACCAAATAATAAAGAAATGTAAGGATGAGCAATACAAATATAAAAACATCTTTAGAAATCTGGAACTGCCGTAAAGTAGTTAACCTCTTACACTGTTTACATGTTTAACAAACAGATTATTAAACACTTATTATTCAGACTCCTTAACTGCCTAAAATAACCTGCAAATAATGGGGCTGTTCTCGCTTCCTCATTGACCTGTAACACCTAGACCTGACAGCAACCTCCCTGTCAATGACGTTGGAAACTGGTAAGCAAAAAAAGTAAATAGCAAAATGGGAAATTAATGAATGAATCAAAAAGATTAATTCTTACACTCTGTTATTGGTTTATGATGTTGAATGTATGTACTAGGACGAGTTAAAACCCACATAGACCTTGGGAGCAGGACCACATAACACAGAGGGGGAGTCAGTTTTCAAACAGGCATTCTCGCTGAACTATTATTATTGCAATTCTCTCATAACATAACGTGACTGAGGAATGGTACAGTAGTCTACCCAGAAGGTTACAAAACCGGAGCGACAACGCTACGTAGCAACTGGTTGAAGCTGACTCCCCTCCTCGTTTACATTCTACCCAACAATCGAGCTGACTTTAAAACGTTTTTTTTATCACAATACAAGCGAAATTAACTAATTCATCCTTGTTTAAAATAAACAACGATCTTGCTTTGTTGGTTTGGCCAAATACCAATAACCCATACGAACATCTATCTGAGGTAACGCCACAAACTGACGTTAGCATAAGCTTAACCGCTTACCTTCATAGTCGTGAATGAATTTCTCAAAAAACAAGCTGTATCCCTTGTCCAGTTTGGAGCGGGGTGTTGTCGAGTGACGGTTCACCAGACGATGAACGTCTGCAAAAGACAACCTTGGCAGATTTCCCAAAAAACTTGAATAGGCGAACATTGTTTACCTCCGTATACACAGAAACGACAGTATGACAGTTCACCGGAAGTTGGAATGCACAATCGGCCAATGAGGAAGTTGCTACGTAACAAGCGTGAAAATTGCTTATTAGTTAGTACCATTGAGAGTAAATAGAATGGAGGCCAAAATTCTATTTCATTGTTGAAGCCAAGTTGGAGCCAAGGTTGGACCCAAAAAGACCAAAAAATGGCCAAATCCCATTCATTCCTATGAGAGACATAAAACCCTGTATCTCCCTTAAATGCCACTCCAGGGGGATAATTTTTCGCTCAACTAGTAGGTCCCCTTGCTCTCCAACTTACCAGGGTGGTGATTTTTTGTGGTGATGTTTTGTTTTAGAGAGATATTAAAAGTTAAATTGACCAATGAGCATCAGAACATGGTTTGATTGACCGTTAGAAGTCTTGTTGTTGTCCAATCAGCACCTGCGTTTGGCGTTGCTAAGGTGGAATGTAAGTTGGAATGTTCCCAAATCTGGCTTCAAAGCGTTGAATGGCAAATAGCGTTGATTTGGCGTCCATTCTATTTACTGTCAATGGTTAATACAGGTCTGTGAGCTCAACTTTCTCGCCTCGCTCGCCCACCGCCCGCCACCCTCGCTTCCCTACGTCACCACCTCTCGCCTCGCTGCCGCGTCCCAACGGAAAATAATGGAATGCCACGCTTCTAACGCTTTGGAAGCGCCCATGTAAATCAGGCGTAAGAGCCTAAACAACCACCAGGCACCAAGTCGGAGATGTGAGCGATACCTCTATAGTTTGAAGTTAATTCCTTTCAATTTTGAGATGTTTCGGGCCAACGCGGCCCCTTCTCAGACAGTTTAAGATAGGGGTGTACTCACTTTTGCACCAGCATAATTACACAAACATGGACAATTATGCAATTTAAGTTATACTTCTGACCTTTATTTTCTGCCGTAAGCTCAAAAGATGTTGTAATTACACTTACTCTATGGTCATTTTGGGGATAACTCGTGTGTTTATTAAAATATTGTAAAAAAAAATCCTTTTCAACAGGGGTGTAGGCCTACTCATTATTGCTGTGCACTGTAGCTTTTGAAATATTGATGCACACTCTATATGCACTCTATGGGAACAACAGAATAAAGCACCTTAGTGTGTCAGAATCTGTATTGCTGATGGTCAATGTCCAGAGATCCCAACAGTTTTTCAGCTCCCTTCTTGTTGTCGATAAATTGTCCCTCAAGGATAGCAGGGTTCAGGATATGGTATCTGAACTGATAAATACTGTTCATAATACTTGAAGGACATAATCTCATAGCTATTTTCTTTTTTTATTGTATACAGAAGATACAAGAAACAAAATAGGCCTAAGCCCTTAACCATCTGTACCTCTGTTTGAAATCTCCATACAGGATCCTGTTGGCGAAGCCCTTTCTGTAGATTCTGATGCCTTCCAGCACACCGTTACAGCGCAGCTGGTGCATGACCAATGGATTCTCCATAGCCCCAGGAATCTTGGACTTGTTGGGGATGAGGCAGCGCACAAAGTGGGGGTGAGATGGCCTCAGCTTGTTCAGGCTCTCCTGTTGGTTAACATCAGACAGCGATAACGTTACAGCTTGAAGAAACTATAAAACAATTTTAATAATTTTATTATCTATGCTGTGATTAAGGGACAGATAATATATACCGTGAGAGGGATCAGAAATCAAAAATATTTGACACAGACACAGTCTGGAAAGAAGATCCTTTCTTCTTCTTGTCACCATCCTTGCCACCCTTACCACCACCACCGCCACCACCACTCTCCATGGCTGCAAAATAATTTGATACACTTATTATTAGCTTTATATATATATATATTTTTTTTTTCCAGTCGGTGTGAGAAACAATCAACATTCATTAATGTCATTAGGGGGTGGAGATCCATCATTTACTACAAAAAGATAAACGATTAAGTTCATTTACCAACCTAGGTGTGTCTGTAATAACAATTCAATGTTACTATCTACAGTCAAATAATCTGAATAATTATATGTATTTTACTAATTTATTATTTACACAATTATTATCTTTGCAACTGGTCAATACATAATCCAAGGACTATCTATTTTGGAAGAAATGTATTACTATGGCTCTGTTGTTAAAATTACACCATAGACATAAGACAACCTGTCAAAGTGTGAACATAGGATGTTGGGCTTGTAGGTCTGATTTGGGATGAATAAGTTGATTTTTTTTTGTCCACAGTCCTAAAAATAATTTGACATTAATTTTACTTCCTCATATTCCATGTGTAGCTTATAATATTTTTTAATTCTATCAGTGTTTCCCATACATTGAGAAAAAAAATACTTCGATCTCCGTTTTTTAAGAAACGATTTTAAAAACGAGTTCCTACACATTTTTCTCCTGGAGTAAGTACATCCTATAGAGAAAACAATAAGTGCTTGAAAGACAGAGGGCTCAAAAACCTGGTCAAGTTGTTGTAGTTGACTTGGGTTTGGGAGCAATAAAAAAACCTTCAGAGAAGGGACAGTGGAATGAGTTTACTGACACTCCCCAGGCTTTGTTTTACAGTTGTATGATAGTGAATTAGGCGACAGGCCTGCATTGACACAGCAGAAGAGACATCGGGCTGCATATAGAAATTAATGTGTTATGAATGTGAATATAGACATAAATGTGTAACACGTTGTTCAGCCCTTTTACTGAGAGGAATTTTGAAAAACTGGCCCTGTGATCAGCACCCCTCATGTAGAATGTGTACGCCTACGTATGTGTGGGGAAAAACGCATAGGCTACTCTCTTAGATTATTTTTGTCTGTGCGTTAACAATTTCACAGAGCTCCTGAATTCTTGTCTGTGCTCCTATTTTGTTGAATTTTTCATTGCATAGACCCCTGCATGAGGGACGAATGAAAGTGTGTTGTAAACAGAAATAATTCACAGGTTTTTTTTTGACAATGTACTACTATACATGTCATGGGTAAAATCTTGTGTAATTTCTGAAAATATAAATGGCTGAAATGTAAGCTTAGGCCTTTAGTTTCTCCATGCGCCAATGTCAAACTGTACTCAATGTTTTACATTTACGCCACATGAAATTCCATGCAATCCCCCCCCCCAAAAGGGCCCGCGTAAAATGACCCGACCCCATATACAGTATATATATACACGTATGTGTGTGTGTAATGTAGGAATGTATTTTCAAAACTGAGCCTGTTTGCTGTGTGACTCTATTCGAAGTTCCACAGGTGGTGTACATGCTGTCAATACCGCAGGTGCTTTTGTCTGACTCTGTCCTTAGGCCTAAACAGACCAGCTACTTTCTTTGTGTTGAGACCAAGGCCAAAGTCAGGCAGCTGCTAGCCGATGACAGAACATGTCTCACTGACACATTGCTGTTTCCTTAGCCTTCTCACTTAAGCACAAAGATAGCCCTGTGTCATTAATATCACAAATGTGAGTGCCTGTCTTTGATTGAGAACAGTTGGTTGGTGGGTATCTCCTAGACATCTGTTGTTGCAGTGTTGAGGATACGTGTCAGGTGTAGTGCAGCATATCACTTGAGGACCAGGTGTAAGTTCACTTCTAAGGTTACCATTTGAGCAGCATCTAAAATCTCTGTTGCTGATTTCATGATCCAATAAGAGAATAGAGGGGAAATATGCAGTCATAAAACACTCAAAGGCCTTTCAGATCGTGCCATTTTATTTTGTTTTCTTTTTCCAGACATTCAAATGTAATTTTGTGGAACAACATAACTGACCTGACCAGAGGTCACATCATTACACAATAAATAAACATGTTTGATGTCATGAGGACAATGTGCAGAGGATAAAATGGAGGAATGTGAGGAGCTGTGTAAAATACTTCTAAGACCATTTGTGCCTCAAACATATCCAAGATGCCTCACAACAAGGACAGCTTATTCAGGAAATCCTTAAGGATTTGCAGTAGTCACATGGTAGTTGTTTGCTTATTTGTAATTGAGAGACTGAATATAAATATATGCACATTATTGTTGATTCATTTAACTGATTCAACATGCAAATAGGTGGTTGTCTTAGTCCCAATGTCAAATTCAAAGAAAATGAACAATAACCAGGGTTAATGCTGCGGTACCTCGACTGTCACGTGATTTCACCCTGTGCCATAACTTTGTCCAGTCTGTTGGTCTATTACTGTCTGTACCACGCACAGCTTCAATGTTCACGCAACATTGTTTCCTTGGTGTTGTCCTTGGGGACAAAGATAACCGTGTGAAATGCTTGACTAATTCCTCCTTTGATTGAGATGGACAGCTACACGTTGATGCACATTGAGTTCAAAGCTGTGCCAAAAATTGTGCTCCTTCAGCAAAGGTCTGGAGGCGCATCTGTGAAACCTGATCATGTCTCATTGAGAGGGAAGTAGGATGGCGTAGGCTACTGGTAGAGAAAGAACACATTTGAACACTGCAAAGCTTACTTATGGATAAGGTGGAGGACTACACATTTTAAGTCTGTAGTTTAAGGTAAATGTGATTTTTGTGATTATGTAGGGATTTTATGCTGTATTTTATTTCCTGTGTAATTCTTTCTGTAGAGTGCATGTGCCTACGTGTGTACTACATTCACGTCACAAATTGTGTGTAATGTGTTCATTAATTCAAGTTCTAAAACAATAGAATTTCAGTTGACTAGAATTGTTTTAGTGGGAATGTCACAGATGAACTTACAGTACATTACAACTGTGTTCCTTCAGATATTATCATCACTGAGAAGAGGATTAAGATAGGAAATTTAGGATAGGGTTGTCACAGCTGTGTATGTGTGTAGCATCTCCGTCTGTAAATGTGACAGCTGCTGTATGTTTGAGATATTGAATGGTAAACAAACACTTAAATGTATACATTACTTGTAATGACTTCTAGAAGTGCATATACTTGCCGAGGCATATTGACTCATTTAAGAAGAGTCTTACAAATAGAGATGAATTCACTTTCATATACTTTTGAGTGACAAACTCCCTGATGAAGTAAAGCAGTAAGCAGATTTCCCCATTTTGCTGTTATTTTGCTCTGTTATGTACACATGAAAAATTCTCCAACTTCTATTTCTCAATTTTCATTACAGCCAGCCAGCAATATTCTTTCAGTAAGCACACCGATAGTGTACTGTATACTTCAAATGACCTCAAATTAGTTTTGTCTGTTGTAAATTTGTGTATGCATATATTCTGTTTTACATAATTTGTTATGTCTTGACAGGGAGGAGGTGCCGCAACGTTCCCTGGAAGATGAAGACTGCCCCCCAGTGGACACTCGTGATGGGGCTTTTGATCTTGTGCTCTGGTGATCCATGCATTGCTTTCCAGGCGAATGTGGTGAGGTAAGTTACTAAACTTCCAAATTATTTGTTGTGGATATGCTGTATGTGTTTAAAGATAAACTGAATGGACAGAGTGCACACTGGGGTAATCAAATCCTCTCTCACCGTTCAGCGTTTCCTGTAGAACATTTATAAGTCAAGGTGGTATGCCAGTGTCATGAGACATGTGGCCATTGTCGTTAGCAAAGCCATGTTGTGCATATTCATAGGAAACATGACATGGAAACCTTCAAAAGTAAATAGCTTGTACTAAATTTATAAAGTAACTTTAAAAATCCCATGGGCAATTCAAACTTTTTAACTTTTCTGAGGATCTAGTCAAGGTGGCAGGTGTTAGCCCCTTATCCCCTTAGCGCAGAGCCTCTGTTATAACCTTATTGTCACCAAAATGGTCTTAATCGGTTAGTTAAGACTCTCTGCTTTGTTATAGCAATGTTGTTATGATGTAGTTGAGTGATTTCAGCAAAGAGTGAATAGGCCTGTGGACAGGCCCGTGTGCAGTAAGAGGCTACCTATAAAGTGCTGTGGGAAACCCTACAGTTTATTGTGAGGCCTATTATTGCACTAATAGTCCCAGAGCCAAAAGGGGTTTTATTTATGGGGTTGAGCCCAAAAGGTTCAATGGGTGTTTCTGATTCAGAAAATTGTGAGGAAATCCAAAATGCAAGTCTTACAAAACCAAAGGTAGACACAAATTTACAATATTCATCTGAATTTGGGTACCTTTTCATATTTGTTTCAGCTTTGTTTTGGAGCGATATTTAGCAGCATTTTCCGAAATCCATATAAACCTAGGTAAATGGCACTGAAGTGGTTTCCCGAATGTAATTTTGTGGTGCTGATTCCAAATATGTGACTTGTATTGTCCTATAACAGTATTCTGATCTCCTAATTTGCATTTAATATTGCCAAATCCAGTGGCCTTACCATAAACACAGGTACAGCATTATAAATGGATGTCATCTGAGGGTGGAAGTCCCAGAGTTAAGTCTGCACACTTTTTTTATTGCTTTTATGGATATTGCTTCCTACAATTCATCTTCATATTCATTCGATGCCAAACAGTTTAAGATAGTGTAACAGCATTCAAATTTTGTATTCAAAAAGTAGACTATCTAATTAAATTACGAGTCCCCTGTATTTTCCCCCAAATGAAAATAGCAGCTACATGATTTTGGTGAAAGTGAGTGCATCTCAATATGGGACCTTGCCTCCTCCACTTGCCTCCTCCACTCGCTTCTCGTCATGATGACATCACTGACAACAGCATTATATTTCAATATCTTGCAAGAGCTCAATTGTAGAGTCTTTTTCTCGTTTGCAATTGTTATGGTGAATGAAAAACAGTCCCTCAAAAGTTGTTGTGGCTAGGCTGACAGCTGGGAAACTTTATCGTTTTCTCCACGGAGGAGGGGCCAGGAGGCGGGGCGAGGAGACAAGCGCAAGTGGAGGAGGCAAGGTCATATATTAAGACGCACTCCCAGTGAGAAATGTCTGAAAGGCTGACTTACAGAATGGAAATTCATATTTTAAATCAGGGAAGGTCATGGGAAATGTCAGGGAATTTTCCATCTGACTATAAATGGGAGCCCAGAATTACAATGTAAGAATGCAAGAGACTGTACAATTGTGTTTTATGCTCTTTATTTATTGTTTCCACTCAATAAACTAACATCTAAGCCACAGCTGATCAGCCCAGCCTCTTCGAGGGGTCCAAGAAATACAGCAAGAGAGAGGAGCTTTACTCTTCACTCTTCACCTTTCTGTAAACAGACAAACATACACATATTAAGCATTTTCAGACGAACTACAGTATGCCTCTGCCTGGTGTGGCTACTGGCTAGTGTAATTAACATGGCTGGATTGGCCATATGGCATACAGGGCATTTGCCCAGTGGACTGTTGATGATTTTGGCCTGTTTTTCCCCTCAATGCAGTGGTATCAGTCCTCATGCCCCTACAGATGACTTCTCTCAGAGTCAGATTTCAATATAATTTTGGCTGTTCCAGTCAAAAAAGCACACAGATTACTAAATCTGTTGCCACGGTCTCCATTGTCTCTCTCGAACCCTGGCGGACTGAAACTGAAAATGTCCGGCCTGCTTTTTGTACTGTTTTTGTTTCACTTATTTATTTATGTCACTTTTATTATTTGTATGCTGTATTTGAATGTAAGAACAGTGTTATTCTTCACTGGGGTTTCATACAGTGTGTTCTGTGGTTACATTATTATTTATGCAAGATGGGCATTTGATATGAACATTATGTAACTCCCCATTCGTTTAGCATGTGATTAATTAAGGGCTATCATGTGCAGTTCTATTCAATTATTTTTTAATTCATGAGTGTTCGATTTCAGTTACACAATGGACGTTGAGAACTTTATCACAAGTCGTCTGGCACCGCAAGTAGCGATTGCCTCAGCAGTGTTTTACGCAGCTGCTTTGGATGTTTCAGCATCTTGTTGGACATACAGTATATTGTTTGTGTTGAAATATCTTGTGGGACATATCTCATCTGTACGGCACTATTCCTTTTTTCTGTGTGGACTGGTCAAGACGAGTGTCTGGGATCACTTCACGTTTTGCTAAGAGATTATAGATGAAGCCTTTAACTCTAGATTTCTGACCTTGTGGGTTTCCCTCCGGGGGTCTTTGGAAATTTGAAAAGGGCCGTAAGAACTATATTTTGTGTTTAGACTATATCTATATGTTAGACATTATTTCTGTATTGTAAAGGAATTTTTAAAAATGTGTTTTCAAAACGC
Organism: Engraulis encrasicolus; assembly: GCF_034702125.1. Taxonomy (NCBI): domain Eukaryota; kingdom Metazoa; phylum Chordata; class Actinopteri; order Clupeiformes; family Engraulidae; genus Engraulis; species Engraulis encrasicolus. The sequence continues at coordinate 46,502,859 of NC_085865.1, forward strand.
GTTTTGTCCTATCTCTCAAGAATCCACGGTTTTCATGTGCTGATGCCACATAAGTATGGCGTCAATGCGCTATGGGACAGCAAATCACTGCACATTATGCACAGTCAATGTGGAAAATCATCCTCTCCAAAAGCTCTGATGTTTTCCTGCCATCATTACAATGGAACTTGTTGCATGACAAGTCTAGAGTTATAATTACACTTCAAATGGACCCTTCCAACATACAATTCACCATACAATAAAAACAACTTTATATTCATTAATGCTATATAAAAGCATACATATCCGCCATTGCTCTATTCAGCTTGCGCACCCCCTTGTGGCAGGCCGCGCACCCCCAGGGGTGCACGCACCTTAGTTTGGAAAACCCTGCTGTATATCATAAAGAGGTGTACAGACATTTGTCAATTACTAGTTGTAATCAAGGGTTAGTCAAACATGGATAACAGGAATTTGGATTTTATCCTATCCTTGTTTTTATTATTGGATTAAGTGATGTGAAATTTCGATTATCATTTGGGCAATGATCATTCCAGTGATTAATTTAAAGGTGCACTGTTTAAGATTTTTGGCCACCAAAAAAGACCTTTGTTATCAAGTATTAAAAACCTGAAACCTCAAACAACTATAGCATTTTTTAGTGTTCTAGAGATTCTAGCTCTGATTTTGACATTCTTAATTGTTTTTTCTACAATCTTAGGCCGGATTGAGCCATTTGTCGACCCCGTGGGCCTTATGTTTGACACCCCTGATTTAAACATAAAACTCTTGTTTAATATGAAGAGGTTTTTTATCTATAGAAGAAATTACTTTTAATGTAGATGATAGTGTAGTGACTGACCTTGCCACAAGCGTCACAGCTCTTGGGCATTGAGTTATAAGCTTACTTGAAAACTGGTTGCTTCTTACCTTACCACCTGAGTCACGGGTCTTGGCTCTAATCTTGTTGACCTGAGACTCAGCTATGTCAGCTCTCTCCTCAGCCTCATCCAGCTCATGCTGCAGCTTGCGGAACTTGGTCAAGTTGCTGTTGGCCTGCTCCTCCTGAAACATTAATAATAATAATATAGTTTTTGATAATTTCTCTGATATGTCTGACTGTTTTGTAAGATGTTTTGGTATAGTACATATGTTGTAGCCCACTTACAGCTTCCTCTGCTGCTCTCTTGTAGGATTTGACCTTCAGCTGCAGCTTGTCAACCAGATCCTGAAGACGATGCAGATTCTTCTTGTCCTCCTCAGTCTACAGAGAAAAAGGTAGGTTGAAAGTTATGGAACCTAAGTCAATGCAATGAAAGATAAGCAAATGTCGTCATAATTATTGGTAGAGTGGTGGTGTTTAGTACCTGGTAGGTGAGCTCCTTGATGCGACGCTCATATTTACGGATCCCTTTAACAGAGTCACCTGCCTTACGTTGCTCCATCTCCACTTCAGATTCTAGTTCCCTCACCTGTGTAGAAATGTTTACAAACCATTAAAAGACAACAATTTAAATATATTGAAATACCATATAGCAATGCACTCAATTCAGCACTCACCCTTGACTCCAGTTTCTGAATTTGCTTCTTGCCACCCTTCATGGCGATTTGCTCAGCTTCATCCAGGCGGTGCTGCAGGTCCTTGATGGTTTGCTCCATGTTCTTCTTCATGCGCTCCAGGTGAGCACTGGTGTCCTGTTCCTTCTTCAGCTCCTCTGCCATCATGGCAGCATCAGTGATTGCCTTCTTGGCTTTCTCCTCAGCATTCCTGGACTCTCCTACAGCCTCCTCCACCTCATTCTGCAGCTGGGATGTATCACCCTCCAACTTCTTCTTCTGATTCAAAAGGCTGGTGTTCTGTGTGAGAAATAATATTGATCATAATGTTTCTTCTTCTTCATCATCTTATTTCTTTATATACTGTGGTTCAGTGCTGTGATGACTGAGTATTAAATTATAGTTAGTTTTATACCTGAGAGTGGAGCAACTGCACTCTCTCGTTGACATCAAGCAGCTCCTGTTCAGCCAATTTCCGGCCTCTCTCAGTCTGCTCCACCAGAGACCTCAGCTCATCCAGCTCAGCCTGCAGCAGATTGTTGCGTCTCTCCACAATCGCAATGTTCTCTTTGAGATCATCATTAGCACGTTGGGATTCATCCAGGTGCAGTTGAGCATCCTGTAAAGAATGTCGGCACACCGGTCAATTTGAAATATAAGTCAGACTTAAAATGCATCCATTAAAAGTTCTGTCTTATTTTTGTTTGTTATGTCTTCATTTTATGAACCTTCAGATGCCCATGTAGACCCTTGAGTTGCTTTTGAGCCTCAGCTGCCTGCCTGTTGGCTTGACTAAGCTGGATCTCCATCTCATTGAGGTCTCCCTCCATCTTCTTTTTCACTCTGAGAGCCTCATTCCTGCTGCGAGTCTCAGACTCCAGGGAGCTCTGCAGGGTGTCCACTACTCTCTGCTGGTTCCTCTTTGCCTGCTCCATCTCCTCATCCTTCTCAGCAAGCTTACGTTCAATGTCAGCTTTGACTTGATTGAACTCCAGCTGAGCTCTAAGGATCTTCCCCTCCTCATGTTCTAGAGAGCCCTATTGAAATTGAGGGGTAGAATTGTTACGTTATTACATTTTTCATAGATGTTCATGTTTATGGTTAAAGGGATTTAAATGTGTACCTCTGCTTCTTCCAAAGCAGTCTGAATCTCAGCTTTTTCTTGCTCAAGGGTCTTTCTAGCCTTCTCAAGTTCATGGATGTTCTTCCCAGTCTGACCAAGTTGCTCAGTGAGATCAGCAATCTCCTCTGTAGAGACAAAACGGTAATAATGATTTATTGATGGACTTTAAGGATGGGAATAACAAAAAATCTTAAAGATGGCCTCTCAACGTCATTTCATTAATATTGCCGTGTTCCCCATTGCTATTGAATGTGTTACGCGTTGGTCCTGTTTTAAAAAACGTTCTGGTTGCATTGTTTCAAGCCGTTTTTGCAAGCTAGCAAGGTGGCTTGTGGAGAAACGAAAGGGTATTCCGGGTTTCTCGTGGAAATGCGTCTCTGATTGGCTCAGTCCTCCTGTTCTCGGAGAGATTGTAATGGGAGTGTAAGAGTCGCCACTTCCCCGGGTGGTACTGCACTATAGGGGCGCCAACGGAGGCGTGCAGGCTCCATTCAGGGCTGTGCTCTTTCGACAGCGACCCCTAGGCGAGCTGCAGGCACGGAGCAACCAGAGTGGGCATGCTGTATGTATGAGGCTTTGTGCTGTGTGTGTATCTGAGAGTAGCAACCAGCTGATAGCTAAGCTAAGCTAGGTTTCGGGCCACCAGACGTTGCTTGTTTTGAAAACAAGCAGAAAAAAAGTACTCAACATTTTTTTAGAAAAATGGGTCGACATAAACCTTTGTGGGCAACATGACGCAACACAGAAAGGCTTTCGTGATTCGTTCGTTTCTCTGCATTATTTATGTCAATTGGGAAACACCGGGAAACACAGCCAGGCGAGGTGACGCACCACTATGAGAGCCTTGCAAGCGAGTTTAACTTGGGGTGACCGTCCGATTTTGAAAAGGAGTGAGTAAAACTGTGTTTTATCTGAAGTTGGCCTTTAAATAATGTGCATTTTGAGAGACCTTGCAAGTTTTTGTTCTCCCTCTTCATAGTCTCCAAGTGATCCAAAGATTCTTCATATGAGTTCTTCAATTTAAAGAGTTCAGTGCCTAGTGATCTGGCCTCTTTCTGGGAACCCTCCAACTCAGTCTGGGACTCCTCATACTTCTGCTTCCACTCAGACAGGACCTGTTACAAATTCAAATTTGGTCACAATGGTTATCCATATACAGTATTTCCCTTGCGGCACCAGTTAATTTAGATTAAAATGTGTTACGTCTGATACCTTATCAAAGTTTCTTTGCTTCTTGTCCAAGGCAGCTGCAGCGGAATTGGACCGCTCCACATCTACCATGAGATCTTCTATCTCATTCTGCAGTCTATGCTTAGTTTTCTCCAGGGAGGAGCATTTGGCATTGACAGCTTCCACAGCCTCCTCTGCATCTTGCAGACGCTGTGCCAGCTTTTTCCTGAATAGCAGAGAATCAGTGTCCCGTGTCAATCAGACTCAAGAACCATTTAATACTTCTGTCTGTAACATAGTTTAGGTTTGGGGGACTCTTACTTGGCATCCTCCAATTCCTCAGTCCTCTGGATGGCATCAGTTTCATACTTGGTCCTCCACTGAGCCACTTCAGAGTTGGCCTTGGAGAGACTGCGCTGCAGCTCAGCCTTGGCCTCCTGCTCCTCCTCATACTGCTCTCTTAGGAGGTCAGAGTCATGGCGAGCAGACTGCACTGCATGGGCTAGGGCATTCTTTGCCTGAGAGATAATTATGAAACAAGTTACTAGAGCCATCACATGTTTCATTGCATGTATAATAAAGAAAACAAGTTTGAGCAAACCTTGACTTCCTCCTCCAGTTGTCTCTTAAGGTCTTCAATCTGCTGGGTGTATGACTGCTTGCCTCTAGTTAGCTGAGAGACAAGAGAGTCCTTTTCCTCCATCTGCCGTGCCAGCTCACCTTTTTGATAAAATTATTAAGGTTGCTATTTTTAATATTTAAGACTAAAGATTCATCAATAGGGCTGGGTATCGCAGCCATGTTCCTGTATGGATTCGATTTCGATTCTTAGGGCTTTGAATCTATTAATCACGATTCAATTCGACTCGATTCGATTCATTCCGAATCGATTCAATCCGTTCCCTTCTTGGTGCCAGGATTTCCCCCAAAAGATGCTGTTGCCTGTGCAAGCTGTGGCTTGACAGTGTTAACAGATTGCTAATTTGTAATAAGTAGGCCTAGGCCTAATTGACTAATACCTACTGGGTATTTTCCATAGACCTAAATTAAACAAAAATAACAAAAAGAAAAAGAACAAAAAAAAACAAAACGATTTTGTGCCCTGTGAATCGATTATGTGAATTTCGATTCGATCGATTATCAATTAACTCGATTATTTTACTCAGCCCCAGTCATCAAAATACTGAATCTTATGACAACATATATATAGAATGAATGTACCATTTTCAGTTTGAAGCTTAGCTTTTTGCATGGTGAAGTCATTGATGCTGCGTTGGCCTTCTTCAAACTTGGTTCTGTATTCAGTCATCTGATCCTCCAAAGTCCTGCACATCTTCTCCAAGTTTGCCTTCAATAGTAATAGTAAAACATTAAAATTTGGAATCTAAAACTGTATTTGATAGTGTACTGACATTGTACTGCATGTCCATGAATGATACATGGGAACCAAAATTCACTTTCATACATGGTTCGGAATGTTACTAACTTAATGAAGGGATTTACTTTTTACAATAAAGGCTTTTTAACTTAAGTAAGGAGTGCCTCAAATAGTGTGTTCTATTTCGTTCCTTCTGACCGCCAGAGGCGGTGCTTTCAGCACTGAATATTCATCTTACGGATCAGCAGGTCGAGAATTAATATCAACAAAGTAACACGTGACCTGGGTGACGTCACCCGGTGACCCCCGTGTCAGGGGTTAAGACACCGGTGAACCCAGGAAGCGACGTCTTTCATCTTCTCGATTGCAGGTTTCGAGTTGATCGTTTGAGATTTTGGGATTGACCTGACGCTTTGTTCGTTTCGCAGCCATAGGGTTGGGGCTGTGGGTTTTCCACCCCCCATGAAACGGCGTTGGTCGCTTTTTCCTTTGAGTATCTCTTTCACATTCACAATGTGTCCGACTCCGACTGAGTGTTATTCGCTCGGTGGAGGAGGGCTGGCTAGGCTACCTAGCCTGCCTAGCCCCTGGCTCGAGGCACTGTTCTCGCCGACTGGAGGCTAAACTTGTCCTTTCCCGTGGAAGGTAGGCCGTTTTCTGATCATGTATTAACTGCTACCGCGTTATCTTCAGTAGTGTTTCCCGCAACTGGATTTGACGAGCGGTCTCGTGGCGTGATACGCTTTCGAGTTGGGATTAGGTATTAACGCCTGCCTGCCTATGTTGGCCATCGTTTGGGTAAGTGGACTGTCATTTACTGTTTCGATTTATTTTCGCGGTGTTTCTCGCCGCGGAATGTTACTATTACTGGGCGATTGTTGTGACACTCGACGCGAGCTCGGTTACTTGGGTTCGCGTGCCTGTATTTACGTTACGGCTTCATTGTTTGTACAGTGTAGCCTGTCTGTATGGTTGCTCCATGGGCCAGTGTGTTTCGCTGTGCCCTTGCACCGTTGGCGTCACGCTGCTCCAGAGATTCAATCTACAATACAATCTCTCTCTCTCTGGCTGCACTCTGCTCACCCCGGTTGTTATTCCTGCCGGGTTGTGTTCTTCAGGGGGCAGTCGTGGCTCAGGCCCGACTGGACCGCAGCTGAAATGAGGCATCCCCGGGCACCATTCAGCAGGCAGCCCACTGCTACGGACTAGTGTGTGTAATTCAATGTGATTCACTAGCCCAAATGGGATAAATGCTCCTGTACACTGGTTTATTATTGTCTGTTTTCACCTGGGGTGTCTTCGCCCCAGAAGTGTATATTTGCCTTGCATTTCTATCACTGTGCTACTCCTGTCTGCCCATGATATTGGCTGTGCTTATGGTATGTCCTCTATGGTGAGTCACTGGGTGTACAGCGCCTGCCGACTACTACATTGCAATGTAATGTACTTTACTTTACTTTATTTCTTCAGGACATTGCACATGAATGAACGTATACATACATGTACATATATGTAAATATGGCAGATTGTAGCCCGAGGGCTAATTTCCATCTGGTGTCCAAAATAGGCCGAATCCAAAATGTTAATGTCCATTATTATTTGCTTGTCAGCTTGGTGTTGCCGCCTGGCTGCTGGCTCCTGTTGGCTACACTTGGGGCGTCCTCGCCCCTTGTGTTTTATATTCGCAGTATTTGCTGGACATTGTAGTGTCATCTCCTACCTGCTGCCAACTTTTTACCTACTATTGGGGTGCCCTCGCCCTGTGGGTATGTGTTGTTTGTTTGTTCCCTTCTGTGTGTTGCAGTGTTCGCTTCCCGACACGGGACCCTCATCTTGCCTGATTACTGGGTTTCTTCTTGGCTGCCATTGGGTGTCCCAGCCCCTTCTGTGTGGTATTCACCAGTTGGCCTGGAGCTCTTGCATCGGCTACCACTGGGGTGTCTTCGCCCTGCTGTGTGTATTGCCTTGTTTACCTGTCGGCCCTGACTGTCCGACTGCTGGCTTCCCTCTCGGCTACCACTGGGGTGTCCTCGCCCTGTGTGCCTGCCTGCCTGACTGATGCATTGTCGTCTAGGCCCCTGGGACTGGTGCCTCTCCTGCCTGGAGCTGAGATGCCTGCGGCTGAGGTTGACAGATGTGGCCTGTGCTGCTTGCTCAGGTCTGCGTGCGAGAGCACTTACGGCCGGGCTGACGCGATTTGGCCCTCGGCCTACAGTTCCGCTGGCCACTGGTGGAGTTGTCGGCCCTGTTTTGCCGACCTGCAGCCTCTGACACACGGTGACCGTGTTTTCAAATGTGCCCTGCCTGCTAGCGACCCGGACGGTCGCACGCTGCCGCCACGGCTGTCGCCACGGCTGTCGCCCACCGCCGCCACAGCTGTCGCCTGCCGCCGATGCCCGCACCATGCCCTCTGTTCAGGTGACACCGTCACAGCCCAGTTGCATTGCTTGTTGCATTGCATTGGCACTGGGCCCTTTCTGGGTGAGTTGGCCATGGGTGTTTTTCGCCCGATGGCTACATGTGAGTGCCGTACCTGCTACTGCTACAGAGTGGGTTTCTGGCCACAGGTGGCCTCCACCCTGTGACATGCTTGTTGATGCCATGACTACTACAGCTGCCACGGCGTGCCGCTGGGCCGTACGCACCCTGCCATTCCGGTTTACATGGCTTGCTCGGTTGCTTCGCATGCTTGCATACTTGCTCTCTTGCATAGCTGCATGACTTGCATGAGACCGCATGTGTGCTCCCCGCTCCTCTGCTGGTCTCTACCATTCAGCGTCCTGCGACTGTCTGTCGCTCTCCTGGATAACGCCTGCTGTCGGCTGTTTCATCCATTGGCTTCTTGTGGACGCCCGGAGCACCTCAATCGCCATGACTACTACAGTTGCGCGTGTTGCTCCGCTTCATGCCCCTCTGTGTAGCTTGCTTTTCCCTACCTCACGACTGGTTCTAGTCGTTCTCCTGGGTTTGGCTGACCGTGGGTGTCTCCACCAGTCAGCTCCTTGCATGCACCGTTGGCGTTTCCGCCTGTACGACTGCTGCTGCTCTGGGTGAGTGGTTTCACACCATACCCTGTTTTATGCTCTTTGGCACTCCTGCGGGACTGTCTGGAGTCTGTTGGCCTTGGCCGTCTTCACCGTGGACCGTTGTGATTACAGTTGGTGCCTTCGCCTCTTCTGCTGTGGCTTCGGTATGCAAGATATGCTCTGCGTCCTGTTGTCCGCCTTTGCCCACTGTCGTACGTCTGGCATGTCGTCGTCCTCCTGGCCTGGTTGAGCCTGGGACTCTTTTGCCCCTTGGCTCGCGGAGTGTGCCGTTGGGCTTAAGCCTCTGTGACCGGTGCACGTGTATGTCGGCATTGCTGCCCTGGGTACAGGACCCAGGTGCTTCCTTCATTGTCCTCGACTGTGGCGCGTAGGTCGACTGCTGCACGTCGTCCCCCCGAGCTCTTGGGCTATGCGTGGACTTGCCATGGGCTACTTAAGAGTGCCATTGGTGCCGGCACCACTGCAGCTGCGGCTGCTACTGGTATGTTGGAGCGTTACCGCTCCTTCTCCCATTGTTCTTCATGTTTCCCCACTTCATGTGTGGTATATCCGGGGGTCAGGATGCCACTCTGACTGCTACTACTGTACGGGAGTGACCCCACTCCGGGCTCTCCCTTCGAGTTTTCGGTGGCTTACGACTGTTCGCTCTGTTGGCCTCGCTATGGATGGTCTCACATGAGTGCTCTGGGCACCGGTGGGCGTACACGCCCCTACGACTGTGGATTCTGCATCTGGCTGGTTCATGCTCTGCTGTCTGCTGCAGGAGCATCGCAGTTGGCTTGTCATGGGCATCTGCGCCCTGTGTCGCGCACCTTTCCCGCTGGGGCCGGCTTGTTGACGCTTGGACTGTTTACGCGTCTCTGCTGCAGTGGCTGTACCTACTACTGGTTACCCTGCCTGTCCCGCCTGTCTATACCCATGGCCCCTATGTGGCCTTTACTGGTGTTTGGCCGACCGTGACGCTGTGCGCGATGGGTCGACGATCAGGCATTGGCCGGGCTGCAGGAGGCCTCCATCTATGGCCCTGCCGGGTATTGAACCACTTCTGACCGCCCTCCTTGCCTTGCCGGTCAGGGCGTTGGACTGGCGGGGTGCACTGCCCTGGCCACTTAGACACGTCGCAGATGAGCTCGTCTGCGAGGTCTATGATGCAGCGCTGCGTACGACGTGCATGGGGTTCTTGATGTCCCATGTCTTGGTGGCCTTCTCTCGGCCCCCATGGACCGTTTTGGGACGCCCCCTGTGAGTTCTCTCTGACTCCTGGTTGCTGGCATTCGCCTGTCTGGCCTGAGTGCCGGGGCAGAGTCACACAAACCTTGGCCGTGGTACGGTGATTGGTTTGGCTTGCGCGACACCCTTGTCGGGGCCTTGCTGGAAGCAGTCTGCTCTCTTCCGGCGGCCCCTAAATGTCCCTTTTGGTCCGTCCGCTTTGGGCAAGCCACGACGCGGCTTTTGTGTCGCACCGGCCGTGCAGCCGGTGCTGCATGTGGTTTTGTTTCGCTCACGCTGTTGTTCTCGACCTGGTGCGCTTTGTCCTGTTCTCGACATGCAGACCCCCGGCCTGGTGTCTCTAGGCGTCGATTTCTGCTTATGACCAGTGTACTTGCGGGCATTGGAAGTGGAGGCTCTCCTTCCTTGCTCTCCGCCCCTTCCAGGTGTTGGGCATGCCGACCTCGGCATCCCACGTTGTCCCTCTTGGCCTCCGCTTGCTGAGGCCTCTTTGGGTTGGATATGCCGTTATGGCCCCTGCCAGGTCCTACTGTCGCTGACTGCTCTACATTGCGTCTGGCTACCATGTCCGCCTTCGACTCTGGAGGTGGAACTCGCGTCTGTTCCGCTCTGCCCTTGCGCCGTGGAGTCATGCCCACTGCTGCTGCCCTTGCGCGGTGCGGTCGTGCCCACTGCTGCTGCCCTTGCGCGGTGCGGTCGTGCCCACTGCTGCTGCCCTGGACGGTTGGTCTGCGGTGGCAGTCCAACACTGCCTGCGACCTGTGGGCCCCCTGATGATGGCCGTACCTTGGATGAATGTAGGGACTGGCCATCCTGATTGCCCTCAGACGCTCTCTGGCCTGTCTTGCGGTCTTGTGTGGAGCGGGCGGCTCATCTATCATGTGCGCCGCCTTGAGTCCTTGCCCTCTCTGGGCCTGTTACAGCGGCTGCTTTCAGAGGCCGACACTTGTCTGATGGGCATGGGAGCAACTTCCTTATGGGCGTCCAGTGCCCTGTTGTTGACCTTTTCCGTGGTTCGCCTCTTCCATTGTGGCTCCTCCCGTTTGTGGCACCGGGTGGTATGGTACCGCTACGGGGTGGCACAGGTGTCCCCGTCAACTGCTATGCTAACTGCTTACTTGCTGCCCCCTGTGGTTCTCACTCAGGGAGCTCGTGGATCCTTTGGGCCAGGTTACACTGGCTTCCATGTGGCCGTTGGTACGTGCTAGGACGTGTACGGCACGGCCTCCTCGGCATCAGGCTGCACCATTGCCTGGTTTTCTTACTGTTGCCCCACATGTTACTGTGGTGCTGGCGGTGGCTTCAGGCCGTCTCAGTAGTACTGACGACGGGTAGGCACTCCTCATGACTTTGTTGGTATTGGTCATCCAGTGCTGAAAGCACCGCCTCTGGCGGTCAGAAGGAACGAAATAGAACGAAGGTTATGTATATAACCACGGTTCTATGAGTTCCGGATGACCGCCAGAGCTTGGCAGTCACTCGGAGTGTGTTCGAGAAGATTTGCCAAGACGTCGCTTCCTGGGTTCACCGGTGTCTTAACCCCTGACACGGGGGTCACCGGGTGACGTCACCCAGGTCACGTGTTACTTTGTTGATATTAATTCTCGACCTGCTGATCCGTAAGATGAATATTCAGTGCTGAAAGCACCGCCTCTGGCGGTCATCCGGAACTCATAGAACCGTGGTTATATACATAACCTTCGTTTTATCTTTACATGGATTTACTTTTTACCTTGGCCTTAGCAACTTGTTCCATATTGGAGGCAACATCATCCAGCTCCAGGCGGAGTTCACTTTTCTCCTTCTCGAGCTTCTGTTTCACTCTCTGAAGGTTATCAATCTGCTCACCGAGGTCAGCTACGCTATCGGCGTGCTTCTTCCTCAGTGTGGAAGCAGTTGCCTCATGTTGCAGAGTTGACTCTTCAAGGTCTCTGCGCAGCTTTTGGAACTCAGCCTCCCTCTTCTTGTTCATTTCAATCTGGGCTGCAGTGGCACCTCCAGCCTCCTCCAGTCTCTCACTGATCTCCTCTAGTTCTCTGGCCAGGTCAGCTCGCTGCTTCTCCACTTTGGCTCGGGCAGCTCGCTCAGCTTCCAGCTCTTCCTCAAGCTCCTCAATGCGGGCCTAAACAAGAGACATCACCCTGTAACCTATCTAAAACTTGTTCCAACTTTTCTCTTTTTTTACTTTATTTTTTCTGTACCTGAAGCTCCTTCAGTTTCTTCTGGAGCTGGGCTGCCATGGCTTGCTCATCTTCAATCTTGCTATTAAGCTGACTGATCTCAAAGTCTTTCCTATTGTGTATAAAACAATGTAAATAATTAAAGATGAACACATCATCACCTTTTACTCTTAAATGATCTGTTTTAAACTCACTTTTTGAGCCTTTCTTCCATCTGCTGTTTGTCATTCTCTAGATCCATTACATTCTCCTGGATCAACTTTAAATCACCCTCAAGCTTTCTCTTAGCTCTCTCGAGATCCATCCTTAGTTTTTTCTCCTGTTCCAAGGATCCTTCAAGCTTTTATGAGAGAAATTATTATCATGTAAATCTTTTTGAATACTCAGTTAACCTTCAATATTTTAAATACTAATACTACATTTTATTGCTTGCCTACATCATCAACTTGCTGCTCCAGCTTGGTTTTGGCCTTGGTCAGAGTGTTGACTTTGTCCTCCTCACTCTGAAGGTCATCCAGCGTTTGCTGGTGAGCCTCTTGAAGAGCTTTCTTCTCCTTGGTCAGCTTGGCAATGATTTCATCAAGAGCTGCCATCTCCTCAGTCAGGTTTTTAACCTAAAAGGAACACAGTTATGATTCAGTCCTATAAGGATGTTATTATTTAAACTTTTATTCCAGTATATGTAGACCTCAGTAAAATTGCTCTATTAAAGAGTTTGCTCTGTGAATTATTATGGTTTAAACCTTGTTCTCGGTAGCATGTTTCTCCTTTTCCACTTTAGCTAATGTGAGCTCCAAGTCATCAATGTCTTTCTTGAGCTCAGAGCACTCATCCTCTAACTTCCTCTTCTTAGCAGTCAGTTCTGCATTCATTTCCTCCTCATCTTCAAGTCTCTCAGTAAGCTCTTTGGCTTTGGCCTCAAGTTGAATCTTGTTCTTGATCAAACCCTCACACCGCTCCTCAGCATCACAGAGACTGTCTTGTTCCTGTAATAATAAGTGGTATTTCATTTAAAAAACGTAAAGAAGACCCTGAAGTCTCTTTCAAACATACAGCAGGGTATGAGATCATGAGCTACCTTGCATGAATCATAGCCCTACTTACAGTTTGAACTTGAAGCTGTAGGTCATTCTTCTCTTGGAGAATTGAAACCATTTTCTCCTCAAGCTCTTTTCTCCGGGCCTCAGATTTAGCATATGCTTCCTTCAGTTTAATGAATTCTTCCTTCATGTTGGCCATCTCCTTTTCAGCCTCAGCCGATCTCAGCAGGGGCTTGATCTTGAAGTACATCTTCATCCAGGGCCAATTCTTGACACCCATGAATGCACGGACGTTCCACTGGATCACCAGCAGTGCGTCTCTGCGTCGACATTAAGTTAAATCACAAAAAAAGTTGTTTTTCCATATTTTGATGACTAGAAGTGCTTAACTATATTTTCCATTATCCTGGTAGGATATTTATTTTAAGCTATGCATCATTACAATAGGTCACTTTTCAAAGCTAATAACATTATGAAAAAGCTTTAAATTATGCTTTTTGCTCTGAAATTATTGTTAGTAATGCAGGTAATAAGGGAAGTAGCACTAATGATGTGTGATGTAATTGAAGCAGCATTTAATCATGATAAATGACCGTACACTTTCAATTAATTGTCAAAGTATTTCTTAGTGTCTTTACCTGCGCTCAACAATCTTCTGGAATTCAATTCTCGCCAGAAGACCTCTTGATCTTGCCTGAATACCAGTGATGATGAGAGCAAGACGATCGTCTCTCATCTCCTCAAGGGTTCCCAGTAGACCAGCTTTAAAGAACACCTTCAAATAAAGGATTTAGAAGCTTAGAAAACAGAATTTGGATATAGACGTTTTGCATAGAATGTGCAAATCCAAATCCCCTTTTGCAGGAGCCAGGCAATTTTGTCTGACAGGTGAAGTGTACAGTGTGCAGAGTAGACCAAACCTTTTGAAGAATTTGAACATACTTTGTGAAATATAGTCACATTGAGTATGCATGGCAAACACCAACTACAACGTTGTTAATGATGAAAACGTTGGTACTTTTTAGCACGTCATCTTTTTACCCAGGAAAGCACACATAATACATGCGTATCGCAGTGTTTGGATTTCATGTGCTACAGATCGACAGGTGATTAATGCACTCTATATGCAGTCTATGGGAACAACAGAATAAAGCACCTTAGTGTGTCCAAATCTGTATTGCTGATGGTCAATGTCCAGAGATCCCAACAGTTTTTCAGCTCCCTTCTTGTTGTCGATAAATTGTCCCTCAGGGATAGCAGCAGGGTTAAGGATACGGTATCTGGACAGATAATTGCTGTTCGTAATACTTGAAGGAAAAAATCTCATAGCTATTTTCTTTTTATTTTAATTGTATACAGAACATACAAGAAACAAAATAGGCCCTTAACCATCTGTACCTCTGTTTGAAGTCTCCATACAGGATCCTGTTGGGGAAGCCCTTTCTGCAGATTCTGATGCCTTCAAGCACACCGTTACAGCGCAGCTGGTGCATGACCAATGGATTCTCCATGGCTCCAGGAGTCTTGGTCTCGTTGGGGATGATGCAACGCACGAAGTGGGGGTGAGTTGACCTCAGGTTGGTCATCAGCTTGTTCAGGTTCTCCTGTTGGTGAACATCAGGCAATAGAATCATAACTTAACAGCTTGAAGAAACTCTAGAACAATTTCGATAATTTTATTGTCAATGCTGTGATTAAGAGACAGGTAAGTTAATATACACTGTGAGAGGGATTAGGAATCAAAAATATTTGACACAAAAGTAGTACCCTGTGAAGAGCAGACACAGTCTGGAAAGAAGATCCTTTCTTCTTCTTGCCACCACCATCCTTGCCACCCTTTCCACCACCACCACCACTCTCCTGGGCTGCAAAATAATTTGTACACTTGTTATTCGCTTTATTATTTTTGTTGAGTTCCTGTGAGAAAGAATCAACATGATTATCCGCTGAATTTTGGTTAAAACAAAAAAAAAAACTTTTTTTCATAGAAGAAATAATAGAGAGAAGATATATCATACCAGACTCAGCACCAGCATATCCTGCAAAAAGGTTTGCCAACATCTTCATTGTGGACTTTTGATACAGACCCACAACAGTTTCATTGAGGGGGTCCTTGTTTTTCACCAGCCAATTGGTAATGTTATAATCAACAGTGCCAGCATAGTGAACCAGGGAGAAATGACCCTCTGGTTTCCCCTTGACAATTCTTGGTTTCTGGAAGTTGTTTGATTTCCCCAAGTGGTGGTCATAAAGCTTGGCTTTAAATGTGGCATCACTGGCCTTGGGGAACATGCACTCCTCTTCAAGGATGGACATGATACCCATGGCCTAAAGGGAAAATCACAGAAATTGCATTTTGTCAATGTGTTCAGCAGTCAAATTTGTTCTTAACATATGAAACTACTAGAAATAACAACATTATATAACCAAACTATAGGAAAGTAATACTTTGTGAAATGCATTTAGAAAACACATACATTCACGGAATTATTATAAAGTTATGATTCAAGCACCTTTTCAATGAGATCAATGCAGGCCTGTAAGTCCATGCCAAAGTCAATGAACTCCCATTCAATGCCCTCCTTCTTGTACTCCTCTTGCTCCAGCACAAACATGTGGTGGTTGAAGAACTGCTGCAGCTTCTCATTAGTGAAGTTGATGCAGAGTTGCTCAAAGGTGTTGAACTGCAAAAAAGATTTCATTCTCATATATGTGTCTTGCATAACAATATATCTGAAATATTAATAAGGCTGTGCCTTCACCTACATCAAAGATCTCAAACCCAGCAATATCCAGCACACCAATAAAGTACTGACGAGGTTGTTTGGTGTCCAACGACTGGTTGATTCTCACCACCATCCACAAGAACATTTTTTCATAGACCTATTTGGACAGGGCACCTATAGAGTAGGCCACCTACAGAGGAAAACACAACCAGATGTTTCAAAGTTGGAAAATATTGAACATGTACGTAAATTTTACAGTGTCAAGATTTTCTTGGGTAAAGTAATAGTCACAGTTGTAGCATTCTACCTGTTGAACATTTTGTCCCTTGGTGACCCACTCGTTTCCTACTTTGACCCTTGGGTGACACAATGCCTTTATGAGGTCAGCAGAGTTCAGGCCCATGAGATAGGCGACTTTGTCAGCATCTGGAAAGAGTGCAAGGTGTCTTGTCATTATTCTAGTTTTGATGACTTCTTTTATGTTGCATTTTTTGTTACTTCATGGTTGCTTGCTACTATATTTCTATTGCATACCCTCAGTTCCATCAGCCTCTGCCTGCTCCTCTCTCTGCTTCTGCTTGAACTTCATGTTGCCATAGTGCATGATGGCACCGGTCAGCTTGTAAATGCTGTTCTTCTCCTCTTGAGTGAAACCCAGCACATCAAAGGCATCCTTGATGCACACACAAAAAATGTAAATCAAGGTGACAACATTTTACATTTTCAGGTCTTTCTATACCTATGCAAAAAAGTGCTTGAAAGTATTTTTTCTTACATCGGTTGCTTGCAGTTCATCACCATCATCAATGGAGGCTACTTGGGTCTCTCCTTGGGAGATGAAGGCATAGTCGTAGGGGTTGGCAGTGATGAGCAGCATTTCTGAAAAGCACATAATATATTATGATCATGTTTTTGTTCCTATACTAAACTTAATTGTTGCAACATGTGTTTTAGAGCAGTGGTTCTCAACTGGAACAGTCTTGGGACCCACCATTTTCCACTCTCATTCGGTCGCGACCCAATTTTTTTAGCGTTCAAGTCTATTCAATGCAATTCTCAAAATGTAACCAAGACTCGAATGACTGGTTGCATGCTATCTATCTCGCATAAACATTCAGATTGTATCTATGACAACAGATGACACAGAGTTCACTAGCCTATCAAAATAAAAGTTGTAAATTGTTGCAGGAAAAGTTGGATTTTTTTTTTTAGAATTACGTTTTTTTACACCAAAGCTCCGCGACCCACCCATGACCCTTCCGCGACCCACTTTTGGGTCGCGACCCACCAGTTGAGAAATACTGTTTTAGAGTTTCACCCAGAAGCTCTGGTTTCCGCTGAGAGAGGATCTGGTAGAAGATGTGGTAATCTCTCTCAGCCTTGAGCTGGAAAGTCACTCGAGACTTCTCCAGAAGATCTGTAAAATGACAAAAACAAACAAAATCCAAGGGTTTGCAAGGCGTACCAAACATGTGAGTGAAATAACATGCAATATTCTATTTGAATAATGCATAATGGACTCACACGTTTCAATATCAGCAGAGGCTAGTTTGCCACTCGCATGGAAGTGGATTCTGATGAATTTACCCTATGAAACAAAAAAGTAAATATCCCCAAGTTCAATATCATTTCCAGCATGCACATTTGATGACAAGCTGGAAGTACACTTACAAATCTGGATGAGTTGTCGTTCCTGATGGTCTTTGCGTTGCCGAATGCCTCCAGAGCAGGGTTACACTGGATGATTTGATCCTCCAGGGTTCCCTGAAAGTATCAGCCATTAGCATGGGCGTAACTACCATTGAGGACACAGAGATCGTGTCCTCAATATTTTTTTTTCCAGAATGGTCAAATTTATCTATGATGAAAATCGATCTATGGTGGTCAATAATGATAAATTCAGTCTGTATACGCCACTCCCATCCCAAGAGTTTGACTGAAGAGTTTGAAGCACTCTAAATGTACAGTATGCAGTACATCACACAGTATTTCACCTCGGTATTTGAAAATGTCTCGTTACAGTCCTGGCCATTAGTATTAGTATTGGTCCTATCTTGCACTTAATTGCATGTCTTGTTAAATGTCAGTCCTGTGTATGTCCATGTCTTTGCATGGGACAGAAGAGAAACACAATTTCAAAAAAATTCAAATGTTTTCCTTGTATGACCTGTGATACATATACAGAAATTGACAATAAAGTTAACTTGACTTGATTTGACTTGACTTAACTATACTGTAAATGTCATTATTATAAACGTGGTTTTACAGTTAAAATCAATAACCTCTTTTTTATTTGGGTCCTTGTCCTTTTTGGGACCTCCAGCTGCGATACTGGCAAAGTACTGGATTACTCTCTTGGTGTTCACAGTCTTCCCAGCACCAGATTCTCCACTTGGAAAGGAAGGGAAATAATTTGAATCACTGTGTTAGTTTACACAAAGAATAATTTAGATTTAAATGCACATAAGCTAAACTAAAGCAAACTTACGTGATTAGCATGGACTGATTTTCTCTATCTGAAAAAAATATTGGTACGTCATAAGGATACGAAAGGCTGCTTGACAAATAAATGTGTAATGATTATGACTTGAGCTCTACTTTTCATTGTGTTGTTGCACTGTGTTTACCTGCCAACATGTATTGGTAGGCATTGTCAGAGATGGAAAAGATGTGTGGAGGAGCTTCAGTCCTCTTCTTGCCTCTGTAGGCAAGAACAACTTCCTGATTGTACACAGGCAACCACTTGTAGGGATTAACAGTGACACAGAACAACCCAGAGTAGGTCTGTGAAAATAAAACATAAACAGTTGATATCTTGGACTCTGCATACAAGGGTTGTGTTATAGTATAAATACAGTAGGTACTCACATAGATCATCCAGGCTGCATAACGCTCTTTGAGGTTAAACAGCACAGCAGGCTCATGCAGGAAGGTGAACATCGCCATGTCCTCAATTTTATCGAACTTAGGCGGGTTCTGGGGGTGGACATCAGTCTCCTTCACCGTGACAGTCTATGGAAGAAATTGAATACATATATTGAAATTACAGATGTTTTTTGACATCTTTCTCCTTTTACATTGACAATCTGAAAAAGAACAATAGAGCAATGATCGCATCTACTGAGGAACAGTTACAGTCTTTGCTTTAGACGCCTCTTTAGCTTCATAGCATTGTATCAAGTTACAGCAATCACTGTTAGTCAGATTCAGCAGATATCTTAGTTCTAAAACAGTGAGTGACACACTGAAATGTACACTTAAAATGCAATTCTTACCTTTCCATGCTCAGTTTCAACACAGACTCTGTCACCCTCTCTGGCTTGGATCATCCCCTTCACGTACTCAACCTCAGGGTCCACCACAAAGCAGGCCTTCTTGATGTCAAAGGGGCGAGTCTGGGCCTCCAGACGCTCCATATCTGATTTCCTCAGAAACGGAGCCGCTGCCCCAAACTCCTCCATTAAAGCGTCCCCCATGGTTAATCACCTTATCCTAATTTAGCCATCGGGGGAAAAAAAGAATTGTATCAGACTGTAGAAATAAATAATCAAAGTTATCATACTTCACATTTTCATGCTTTTATAACACGTCATATAGCCTCCTTTTTACTAATGAAGACCAGATTGTCTTTGTTTTTATGTGCGTACAGATGAACACCCACAACATCCACAGCTCTGTTTTAATCCTGCCTAGAGAGCCCGGTTTACAGTGTGGTTTGAGTGATATAATAACTTGGTGGATTTACTGGTTTTGTGCTCATCAATTTGTTCATTGTAAAAAAAACTGCATTATGCACAGGACAATAATGCATTTGCATGACAACTTGGAACTCATTGCTACATGCCAGTACAAACTCTTGTGGTACCGGAAAAATAAACCAACACATGAGTGTTTTTGAATATGTCCAGACAAGAAACTGACTGTTGTTGTTTTTTTAGTTTTACTCAGACATCTACCATACCACATATTTTCACAAATGACTATGAGAGACTGTGAAAATATACCACATATTTTCACAAATGACTATGAGAGACTGCTGAAAGCTTAGCCATGCTAGCAGGGTCATTCCACGCCAAATCAACAAGTGCCCGCGCACTTAGGTCTCAAAAAATTCTGAAAATATTACCAAGTGTACCCATGGTACTTAAGAGAAACACTGTAAATTTATTTGAATGTAAGATGTATACTCTCCGTGTTACAGCCAATTTTACTGGGGGAGGGGGGTGCCCATTTTGTTCACACTCTTTTTTTTGTCAAAGTTCACAAGCCCCTAGCTCAATAACTAAACCATGTAGGAAGCTCAAATTTGGCATGCTGGTACATAGATAGGAGTAGTTTGTTGCTAAACTGTCAGTTTTGGTCTGTATGATCCTGCATTGCCATAGCATTTCCTCAAAGATGATACAAATTGTACAGGAGTTTTTGGCTGTGCTCTGTTTAGGCCTTCAGAAGACATACTTGTGCCCAACATAGCCTCTTGATTTTTTTCCCTTGTGGAGACAAGTAGGAACACTCTCATAAAAAGCTATAAATAGAAAGGAAACCCCTTCAGTGTTTGAAAAGAAGACCTCACAAGTCTGACAAATCATTTTGGGTGTCATTTTCAGAGCTCCAGAACACCTTGTGGGATTGTCCACAGATTTTAATTTTATTTTTTTCTTCATTCTCCATGAATTCTTCTTTTTAAAAATGCCAATGAGACTTGTCTTATGTGATGTTTTCTTTTTTAATTTCCAACCTGAACATGGGCACCATGGACATTGAGAGCAATATGTTTTCTATGTGATTCTTCCGCTGCCATCTGCTGGTCAAAAAAAGTAACAACATGACTCTTTGTGCCTGACCTACTGTCTCTTTTGGTGTGCGAACCTGCTCCCACATTAAACGCTCCTGAAATCATTGAAATTGAAAGGGATACCTGCACCCCTGCACAAGGACTCTCGGGCGATCATGTCTGGGCGAAATTTGCATTTGATTATTTAGTCTTTACATTAAATGTTATAGAAATCATGTTGCTCTCTTTTTGCATTTTGCCCATGTTAAGGGTGGAAATTAAAAACGAAAACATCACATAAGACAAGTCTCATTGGCATTTTTAAAAAGAAGACTTCATGGAGAATGAAGAAAAAAATAAAATAAAAATCTGTGGACAATCCCACAAGGTGTTCTGGTGCTCTGAAAATGATACCCAAAATGATTTGTGAGACTTGTGAGGTCTTCTGGTCAAACACTGATGGGGTTTCCTTTCTATTTATAGATTTTTATGGGAGTGTTTCTACTTGTATCTACAAGAGGGAAAAATCATGAGGCTATGTTGGGCACAACTATGTCTTCTGAAGGCCTAAACAGAACACAGCCAAAAACTCCAGTACAATTTGTATCGTCTTTGAGGGAATGCTATGACGATGCAGGATCATACAGATCAAAACTGACAGTTTAGCAACAAACTATTCCTATCTATGTACCAGCATGCCAAATTTGAGCTTCCTACATGGTTTAGTTATTGAGCTAGGGGCTTGTGAACTTTGACAAAAAAAAGAGTGTGAACAAAATGGGCACCCCCCTCCCCCAGTAAAATTGGCTGTAACACGGAGAGTATACATCTTACATTCAAATAAATTTACAGTGTTTCTTTTAAGTACCATGGGTACACTTGGTAATATTTTCAGAATTTTTTGAGACCTAAGTGCGCGGGCACTTGTTGATTTGGCGTGGAATGACCCAGCATAGAAATCAACCAACAAACCTTTCAGCTCTTTCTTCCTGATGATGATGGTTGTAGCCTGGGGACAGACAGATTGTAAGTTGCGCTAGTTCAGGACTAGTTCACGAAGACTAAGCGACATGAAACCAAACTTCTTAGAACTAAACTCAAAATGCAGGTGTCCTGAATTTTTAATTGATCCCATTCTTACATGTGTAGAATGGATTAGGCCGTAAACTTACTTAGAGTTAGCAATTTTCTAATGTTTTTGATAGTTGATGCCCAACATGAAAGCATGTGTTCCCATTACCTTGTTGTCTCCAGTTGACTTACCTGTAGAAGATGGAATTCTAACCTGGGTCGTGATCACTCTGCCTCTCTTTTATACTGTGTGAGGTTCTCTCGATATGGAAAGTGTCATAAATAGCAGGCTGCTGCTTTCCCTGTTTGGCTTGAATAGATGGGCAGTGGTGATTCATTAATGCCATGCATATTAGAGGTGGACTGCATTGTCGGTGGAGATCCATAATTTACTACAAATGGATTAAAGATGATCGGTAAGATCATTTACCTACCTAGGTTTGCCTGCAACAGGAATACAATGTTAATATCTACAGTAAGATAATATGAATAATTACATGTATTTTACTCATTTTTTATTTACACAATTATCATCTTTGCATTTGGTCACTACATAATCCAAGGAAGATCTATTTTGTAGAGTAGAGTAGAGTATCATTTATTGATCCCGAGGGAAATTAAGGTGTCAAGTAGCATACATACCAATACAGAGGAAGACACAAAGACATTACACATAACATTGCACAAATATTCAACATACATACTATATTATTGACAATTATTATTGACAAATAATAACAATTATTATTGACATATTGACAAGGTCAGATTTCCCTATCCCACTCTCATACACACACCCACCCACACACACACACACACACACACACACACACACACACACACACACACACACACACACACACACACACACACACACACACACACACAATCAAAAACTGGGAAAGTGTCCAAAGTGTCTTGGTGCCAAATCACTCTGCATAGTCCATCTGTTGTCACAGTGTTGAGGACACGCGTCAGGTGTAGTGCAGCATATGACTTGAGGACAAGGTTTACGTTCACTTCCAAGGTTACCTTTTTAGCAGTATCTGAAATCTCTGTGACTGAGTTCATGATATACTGTACAATCAGAGAATATAATTAGAGGAAATATGCAGTCAGTAAACACTCAAAGGCGTTTCAGATTGTGTAATTTTATTTTATTATGTTTTCTGCCAGGCATTTTGACTACTGTTATGAATGAGTTCTAATACCAATTGAGGCACTACCTCTCTAAGAAGCCTAACAAGGAAAGCTCATTTAGAAAATCATTAGGGACTTGAAGCAGTCACATGGTTGTTGATTGCTTATTTATAATTGAGAGCCTGAATATAAATGTATGCACATTATTGGTGATTCATTTAGGTGATGCAACATGAAAATGAGTGGTTTTCTTTGTTCTCATGTCAAATAAAAAATGCTGTGGTGCCTTAACTGTCACATGAGTTCACCCTGAGCCATATTGGTTCCTACCGCATACATTTGTCTAGTCTGTTGGTCTATTGCTGTCTGTGCCACTGGCAGCTTCAATGTTCACGCATCCTTGGTGTTGTCCTTGGTGATAAAGATAACCCTGTGGAATTCTACACCGATTCCACCTTGTGATTTATAACGACAGCTACACATTGATTGCACATTGAGATCAAAGTTCAGATAAACAAGTCCGACAGGCGGACAAAGATGTGTCCGTCTATGCCAGTGGTTCTCAACCTTTTTTGCCCAAGCGCCCCCCTGGCCTCCTCATGACCTGTCAACCAGTTTTTTTTGCAATTAATAATAAGCCTACCATGTATAAGCCTGCATTTGGAAAAGTACCATATGATTTCAAATTTCAAATAGATCAAGTTAATAACAAATTACCAGACATTGTTAGTATTTACTTTATCAACCATTAGTATTGCCGTCACGCCATTTCAGCATGTGGGAAAGAATCTAAACATCGACAAATAATAAATAAATAAAACTGTTCGGGTGAATCATGCGCTTTACGGTTCAATGCCAGCTTTAAGAGTGCCAGAGTTTGCCAAATTCAAACGACTGCAAAGCATGAATCAGAAAACGCCTTTTCTTCCAGTGCTCTCACTGAGCATGACGGAAAGCACCTGTGCGGTCCACACGCCCGGTGGCAGAAAACGAATGATCCTCCCTTAGTTGCAATATGTTCGTAAATGACTCCCCCTTTTAATTCTGGGGGAAAAATGCACGGTCCTCCCTTAACATCACAATTTCACAACAATAAGCTGTTGGTAATATGTTGAGGTGCATGCGAGCAAGCTGATGTTTCACACTCCGAGTGCTTGCCTTGCCTTGCGCGAGGTTGTATTTCTACATGACAGACCAGAAACCAAGAACATCAGTATCTCAAATGGCCTTTGTCTACTACTTGTAGTTCGAGCACCATGTTTCAGTGCGTAGCGCTCATTGAAATGTAGTGCCAGAAAGTTTGCAAACTCTCTGGGAATGTTCAAAGGGAGGCTTGTGCATACAGAGTGCAATGTATGTGCACTTGCACTGCACTCGCGCTGCTCTTCTCTCACAATGCAATCAGCTGCGTAGCCTAGCCGGTTTGCTAACATATCACATAGAGGTTTTGGCTTGCACGCATTAGCTCCAGGCCAGAAAGTCAACTCTGCCACCTTGTGGACACAGGAGGGAACAATTTAAAGAATGTGTTTCAGACGGATGGACGGATGGACATACCCTCTATATAGATGTTAGGACGCATCTAAAAACGGTCTGGAGGCCCATCTGTGAAACCTGATCATGTCTCCTTGAGAGGGAAGTAGGATGGAGTAGGCTACTGGTGGAGGAACACATTTTAACACAACAAAGCTTACTTATGGATGAGATGGAAGACCACACATTTTAAGTCTGTAGTTGAAGGTAAATGTGATTCTCTGATTGATTTCATGCTGTATTGTACATACTCTGCATTCCTTCTTATTTAATACGTAAGTGGAGTGCATATGCCTGTGAGTACTACATTCACGTCACATATTGTGTGTCGTGTGTTGATGAATCTGATTTTTAAAACAATAGAATTTCAGTTGACTACTAGAATTTTAGTTGGAATGTGACAGATAAACTTACATTACAACTCAGTGTTCTTTCAGATAATATCATCACTGAGAAGAGGATTAAGAAATTAAGGATAGGATTGTCACAGGTGTGTAAGTGTGTAGCATCTTTGTAAGTGTGACGGCTGCTGTATGGGTACGATATTGAATGGTGAACACTCAAATTGACTAATTACTTGTAATGACTTCTAAAAGTATGGAAAATTGCATCAAGGCTGACTGTAGTTTGCGGAGTGAGAAGTATGCACACTTAAAATACTTAAACTTTTTGTTGTCTTTTACTATTACCATTAAATAGAAGACATCAAAAAGGATATTAAATGTGCGGCCTCACTCCAAAAACTACTATCCGAGCCATAGAGATATAACCTTAGTCAAGAGGTGACCCACCCCCCTTTTCACAGCAATCCGTGGCAGCCATTTGTTGGAGGTAGACATGAGAAATGGAAATGAATGTGGAAGAAGGTCTCGGCTTAATAATGTGAAAATATCCATCAACACATTATACAAGGACAATATTTGAAATGTATTGGTACATATCTACATAATTAACATGATTAGATTTTTTTATGTATTTTATTGACTCATGACAGGGCTTTTTCTAGGATTTTGTGGCATGAGGGAGCATCATGGCTGGTTGCGGGCGGTGAAGGGGGGAATTTACTAGGGGCGCTCAAAAAAGTAATTTATATATTTAAAAAAAAAAGAAGTATGAGGGTGCACCCGCGGAGGTATGAGGGTGGAGCGCCCCTATTTCCCCGTTCAGAAAAAGCCCTGCATGATTTAAGTAGATATTTAGCCTGACATTTCAAATCTGGTCTTTGATTTATGTGTTACTTCATATTCACACAATTTTAGTCTGTTTCTTGACAGAGGTGGGCGTGTTCTCCATTGATTTGCATTGACTGAAGGTGCCTATGTAACCGAGTGGGGGGTTACTAAGATTACTGACTATTAAGTAATTAGATTTTAAAAGGTGACTACGCCAGTCTCGTTAAAGGGTGAGACAACCCAGATGTTAAAAACACAATTTTCCCCGACAGGTTCTAGATGACAAAGGATGACACAGCTGTTGCACATACAATAGTTTTTATTTTCTTCTGCTTTCAGTCTTATTTGTATTCAAAATGTGCAGGCAGTTCACTTGAGTTCATATACACAAACAGAGTTTTAACTCCACTGAAGAAGTCAATACAGGTAGATATCGTGAAACAGTGACGGCTGAAGTGCGAGAGCACTGAGTAGGCTAGTACAGGTAATTTACTGAGCGTGTTACATACACACTGCACTGTGAATGCCAAAGAACACTGCAATCAAAACTATACACACAAAACATAATCAAAATAAACAAAAGAAGTCACAGCACACTGAAATGATTCACAGTGAAGAGGTAGCCTATCTTTATCAAATCAGGCCTCTTGGCAGAGAGTTTACTATACCACTCAGTGGATCTACACCTTACCAATAAGTTTACACGAGGATACTACTAATCTCAACCAGCCAGTCTCCAATCACTCATCCCTTGTCCAAGGGGTGGGTGATTGGAGCTGACAGTGTCAGACCGTATGGCTGAAAGACGAAGACGTCGCGCACCTGCGCAAAGAACAACCTGCCAATAGTAAGAGAGCTCGTAGTGGTAAAAGGCAAAATAACAAACACAAACACCGGGAAAAGACGACGGCGTCCCCCCACCCCAGCCCTTTGACAATATGTGCACAACCTAGAAAGCACAAGACAGACTGGGTTAATGCCAGGGAAATGCCATTATCAATGTGCAAGGTGTGGCGTGAAAACCACAGGCACAGAGTGACGGTAAATTAGAAATTACCTTAAGTTGCAAGTGGGAAGCACCGAACCGAGCCTGGAAGTCTACGGTTGACCCTCGCTTCACCATGTAATGCTGCAGTGAAACAACATCACGTTAGCCACAGTACAATCACAATTGAGTATCGCCAGGTGCACAGTGCAGAAGGGCTTACCTTCAAGCCGGTTAGGCTACACCAAAGAAACTCAAGAGAAAGAACAATCTCTTGGCGGGGAATGCATTGGCCACGGTGTAGTACGGGGGCGTTGCCTGAGGACACGAGTGGATGGAAAATTAACTCCCTTGCGCATGGTCATTGGTCAGTGGGTGCGATGGATGCCATTTTCGTACTCCCTTGCACATGGTCAGTGGGGGCGACACCATGATGGATAATTTGTGGCCAAGTAATGGCAGCTGTTGGTCAGCAGTAATTGCTGGGGGTAATTAAGGACAGCTGACAGACATTCACGCTGTCCTATGACCTGTTGCTAGTGAATAACATTTCCGTACTCCCCTCGCCATCATTTCCTACTACGCTGTTATGACGTAAGTAAGCCCTCTTGTCTCAAGCCTCTTTGGGCTACACGCAGCAACCTAGCGTCCGCATTTCAGCTGCGCTCTACTGCGCGCTCCAGTATGGGTCCAGAACCCAACATCACCTCCTGCACCCAGCGTACAGGGCTTCCCCAAGCGCCAACCGGTACCGAGGTTAGCCACACCTGGCTAACAGCCAACATAGTAGGCAATTTATACTAACCGGAAGGGCTCCACCCTCGCCCACACAGGCAGCTGTTTTCAATTACAACATGCACACTAACAGGGGACCCAGTCCAACCTGTTACACCTACACTACCAACACATGATGAGGGGCACCATGTGCGGCTTCCCAGTGCTGACGCGAATTGCCGTGTCACCTCTACTCTAATGTTCTACCGCTATGATCCGAGCACAAATGCATGCTATCATGTTTCGAAACAGTATCGCCCAATAAAAATCCAACAGTGGCCGCGACCGCATCGGGTCTGTAAGGGCCAAAACATACCTAGGCGGAACGGAACCGGCACGGGACGAACGCGGCCTTTCTGCTTAGTTTCGGCCGGCGTTTTTTTCTCTGCCTTTCACCCTGACAGCGTCTGCGTGCACGGCCAGTCCTGTTCAAAACCCTCCCCGCAGCTAAAGCGTGCTATTTTGCCATTCATTTGAATGTGAAAAATACGCTCGAGTTCTATTTTCCAAATGCAGTGCAGCTGACGCCCGACTACTGCCGGTTGGTATGTAAGGACAGATAGGTTTCAATGTATTTTCACTGACGCCGGTAAAAAACGCGGCCGTTCCGCGACGCTTTACCGCCCTGGTGTGTAAGACCCCTAAGGGCCAAAACATACCTAGGCGGAACAGAACCGGCACGGGACGAACGCGGTCTTTCTGCTTAGTTTCGGCGTTTTTTTCTCTGCCTTTCACCCTGACAGCGTCGGCGTGCACGGCCAGTCCTGTTCAAAACCCTCCCCACAGCTAAAGCTAGCGTGCTACTTTGCCATTCATTTGAATGAGACACCGCCGGTTGCCGGCGTGAAAAATACGCTCGAGTTCTATTTTTCAAATGCAGTGCAGCGCGAAGCCGGCTCCCGCGCCGCTGACGCCCGACTACCGCCGGTTGGTATGTAAGGACAGATAGGTTTCAATGTATTTTCACCGACGCCGGTAAAAAACGTGGCCGTTCCGCGACGCTTTACCGCCCTGGTGTGTAAGACCCCTAAGACATTTCAAGGTAGTAAAAGGAGGAAGCAGCAGAGGAAGTGTAAGTTAAGTGATGAAGATGTATGCACTCACTTCCTTTTTATTTCCCACACTTGTTATTACTTGTATGTACTGTACATATGGCAGGATGGTAGTAGATGCGATATAAGAATGATTTTAGCATTCATTTAAATGCTTAGAGAAATAAATACACAGAAATGTATGCATCTTGTGTTGTTTGACACGCACACACACACACACACACACACACACACACACACACACACACACACACACACACTTGAATGAGGCCTTGAATATCATTAATTGAACATTGTGTTTTGGGGACACAACAGTTGATATTTTTTAATCTTTTGAGTGACGGTGGAGTGCTCAGACTGAAACTGGCTTGCTGGCACCTGTCCTCATTAATTACGCCAAGGCCTTGGTCAAACAGCTGCCCAGTGATGACACTGTGGAAGAGCCTGGTCTCATTGATACAATTACAACCCTGTTGTGTTTTAGTCTTCTCACTTGAGTACAAACATAGCACAGTGAAATTCCTGCCAAGTGCCGGTGGTTTCATGAGAAGAGCAGCGCATGCTTAGCTCCTCTGGTAATATTTCCCAAGTGCTTTAGAAAGACCTTTAAAGGTTAAAGTCACATGTTTGGTTTGTGTATGGCTTATTAGTTAAAGACACTGAGCTCAAGGGAGATATCTGCAGCGTTAAGTTGCTCGGTGAATATTAGTGTGGTTTATCACCTAAGGAGAGAAGTCTTTAACTCCTCTGAAGGGTCGTCAGTCAATCGGTGGTTGAAATAAAATAAGTGAGGTGATTGTTATCAAGTAGTTTCTTCAATGTATGTTCAGGGATACTGAAATTTGGTTCATGGTGAAATCTGAATTTTAGTATTGAGGTTCAATTTTAAGATGTGCCACACTAGAGGATGCAATGAGAACTTGTCTTTGAATATTATTGCAGATCTATAGTGACAATCCAGTAAATTGCATTCTGTTCTATTCTATGACAGGCGGTTGTCTATTGAGTTAAATATTAGTCAAGAACAGACACAAGATCAGTTTTTTAGTGTTTTGTTAAGAAGACAACATCGCTGCTCTCAATTATTAATATATGTTATTGGAATTCTAAGATAGAAAGTTGGTTGAGGCTGTAAGCAAGTGTTGGAAAAATCTCTGATACTCAATGGCTGTGGGCCAACAGATACTTGTGGCGGTTTGATGTGGTCTTTGAAGTGCCGGCTTGATTGACAATGTGCATGCTTAGAGGCTCCCTTGCTTTTGTCCTTGAGCACAAAGATAACCCTGTGAAATTCTTGTGAAATGCTTGTGTGGTTGAGAAGGATGGCTACTGAACATGTTGATGTAAATCTGAGATCACAGGTATGCCAACAAAGCATGTTCTGTCTGTCAAAGTCTCTGGGCACATGATGACATGATGAGTCTAGCATTTATTTCTGGATGCAGTACCAGTAATGACCATATGATGCTCCACAGAGGACCCCTGTGTGCTCTTTGTAATAAACTTTCCTTTTCAAAAAGAGCATAGGATGGATAAGACGGGATAAGAAATCCACCTTCAATGTTTGGTAAGAAGGTATACCATATAGCCAAGTGTGTTTGCATGTGCCAACAATGTGATTGAGAGAGTTGGAACAAACTTGTAGGCTTCTCTGTGTGAGTGTTGATGGAGCAGTCACATATTCTTTAGTACATGTGAGAGTATGCTGGCCTTGTCTTAAAAGTATATCGGACTCTTGCCATGCAATGTGTATGCTATTCATGCTTTTGATTCTGCTTAGATGTGAGGCCTTTGGCAGTGCATGAGAAAAAGATCCCCATTAAAAAAAAATGAAGAATAACCATTTCTCGTGATTGATTATATGCAATTCACTGGACTTATTCGTTTATACTCAATTTTTCCTTTGGTGTCTGTATTTTCTGAGGTGTTTAGCAGTTAGCATGCTTTACATGTAACTGGTTAAGGCACACACGCACGCACACACACACACACACACACACACACACACACACACACACACACACACACACACACACACACACACACACACACACACACACACACACACACACACACGGAGAGAGTAATGATCTAGAAATGCATTTTTTATCTGCAGCTTGATTTGCAGACTGATAGTGGGTTCATGTGTTTTCTACTTCGGCAATTCTGGGGTGCATTTCTCAAAACCAAAGTTGCTTACTACATTAGCTACTTTGTTGTTTTCAATGTATTTTCCCATTGCTAACTACCACATTTGCCAACAGGCTAACAACTTCTCTTTTGAGAAATGCACCCCTATACTACTATGTATGGGGTTGGATTCATTACTTAACTATACTGCCGTACACAACAAGAATGCAGTAACTGCATATCTGGTCAAAATTGAGTTTAGATCGGAAATTGGCTTTTAAATACCTCCTTTGTCTTGTGTCAAATGACTGTGGTCCAACATCGTCCCGTTTCAGAGGAAAAGCTTGTTGAAAGAGCAAAAACTACAGAAATGGAAGTTACTATGGAGTTTTGGTTTGAAGATCTTACCAGCCAAAAAACGCAGTAAGTCGCGTGTAGTTACTGCACTTTCCATTGAAGCAGTGGTTTGGGAGTAGACAGTAATACAGGCCAAGAACGCAGTAACTCCAATTTTGTGGTAAAAAGACACATGCAAGTCGTTTTTTTCTGGGGGTTTTTGAGCGCGTATAAATTTCTATCCAAAAAAGTATTACATGGAAGCATCAACACCACTTTACCGACTGTGTGTATCTGTGTGTTCATTGTTGCTAATGTGTATCCACTACTCATGGATAGATCAAAGACAGAGGGATTTTCCTTCTGTGATAGTTAGGGCTATTCAGGTAGAGCTATTCATAAAGAAATGAGTATGGGAACACACTTCAGTAATATGCTGAAAATATTAAATTATTATGATGTACATGAAGCTGTTTGTCCTCTGCCATACCCTCTCCTTTTTACTGCTTTAGTAATGGCCTTCCTTAAATAATGGTAAATTATTAGTGAACTGTTTTCATGAACTTTCAATAATGATGGAATGTACAGATAATGTGTAGATAATGTAGACAGCATATAACATTTTCCAAACTGTACAACATGTACAATATACCAACCATATGGATTTTGTTGACTTGCAATTTATTCAATCTACTGTTACAGAACACACATTGAAAGAACATCCTCAAAGACAAGTTTCTTGACATGAGAATGCCGTTCCATACTTCTACGAAAAAAAAAGACATTTAATATCAATGCGGACACCCTTTGGAGAAATGTAACAGAGAACTTATAAATATACTAATACAACAGTTTTCGGATCACTGATTGTTTTCATGATGTACTGTAGGTCTGTCTGCTTCATTTTAATCTTAACATTTAAAATGTTAATATTTGTCTTTCTAATGTTCCGCATAATAATGCCAGTTCATTTCTCCTTTGGGTCCCTTTGATAGAAAGTGAAATATAGAGGATATCCCCATGTCCTGCAGGTGTAAATTACTACAAGCCTCATCATTTTTATTGTAGGGATGTAGAAAGGTCCACGACAGAGCTTCACTCTTCATTTTTCTGCAAGGGAGATCAGAGGGGGAAAAAAATAATGATCAACAAACATTTAGCTGGATATTGTACAGCGAGATGGATTTCTGCCTAGTACCTACGTGTACACATGCTGGTAGTGATTTGTTAAATAGCTGCAAGAACAAGGAGTTCCGTAACTGGTATCTTTTTAGATAAAACCCCTTAAATTACTGCAAGGAGTTAGAGTTTCAGAATTCTTTCTAAAGAATGGATTTCTGTTTCCATATGAAGTAATTTTCCATTGTTATGAATAGGGCTGGGTATCACAGCCATGTTCCTGTGTTGATTCGATTTCGATTCTTAGGGCTTTAAATCGATTAATCATGATTCGATTCGATTCATTCCGAATCGATTCAATCTCTTCCCTTCTTGGTGCCAGGATTTCCCCCAAAAGATGCCGTAGCCTATTTTTATATAAAAATTTCAAAAGGGCTGTGGCTTGACAGTGTGAACAGATTGCTAATTTGTAGTTAGTAGGCCTAGGCCTAATTGACTATAACCTACTGGGTATTTTCCACAGACCTAAATTAAACAAAAGGGACAAAAAGAAAAAGAACCAAAAAAATCGATTTTGTGCCTTGTCAATAAATTTTGTGAATTTTAAATGAAATTGATTCAGAATCGATTAAATCGATTTTTTTACCCAGCCCTAGTTATGAATTGAGTCAATGGTCTTAAAGCCTCCACTCCAATACTGTATGCAACAATAGAAGTGCTCTCCTATTGGTAACAATTTGATTGTAATACCAGTTTACACCATTTCTGTGAATCAATCTATGGCCCTATTTGCTGAGTGGGAAGAAGGATTCAACTATTTGTATTGCACACACTGAGAGATGGAAGAGGCTGAATGAGGTACAATGGCACAATGGAATTCATGGCAGTGTGTGAATATACCCTGCTGCTTGCATCACGGCTCTTGGCTCTCATCTTGTTGACCTGAGACTCAGCTATGTCAGCTCTCTCCTCAGCCTCATCCAGCTCATGCTGCAACTTGCGGAACTTGGTCAAATTGCCGTTGGCCTGCTCCTCCTGAAATGAGACGAAAAAGTCACAACATGAAGGAACTGCTCACGATGTATGTGATGAAAGTCAGTGGTGATCAATGTATTACTTACAGCCTCCTCTGCTGCTCTCTTGTAGGATTTGACCTTCAGCTGCAGCTTGTCAACTAGATCCTGAAGACGATGCAGATTCTTCTTGTCCTCTTCAGTCTACACAAAAAGGTTGGTAATACAAACACTGTATTTAAGAAGTCTACCTGGTGAGATAAAAAATATATTGCTTGATGAAGCTCTAGTACCTGGTAGGTGAGCTCCTTGATGCGACGCTCATATTTACGGATTCCTTTGATTGAGTCACTGGCCTTACGCTGCTCCATCTCCAGCTCGTTTTCCAGCTCCTTCACCTACAGTATGTAGATAGGTTGACAAATATTATACAAGATAGGTAGTAATAAACTGGTTAAATGAAATGATCAAAAAAGGAGGAATTCAGCATTTACCCTTGCTTCCAACTTCTGAATTTGCTTCTTGCCACCCTTCATGGCGATTTGCTCAGCTTCATCCAGGCGGTGCTGCAGGTCCTTGATGGTTTGCTCCATGTTCTTCTTCATGCGCTCCAGGTGAGCACTGGTGTCCTGCTCCTTCTTCAGCTCCTCTGCCATCATAGCAGCATCAGTGATAGCCTTCTTGGCTTTCCCCTCAGCATTTCTGCACTCTTGAACAGCCTCCTCCACCTCATTCTGAAGTTGGGATGTATCACCCTCCAGCTTCTTCTTCTGATTTAGCAAGCTTGTGTTCTACGCAACATAAATATAATATTTTTGTGTCCATTACCGTGTTATTTTACGTGAAGTAAAAACAGATGATACTGTAGTTCCATTTTAGTTAACCCATATTTTATTTCAGTACTAACTGAATAGTGTTTAGTATTTTACCTGAGAGTGGAGCAGCTGCACTCTCTCGCTGACATCCAGCAGCTCCTGTTCAGCCAGTTTCCGGCCTCTCTCGGTCTGCTCGACCACAGACCTCAGCTCATCCAGTTCAGCCTGCAACAGATTGTTGCGTCTCTCCACAATGGCAATGTTCTCTTTGAGATCATCATTAGCACGAAGAGACTCATCCAGGTGCAGTTGGGAATCCTAGTTGGAATGTTGTACAGATATGAGACTCAGGCATAATGACAAGTTTGAGTCAATTCAATAATCTAGCCATTTATCCAAGTGTAATGCACAATTGGTGGATTTTCAATCCTGTCTTATCCCGCACCAAGAAAAAATCCTGTCTCATCCGAATCCCTGGCTGGAGTAAAAAAAATCCCATCTGAACACCCAATACCATCCCACTCCCAGTCAAATTCAGTCCCACCCCCATCCCACTATCGTTTTGTTTTGTCCCCGTCCCTCCCATGGAGACCACAGAACTGACATTGTGTCCAAAACTTACACATACAGTAAATCCTCTTCTTCCAACTGGTAAAAAAACAACTTGTGGCCAAGCAGTTTTGGACTAATTTTGAATGTTTGCTTTGAGTGCTAATTAAAATGGCACAGAGAATAATGACAATGAAAAGTTCCCATGTGCTGAATATATTTTGAACTGTCTGTCTGCGCTGAAACATTCTGAGCTTCGCCCCTTTCCTCTGTCCTTCTGCTGTCTTTCTGAACCTTTGTTTAGATTGCTTCAAACTCTTCAGTTTGTTTTTACTAAGAGATTACTGTGTTTAATTGACAGTGTGACCGAATATGGCACATGCTGCAGGCTATCCTGTAGCGAACTGTCATGCAAGGTTTCACAATCATTGATAAATAGTAAATATTTCCAATGTATAGTTGAATATTTCAGCTCACAGGTTAATGTCCTTGTGTGTTTGAATGGAAATTCCTAGATTAAAAAACACATGGTAATTCTGAGCCAGGACTGAAGTATGCTACAAGATGGCAGCAGCTAGAGAGGAATGAAAAAACTGACCCTTTATTAAACGTGATGATTGTACTGAATACATTTTCATGTCACAATTTTGTTACAAGGGTCAATGTCATTCTCGCTCTTGCCTGCTCCTGTGGATTGTTTTTCCCGTCCCATCCCAATCACGGAATGTAAATCATTTGAATCCCATCCCGCGGCAATCATGTGACCTGCTGGTATACACGACAAATGTCTTCCTCTACAGCAAAATGATAGTGGCACAAACCTTCAGATGGCCATGGAGACTCTTGAGCTGCTTCTGGGCCTCCGATGCTTGCCTGTTGGCTTGGCTAAGTTGGACCTCCATCTCATTGAGGTCTCCCTCCATCTTCTTCTTAATCCTGAGAGCTTCATTCCTGCTGCGGGTCTCGGACTCCAGGGAGCTCTGCAGGGTGTCCACCATTCGCTGCTGGTTCCTCTTTGCCTGCTCCATCTCCTCATCCTTCTCGGCAATTTTACGTTCACTTTCAGCTTTCATCTGGTTGAACTCCAGCTGAGCTCTCAGAATTTTACCTTCTTCATGCTCAAGAGTGCCCTGGTCAAAAGGAAATGTGTAGTAGAATATCAAACAAGTATAGTTGAGTCTTAAGTCTTAGTCTTAAGCTACTTACTGACACTTACTGTAACAGGTGACACTTAATACATACATACATACATACATACATACATACATACATACATACATACATACATACATACATACATACATACATACATACATACATACATACATACATACATACATACATACATACATACATACATACATACATACAATACACAAAGTACATTCATACATACAATACACAAAGTACATTCATACATACATACATACAGTATATATACAGACACACATACATACATACAAAATACATCCACATCCACAACTGTATGTCTATACTGTTGAAAGGAATAAATAAACTTGAAACGTGAACTTTGAACTTGATACCTCTGCTTCCTCTAGAGCGGTCTGGATCTCAGCCTTTTCTTGTTCAAGTGTCTTTCTGGCCTTTTCAAGTTCATGAATATGTTTTCCACTCTCACCGAGTTGCTCAGTAAGATCAGAAATTTCCTCTGTGGATAAGAAAAAAAAGATTTATTGTAGATTTTTCCTCTGTAACCTCATAATATACACTGTTCTGACAGTAGAACACCATGCTAGTCATTGAAAATTAAAATTACCATAATACTAAACTACTACAACATTACACAGGGTCTTTATAAACACATTATGACTGTGTAATTCCCATTCTAGTAACAGCAAAGGTGTAACAGGGGATTTGTCCTAATGGTCCAGCACATTTTAGTCGTTTTCAAAATATATGCTGCCCATTCACAAATTTGATGTTTTCATGAATGTTTACTAAGTCATGAACTAATACTTCTGAGTCTGACCAACAAGTACGGTAAGTTTTGCTGTCAAAGATGTCTCTGACTGGTAATTCTGTTGACGCCGTCAAACAGCCTGGTGACAGCTAAGAGTAATCCGTCTCCATGGAGGGTGGGAGATGGTCTGATCTTACTCTGCCATTTAAATTCATTGGAGTTCCAAAAACAAAAGTGTGAATAGTGTTACCATAACCAATCAGTAACAGACTTCGTGGGTGAGTTCTGTGTCTCCACTCTCAACTGTTTGCTGATTGGCTAAACAGTGAGCAAACCGAGTTAGGAGGGTTTGGCCAGACTATGTGCGGAGCCAAAATCTTAGGGTGGAGTACATAAGATGCCGTTGCCAAGATAATTCAATACAGCTTTGGGAAAAAGACATTCTATTAGATATTGGTTAGTTCAAATTTGCATTATACTATATCGGTATAATGCTAACTTGGTTAGTTGGAAACGCACCCCTGTGTATGGAGTTCTGGAAATAAACTACTAACAAATACATCCTCTACCTCTAAGAGCTTTGTCTTTTTTGTTAATGAATAAATATGTACCTTGTAGGTTTTTATTCTCCCTCCTCATGGTCTCCAGGTGGTCCAGAGATTCTTCAAATGAATTCTTCAGTTTAAAGAGCTCAGTGCCAAGAGATCTGGCCTCTTTCTGGGAGCCCTCCAACTCAGTCTGTGACTCCTCATATTTCTGCTTCCACTCAGCCAGGACCTGGGTTAAACAGGAGAATTACTTGCTGCACTGTGACTTGCAGTTACAGTCACATAGAGTTTGAGATACACTGTAGGAAAATGTGTATTATTATTCGTCTTATCCCAGGTACACATGAATTTACCTTGTCAAAGTTTCTTTGCTTCTTGTCCAGGGCAGCTGCAGCAGCATTGGATCTTTCCACATCGACCATGAGATCTTCAATCTCATTCTGCAGTCTATGCTTAGTTTTCTCCAGGGAAGAACATTTGGCATTGACAGCTTCCACAGCCTCTTCTGCATCTTGTAGGCGAATAGCAAGCTTTTTCCTGAGGGAAAGTTAGAAGTTAACTTGTTCTAGTCTGGTCCAGACAGTAGGGTGGAAAAGAAATCATGATTAACCCTTTAAGACATGGCCCCAGTTTATAAATTGAATGTTACAAGAATGACAACGACCAAGTCGTAATGCACCATTAAAGGCACTGTTTAATGTCATAGCTGTGTAGTATAGTAGTAAAAACTTTTCAGTGACTATTACAGCATTCCACTGATGGGACAGTGTGCATTATGAGGCTATATCCCAATGGAATTAATTAATTTGAATTGCTAATACCATTTTTTTTGCGGTTTATGCTTACAGTATAGGGTTGTTCTTGCATACTTTTTTGTAATTACTTTTTGCAGTACATTGTTGTAGTAAATAGATAGGAATGAATGCTGAATTTTAGTGCATGTACCACATTTCTCTTAATGGGTAAGTTATATTTATGTATGCTTAAGTATCACTTCCCCACTGGGCTTCCTTTAATTTCAATTCATTCAAATTCGATTGAGAATATCATGGTGTGAGGGGAATTCAAATTCCGTTCTCAATTTCACATCACACAATTCAAATAATCCTGCAGAGCAATTATTGAGTTTAACGAGATCCTATTCAGGGATAATCTTACTTGGCATCTTCTAACTCCTCAGTCCTCTGGATGGCATCAGTCTCATACTTGGTCCTCCACTGAGCCACCTCAGAGTTGGCCTTGGACAAACTGCGCTGCAGCTCAGCCTTGGCCTCCTGCTCTTCCTCATACTGCTCTCTCAGGAGGTCACAGTCATGACGGGAAGACTGCACTGCATGGGCTAGGGCATTCTTAGCCTATGGGAGGAAATCAGTGTTAAGTTTAGCATAGTAAGCAGAGAGGAATATATCATATCATTATGTCAATTACCTTTATACAGTATATACTGTGTACCTGTAGTAAAAATCATCAAATACCTTGACTTCTTCCTCCAGCTGTCTTTTAAGATCTTCGATCTGTTGAGTGTATGATTGTTTGCCTCTAGTTAGTTGAGAAACAAGCGACTCCTTCTCTTCTAGTTGCCGTGAAAGCTCCCCTGATTGATCAAAAGATGGCAGTATGAATTGGAATATAGGAATGCTAATGTCGATGTTGAAATGCATAGTGAAAATGTAATTACAGTGTACCATTTTCAGTTTGCAGCTTAGATCTCTGCATTGAAAAGTCATTGATGAGTCGTTGGCCTTCTTCAAACTTCGTCCTATATTCACTCATCTGATCCTCCAGGGTCCTGCACATTTTCTCCAGATTTGCCTGAAAACCAGAATCAAGTAGAAAAAATAGAATTAAGAAAAAAATAACATGCCACAGAGTCCTTCCAACAAAGAGAACATCATTAAGTAACCAGCTGATCCTATACTGATGAGATCAAACTTGTTGTGGGACTTTTCTTTGTATAGGTTTTTTGTTGTTTGCTGTGACAACACAGTCTATCTACCTCATTAGGTACAGTTGAATAACTGGTATAATGGTTATTTTACTATCATGTGCTAGTGTTGTATTTAAACCATGAATTTACTTCTACTTTTACTTTTGACACCTGTATAACACGAACAGTTTGAAATTGCTTGGTTCAGATTGCAAAGGGCTGTTGATGGGAACAAACCATTGATGTTATAGTTCCAATTGCCTTGGCCAACGCTACGACCTGGATAGCTACTTCTTATTAGCCATAGCCATTCTGCTGTCTCCACTGTTGTGCAGCTGCCCTGCCAAGCCAACCCCAAGTACTCTGGGGTGCATTGTGTCGTGATTGGTGGACTGTGGTTGCAGCCTGTCATGTTGATCTTACACGAAGCAGGTCTACATAAGCTTGCCAAGCAAAAGTATTTTTGACCACTAGGTGGGTCTGTCTACTTTACTAGGCTAATTGAAGGTGTGATATTGAAATAGGTTTGATTTTACTCCTTACCTTCGCTTTAGAAATGTGTTCCATGTTGGACACGACATCATCCAGCTCCAATCGGAGCTCACTTTTCTCCTTCTCAAGCTTCTGTTTCACTCTCTGAAGGTTATCAATCTGCTCACCAAGGTCAGCTACGCTATCTGCGTGCTTCTTCCTCAGTGTGGCAGAGGTAGCCTCATGTTGCAGAGTGGACTCTTCGAGGTCTCTGCGCAGCTTTTGGAACTCAGCCTCCCTCTTCTTGTTCATCTCAATCTGGGCTGTAGTGGCACCTCCGGCCTCCTCCAGTCTCTCACTGATCTCCTCCAGCTCTCTGGCCAGGTCAGCTCGCTGCTTCTCCACTTTGGCTCGAGCAGCTCGCTCAGCTTCCAGCTCTTCCTCAAGCTCCTCAATGCGGGCCTTGTTTGGAATATAGAACATTTATATGAAATTATCATTTTATATGAAAATCATTTTAAAAACAAATTTTCAATAATTTCTCTGTATCGCAGTCACCTGAAGCTCCTTCAGTTTCTTTTGGAGCTGTGCGGCCATGGCTTGCTCATCTTCAATCTTGCCATTGAGTTGACTAACTTCAAAGTCTTTCCTGTAAGAATAAGAGTGAACTGAAAAGACTGATATGTGGCTAGTTTTCCACTCAAGATAATCGATATGTATCAATGCATCTAACCTACGGTCGACGATCTAATCAAATCATATTGTGGGACATTCTAAAGTATCGAAAATAATCAAATAGCTGGCCCCTGCCCAACGTCCTAGCTCCCTAACATAAT
Source organism: Engraulis encrasicolus (assembly GCF_034702125.1). Taxonomy (NCBI): domain Eukaryota; kingdom Metazoa; phylum Chordata; class Actinopteri; order Clupeiformes; family Engraulidae; genus Engraulis; species Engraulis encrasicolus. Next base: position 46,542,455 of record NC_085865.1, read on the forward strand.
AGAAGTGTAAAGTAATTGGAAACAAATCTAATCGTATCGTGGGGCATTCTTAAGTATCGAAAATAATTTAATCGCTACCCTAAGAAACCAAATCATATCGTCACGGAGGCTGTGATTTACGTCCCTAGTTGAGAGAGCCAATTTGTTTTCTGATTTATGGAAGAAAATTTGTCAAAGAATAATTTCATTGAGATGAATAATAATGTAGTCCCTGTAATGTAGTCCCTCATCCTTCCACTACCCAAGTGGGCAGAAGCAAATGAATGCATACTTTTTCAGTCTTTCCTCCAACTGTTGTTTGTCATTCTCTAGGTCCATGACACTCTCCTGGGTCAACTTTAAGTCACCCTCAAGCTTTCTCTTTGCTCTCTCCAGATCCATTCTTAGTTTCTTCTCCTGTTCCAGGGATCCTTCAAGCTATAAATCATGAAAGTACAGAGGAGTTTACAATTGATATTGTCTTGAACAGATGTTCATTCAGTAAGTATACAAGTCTGATTACATACATCGTCAACTTGCTGCTCCAACTTCACTTTGGCCTTGGTCAGAGTGTTGACCTTGTCTTCCTCACTCTGAAGGTCATCCAGCGTTTGCTGGTGAGCCTCTTGAAGAGCTTTCTTCTCCTTGGTCAGCTTGACAATGATTTCATCAAGAGCTGACATCTCCTCAGTCAGGTTTTTAACCTAAGTTGACAGAATACAGTAAGTTGTCATTAAAGCATGTGATTTTGGGGGCATCCATTGCATTACCTTGCACCTATATTTCATTAGTACTCACCTTGTTTTCAGTGGCATGTTTCTCCTTTTCCACTTTAGCCAGAGTAAGTTCTAAGTCATCAATGTCTTTCTTGAGCTCAGAGCACTCATCTTCTAACTTCCTCTTCTTAGCAGTCAGCTCTGCATTCATCTCCTCCTCATCTTCAAGTCTCTCAGTCAACTCTTTGGCTTTGGCCTCAAGCTGAATCTTGTTCTTGATCAAACCCTCACAACGCTCCTCAGCATCACACAGGCTATCTTGTTCCTGTGAAGAATTCATCCTTCAGATTTGCAATAGCATGATGTGCATATCTTTACCAGACCAATGTATGGCGAAGACCTTTAAAAACGCTCAGGAAATAAACATAACTCACTGTTTGAACTTGAAGTTGTAGGTCATTCTTCTCTTGGAGAACTGAAACCATTTTCTCCTCAAGCTCCTTTCTCCGGGCCTCAGATTTAGCATAGGCCTCCTTCAGTTTAATGAATTCTTCCTTCATGTTGGCCATCTCCTTCTCAGCTTCAGCTGATTTCAGCAGGGGCTTGATCTTGAAGTACATCTTCATCCAGGGCCAATTCTTGACACCCATGAATGCACGCACGTTCCATTGAATAATAAGTAGGGAATCTCTGGAATTATATAAGACAAAGAAATGGACATAGAGCAGCTGTCCAAGTAAGAGTGTAGAGGTAAAATAATGCCTCTTAAAAGCATATGCCGTATGCCGTGTCTAGTGAGTCAAATATTTTGCTATGCCGAAAGATGTTTACATTGCACTTAACAGCTACATAAAGAGAAGAAAAAGGCTGGAGAGTGACACCATGTTTTAAATGTCAAAAAATGGTTTAACTAAGCCCAGTGGATACGCACATGTATGTATATTTTCATCATCAGCAAACATCATTAATCATTATTAAATCATAATAAATCATTTATTGTCAGTATATTGATTACTACCATTAACCATTATCCTAATGTTGCTCATAGTGTCTTTACCTGCGCTCTACAATCTTCCCGAATTCAATTCTTGCCAAAAGACCGCGGGCTCTTGATTGAATACCAGTGATGATAAGAGCAAGGCGATCATCTCTCATCTCTTCAAGGGTTCCCAGGAGACCGGCTTTGAAGAACACCTTCCAATTAACAGAACAGATCATTTATCATTATATGAAGATGAAAACAACACTCTTGTTCAACACTGAAGGTCTGTGTGGAGACATTGTCCGCTGAAGTACCTTAGTGTGTCCAAATCTGTATTGCTCATGGTCAATATCCAGAGACCCCAGAAGTTTCTCTGCTCCCTTCTTGCTGTCAATGAACTGTCCCTCAGGGATAGCATTAGGATTTAGAATACGATACCTGAGAAATATATACAGTGTAGTTACTACTGTATCAGTGTAGTTTATACAGTGTGTACTGTAGGTATCTGCAATGCAATATATCCGGGACAATATTGTGACACATTTTACCTCTGTTTGAAATCTCCATACAGGATCCTGTTGGGGAAGCCCTTTCTGCAGATTCTGATGCCTTCCAGCACACCGTTACAGCGCAGCTGGTGCATGACCAATGAATTATCCATTGCCCCAGGAGTCTTGGTCTCGTTGGGGATGATGCAGCGCACAAAGTGGGGGTGAGTTGACCTCAGGTTGGTCATCAGCTTGTTCAGGTTCTCCTGTTGTGGAATATTCATGTTTTGAATGCACATATCTAATGCTTACTTTACATCAGTGTGTGTGTACAAAATAGCACCGTATAAAAGGAAATGCTTACCCTGTGGAGAGCAGATACTGTTTGGAAGGAAGATCCTTTCTTTTTCTTACCACCATCCTTGCCACCCTTTCCACCACCACCACCACCCTCTGCAGCAGAAGTATGAACAAATTCAGGTTATTCTCTGAGCCTTTTGTTGGTCATTAATCAGTGGAATTAAATGATATACATTGCCAACTCAATACTAATGAATGTATGTAGTTGAGAGTTTACCAGAATCAGCACTAGCATATCCAGCAAAGAGGATTGACAGCATCTTCATTGTGGACTTTTGGTACAGACCCACAACAGTCTCATTGAGGGGGTCCTTGTTTTTCACTAGCCAGTTGCCAATGTTGTAGTCAACAGTGCCAGCATAGTGAACCAGGGAGAAATGAGCCTCTGGTTTCCCCTTGACAATTCTTGGCTTCTGGAAGTTGTTTGATTTCCCCAAGTGGTTGTCATAGAGCTTGGCTTTAAATGTGGCATCACTGGCCTTGGGGAACATGCACTCCTCTTCAAGGATGGACATGATTCCCATGGGCTAAAGGGAAAATCATCACAGAAATTAGACATCACAATTCGGAAGTGTTCAAATTTTAGCATCTATTGTTCAATTTCCACTGTTCAGATGTGTTTTGAAAGGCAAATAACCAAGGGCTGATGGAAAAATCATAACAGAAGATAACTTATGCCAAAAAACATCGTTGTTTAGCATAATAGAAATATGTAAGTACTCAATCTCGTTTTGAGCTATATTAATTTTAAAATGCACCCACATACCTTTTCAATTAGATCAATACAGGCTTGTAAGTCCATGCCAAAATCTATGAACTCCCACTGAATTCCTTCCTTCTTATACTCCTCTTGCTCCAACACAAACATGTGGTGGTTGAAGAACTGCTGCAGCTTCTCATTAGTGAAGTTGATGCACATTTGCTCAAAGGTGTTGAACTGCAAAATAGACAAGGCTCTCATTGATGGTTTTTGCATGGTGATGCACAGTATCTGAAATATTATGATTGTGTGTTTTCACCTACATCAAAGATCTCAAATCCAGCAATATCCAGCACACCAATAAAGTACTGACGAGGTTGTTTGGTGTCCAACGACTGGTTGATTCTCACCACCATCCACAAGAACATCTTTTCATAGACTGACTTAGACAGGGCACCAATAGAGTAGTACACCTAGGATAGAGGAAAAGACTGTATATTTTATGGAAAATGTTATTTTTTGTGTTTAATTTCTTATGAGCAGAGCTAGTACGCTAACCTGTTGGACATTTTGTCCCTTGGTGACCCACTCATTTCCTACTTTGACCCTCGGGTGACACAACGCCTTGATGAGGTCAGCAGAGTTCAGGCCCATGAGGTAGGAGACTTTGTCAGCATCTGGAAAGAGGGGTAATTGAATGAACAAAGTGTTTTGTTTAAGTTAGTGTGGGAACATACTTAAATAGTTTTTTTCTTAATACATAATTAAATATGTTGCCCCTTAACACACGCCATTCCACCTTTGCAACGCTGTAATTGTCACTGAAAAAACTTGGCTACCATAATACTACACTATGATAGGGGCATAGGGCCTTTAGTAATACATTACGACTTGATCATTGCCATTTTAGTTACAGCTAATTCATAACAACAGTTGTAGGTCAGTCAATCTAGCTCAAATAGGGGACGAATTGCAATAGTAATGGTTCCTACTGTTAAGTGATTCTTAAACCCCCTTGCATCACATATTAAAAATCTACCAATTGATATTTGCTGGAACATCCTTTTTTTCCAAGGTCAAGGTTAGATATTTCCTATTCATTTTTCCATAGGGTGACATTATAGGAGATACTTAGACCTTGAAAAAAGTATGTTCCACTAAATATAAATCGGTAGATTTTTAATACAGGTATGTCATTTAGATATACCTAGGGATTGCAAAAAAACTTGGAATGATTACTATTGTAATTTGTTTCGTGTCAAACGCTAGATTGACTGGCCTACTGTCTCTAACTGGGTTAAACAATCAATCAATTTATTTTCTGCGAGTTATTAGAAATTAGTAGAAAAGGGATGCTTGGACCACAAACCCTCTGTTCCATCAGCCTCTGCCTGCTCCTCTCTCTGTTTCTGCTTGAACTTCATGTTGCCATAGTGCATGATGGCACCGACCATCTTGTAAATGCTGTTCTTCTCCTCTTGAGTGAAGCCCAGCACATCAAAGGCATCCTGTGTCATAAATAATAATGATAAAATGAACATGTACTCTCATTACATACATTACTGGATTCAACTGAATGAAATAGTGCTCTAAAATACTACATTTAAAAACATGGCAGCTGTTTATAAAATGCCAGTGGAAACATTGTTATTTGTTTTCACTAGCTGTGTGTCAGAAAGCAAAGATAGAACACCAGCTTTTCCTCACATCAGTTGCTTGCAGTTCATCCCCATCATCAATAGATGTTACTTGAATCTCTCCTTGGGAGATGAAGGCATAATCATAGGGGTTGTTTGTGATCAGCATCATCTCTGAAAAAGGTGAATATGTTGGTCAGAAGTGTCTTTAAATGCTTATTGTGATGCTACACGGTTAAGCTTCAAATGTCTTACCCAGCAGCTCTGGTTTCCTCTGAGAGAGGATCTGGTAGAAGATGTGGTAATCTCTCTCAGCCTTGAGCTGGAAAGTCACCCGAGACTTCTCCAGAAGATCTGCAAAATAAAATAAAATATATAAACAAAACCGACAGGTTTGGAAGGTGTACCAAACATTTGATTGAAATAACATGCAATATGCTATGTGTATTATGTGTGAGGCACTTACATGTTTCAATATCAGCAGAGGCTAGTTTGCCACTCGCATGGAAGTGGATTCTGATGAATTTGCCCTATGAAACACAGAAGGAAATAGCTCTCAGTTCAATATAATTCTCACCCAGCATAACCGATGACAAGCTGGAAGCACACTCACAAATCTGGATGAGTTGTCATTCCTGATGGTCTTTGCGTTGCCAAAGGCCTCCAGAGCAGGGTTACACTGGATGATTTGATCCTCCAGTGTTCCCTAAAAAGTATCAACCATTAGTATAAATATCATTATTATAAATGTGGATGCACATGGATTGTGTACTAGCCAAAATCAGTAACCTCTTTTTTATTTGGGTCCTTCTCCTTTTTGCCACCTCCAGCTGCGATACTGGCAAAATACTGGATTACTCTCTTGGTGTTCACAGTCTTCCCAGCACCAGATTCTCCACTTGGGAAGAAACAGAAAATAACTTTAATCTCTGTGTTAGTTTATACAAATAATAATTTAGCGTTTTTTTTGTTGACCTAACCTATTCCAAAGTAAACTTACGTGATGAGCATGGACTGATTTTCTCTGTCTGAAAAAAAAAAGTTTGCCATAAGGATATGAAAAACTGTTAGAGAAATACTTTTTTATTGTTTATGGCTGTTGAGCTCCACATTTTATTTTGCTGTATTACTGTGTTTTACCTGACAGCATGTATTGGTAAGCATTGTCAGAGATTGAGAAGATGTGTGGAGGAGCTTCAGTCCTCTTCTTGCCTCGGTAGGCAACAACAACTTCCTGGTTGTACACTGGGAGCCACTTGTAGGGATTGACAGTGACACAGAACAGCCCAGAGTAGGTCTGCATAAAGAAATATAAGACTTTTAGTTTGAATGGGACTCTTCTGGACAACCTTAAGACATGGTTATTGCTGTACTCACGTAGATCATCCAGGCTGCATAACGCTCTTTGAGGTTAAACAGCACAGCAGGCTCGTGCAGGAAGGTGAACATCGCCATGTCCTCAATTTTATCGAACTTAGGCGGGTTCTGTGGGTGTACATCTGCCTCTTTTGCAACAACAGTCTTTGAGAAAAATTGCACATGTCATACATGCTGTTTTTCGTCCTCCTTTTTCACATTATATCAAAATTATGGATAAGAAAGATTAGATGCTTATATGTGTACCAATCTGTACTCAATCACTGAAATATAGTCCATATATAATTTCTTATTATTACTACAATCTTGTAGCGAAAACTATTTCAGTTGAAGTTACATATGTAGGAAAACAGAACAACTGACCTTCCCATGCTCAGTTTCAACAGTAACTTTGTCCCCGTCTCTACTTTGGATGGTGCCTTTCACATATTCTACTTCCGGATCCGCCACAAAACAGGCCCTCTTGATGTCAAAGGGGCGAGTCTGGGCTTCAAGGCGCTCCAAATCGGACTTCCTCAGATACGGAGCCGCCGCCCCAAACTCCGCCATTAAAGCATCCCCCATGGCTCTGTGTTTGTAAACAAAGCCAAGTGACAATGACAGAGGGATGCCTTTCAGATTACTTCAGACCAAACCAAGGGTAGACACAAAATTTAAATGTATTTTTATATACTTAATCACCCAATGAACAGTACTGGACGTAGATAATGTAATTTATAACAGCTTTGATCCCCCCCCCCTAAATTTGTACAAATGTTTATAGATATAGTACCTTTTTAATTTTCCTTGCAGTAGTTGTTGTTAGCCTGAAACGAACACAATATCATACGTTTTATTAGTAATAGTAATGTTAATAATAATAATCATCATCATCATTATCATCATCATCACAATTATCATCATCTTACTGTCAATAAATATATCAAATATATCATCATACTACTTGAAAATATATTATCAATACTCCACATTATTGTTACCCCAGTTATCTTACCTGCTGATGATAAAATGAGAAGCGGCAACCCTCTGTCTTATATACAACTAGCAGCTCTCTTAAAAGGCTTGGATCAGAAATAGCAAGCTGATGCACCCCTAAGTCTGGTTAAAAAGGTGGGGGGCAGTTGGTTTATTCAGTAGGGTTAAAGGTGCAGTGTACATTTATTGTTGCCAAAACACACGATGCTTTTAAAAAAACTGTAACAGCAATAATATTTAGAATGAACAAGAAAGGGGTCAATTGGCTGTTGTCTCTTATGGTTTTGTGCATTTCTTCATATTTTCATGGTGACCTAAGTGACAGAGTAGGTCCACAATTATTGTCACCCCTTTTGGCTCATACAAGGAAACAGTAATATGAAGTTGACCCTACTTCATGTTCATTAAATATAGCATCTATATAGAATAGCATATATAGAGTGATGCTTTCAAATAAAAGTATTATCACCCAGTATACATTTGATACATGTGTACACAACATAAGGAAGACTTTTAATTTTAATGACAAGTAATATTTTTTCATATCTCGCCACATGTGAATGCATGAAAAACAATACTTTGCTGAAGGAAATGCCTCGCAAAAAAAAGAAACCGGTATTGTTTAGCTTTGAATACTCAGCTGTGGCAAGTGCGAAAGTCTTTGTCCTGTAACAAAGCCTAGGTGATGTCTGGCTTCTGCGACTCCAAGCATGGCCAAGGTCAGCCAGCTGCCATGTGGTGACAGAGCATCTCTTCACCCCGTCTCACATACACATAGTTAATTCCTTAGTTTTAACACATTTAGCACAAAAATAGCACAATGGAACTCAACCTAGATATTCTCTTTGACTAAGAAGAGCAGCCTGAATACCTCATCTCTGATGCCCAGACTCGAATAGGGAACATCTTAACTTTAAGGCCATGCACCAATGGTACCATTTACTGACAGCCTCCCTGTAAGGTCAGTTGGTAGGTGAATGGTACCATTTTTTTTTCAGAACGACAAAGACTTTTGACTTTTTGAAAAGATTTTATTACAGAACTCTTGTGGTTAATACACATAGCCCTCTAGGAGCTGACTTTAAAAAGGAAAATTAAATAAATAAATAAAAGAAAAAAAGAAAAAAGGTACATCTATACATTCCATCATACTACACTTACAGTCACCCCAAAAACACAGGCTAAAATCAAGCTCTTCACCTCTGACTGTACACAAGGCACTATTTTGGCACCACATGCTCTCAAAATAAACAAGATTTTTCATTTCCTTGTAAAAATGGAAATCAATCCAAATCCTTGATTTAACCAGTGTTGAGAACATTAAAACCAAGTCATCATCTATGAACAGCAAAGAGGGGCCAATCATACAGGTATTAGTAAACTGAGAACAAGGCCTGGTAACACTTTACTAAATGCCGGCGCCATATGTATGACATAATAGTGTCATAACAGTGTTGTACCACATGCATGTGTCATAAACATTATGTCAATGTCATAAACATGTTTGACTTTGTCATTAAGTGACATTTGGTTATGGTAAAGACAGCCCTAACACTATCAACTTTTTATGACCATAAACTCTTTATGATATTGGCATCGTGTGTATGACTCATCTGTTATGACACTTTTATGACACTGGCGTCAAAGAAAAGTGTAAAGATTTATTTAGAGACACATGCACAAACAGTCAACAGTAGGTATTAGATTGATACAATGTATAGAGTGATGCTATGATTATACTATGCTTATACTTCAGTTTTTGTTGATTATCAAAGTTATATTGGCCATGTTAAGTATTTTTGAGCTTTGATATACAATCGAATGGATGCTATGCAAGAGCTGCCTAAAGAAAGCTTCTAGTTAATGCATACAGTATGGTGTTTTTCTTAAACCACTTTAGTAGTAGTAGGCTATTTTGCATCCGTGAATATCCTTGAAAATTAACTTGACTTGACTAATGTAATTTCTCCTTTATCGCTGTTAGCTTTTTCCTGTCGAATCTGGCTTCATGGCGATTTTGCCATCAGAAGGGACATATCATTTTTTTTCTCCAGCAGCAAAGTGAATTGACCTTTCCAGAGCCACACACCCTAAAACCATCAACTGACCAATCAATGAAATGCTAACTATGCTAAGTACGTCATGGCAAAATAACCTCTCCATAGAGATGACTGGGATTTATACATCTGTTTTGGAAGTTTGGAAGCTTGGGAGTGAGATTCTCTCCGTTACCATTTGTGCATGTGTGTGTGTGTGTGTGTGTGTGTGTGTGTGTGTGTGTGTGTGTGTGTGTGTGTGTGTGTGTGTGTGTGTGTGTGTGTGTGTGTGAAATCATCTCTTTCATTTAGATATGTTCCCTTGTGTTTCAAAATGTATGACACTACCAAGTTATATCTTCCATGTATGTGGCTTTCAAATGCATACAACAGTCCTTTCTGCTCACTCTCTATTATGTGTCCACTATTCAAATACATATCATTTCTGTCTGCAAAGACCAGCTAAATACCTATAAAACATAGAAAATGCCCTGATTTGCATTTATTTGTGAGAACCATGGTATTGACGGTCATAGCAACAGTTGCTATTGGGCGGAGGGGCGATGCTAGCGGAAAGGTACGTTTAGTGATCATAGTGAAAAAGAGATAGTCTGTTAACTTTATTCTAATGAGCTATGACATGGTTCTGTGAAAACCTACTGAAATTAGAGCTACACCGATATAAAGGCCAGTCGATATTTGCCCTTTTTCAATCAACGCACAATATGATAATGGAATGGAAATATGCTTGTTTACTCACGCCGAGTCATCAGTCAGGCACATCTCCTGGCAGCCTTGTGTTATTGGTGTGCTGGAACATGATGATGTGTCACGCGAAGGACCCCTAAAAAAGTTGTATGAATTTTACAAGTATTTAATGTGTATTTATCGCAGCAGCAGCCGCATGATTTAGGAGGGGTTTTAAGATCAGAGGTTTCAATACCACCCTTACCTCTCCCTACCAGGGCTTAACACCAACACCCGCCAGGTAGCCAAATGCGGGTGAAAGTCGGTGTTGGCTAGTAGATACCGAAGGTTCACTAGCCATTCTGGCGGGTCCGTTACTATTCTGAATGATGAGGCACCGCATTTTGTAGTTTTTTTCTTCGGACCGTCTTTGCTACAAAAGCAATACAATGCGATTTCGCGAGCCTACAATACCCATGAAGCACCTGTGTCACGTGTCACCTGTGTCTCACGCAAGCCAGGAATCTGATAGAGCTAGTTTTGCGAAGAGGAGTGACAGCGAGCTACCAGGACATCAGCGTGCGTTTGGAAATGTCACTGGAAACCTTCACGTGAAAATAAAGTAGCGAAGTTCATCTCAACTGACCTGTTTTGCGATCTGTCATTAGTACAATACTTAGTAGTAGTGGACATTAAAATGACCAAAGCGAGAGGAAAAGTGAACCCAGGTAGCAAGCACAGTCAGCCCGATTTTGGCTGAATGTCGGCACTGTCGGCTGAGAGTCGGCTCGGCTGGAACACTGGTTACCGTGACTCAGCCAACACTTCATAGAACACTGAAAATAACTGTCACTTCATGCAGTAACTGAGCCAACACTCGGCCGACACTGAAAATAACTGTCAGTCTCATGCAGTAACTGAGCCAACACTGAGCCGACACTGTCGGCATACGGTAATAGGGCCATTATTGGGCCGCGGACAAAGCCAGAATTGGGCCGACTGTCAGCACTCGCGAAAAAAGGATCGGGCCAACAATGGGCCAGATAAACTTTGCTACCTGGGAAGTGAAAGTCTCAAGACTGATTAGCGCAGTGATAAGACAAGGACACATGCGGCATTAATAATGTTTGGTTTAAATTATTTTCTGATTTGCCTGTAGGCCTATGTCTTCATACCTTAATATTCCTCCATGTTTCTTGTGCTGTTGTTCCCGACTGTCAAACCGTTCTTAAAAAACGCGCAGTAGGCCTAGTAGCCTTCCAGACTGCACAAAATTCATCCCATTGCATGTCGCTTCGCAGGTGTCTGTCTCGCCTTGCCCCCGTTAACCGTTTGTATTTTAAACAACTCACTATTAAACGGAATGATAGGAAGTCGTAGCCCCTTCTGTAGTTACCGCATTTGTGTATGCTTTCTAGTGGAAACTTATAAGCAAATAGAAAAGGTGTTATTCCACATCCATGACCGAGGACCAGGCGAACTTGACAATGACTTTACGCTATCTACTGTGCGCATCAATTTGGACGGCGACCTCCACAGATAGGCCTATATGATATGAAGAAGTCCCTCCAGATTAAAGACGAAAATATTTTGCTCTCGTGTAGCTTACATTTGTGCCCTTCCACAACACTGTGCTTGGTGTTTCTACATGGTAAATATAATGTAGACCTAGGCTATATTCCTCAGATCAGTAAATCTATTCTTTCATGCATGCATGGGCAAGTTAATAGGCCTAACAATTCTAATTATTAGGCCCTATAGCATAATATATTATACTGTATTATACTGTATTATATTATATTATGTTATGTTATGTTATGTTATGTTATATTATATTATATTAGCCTACATTACAGGGCCTACAGCCTAATTCATTAAAGCTGCTATGATGGTTAAATTATGGCTAGTGAAAAGGCCCAATGGCTAGTGAGTCAGGAAAACCACTAGCCAAAATGGCTGGTAAGCGAAAAAGTTAGTGTCAAGCACTGCTCCCTACCCCTCCATCCATGGCTGAAGTGCCCTTGAGGAAGGCACTTGACCCCACATTGCTCCAGGGACTGTAAGATTTGAGAGGTAATTCAAAACATTGTCTATGTATTAGTATGACACTTAGAGGAGAATTTCTGCCAATTTCAACATGCCAATTGCATTCAGTATTGCTCATGCTACCCTTGCCGTGTCAGTATGCGAGGACACCGCATGCTTTTGTTCAATTCTTTCCGCGATCCTGGTCATTCTAATGGGGTCATGGGTTTGTTTGTTTGTTTATATATTTTTTAAATGTCCCAACATGCTCCAAATATCATCCGAAAGGTTAGCCAACATCAACAGAAAACTTAACACAATAATAACACAACACTAACTTTTGGGATGATATTGGGAGTATGTTAAGACATTCAAAAAATGTAAACACACAATTCCACCATTAGAATGGCCAGGATCCCCACACTGACTTCTCGTCAGTTTTTATGTACACCTACACAAGTAATGATGTACAAGGGTTAAGCTGCTGCTGTATTAGACTTACCAGAAAAGTCCCTTCAAGGCTTTTAGCTGTGCTGGTTGTCCCGTTTAAGGTGAATAATTCACATTAGATGTTCCCTTACTTTGTAGCATGTATTATAGATACATATGTATTTCTGTGTCAAAGACCAAGTGTGAACTAGTATGATATGAACTAGCATACCATATTCCAGGGGTGGGGAACCTTTTTCATTCGAGGGGCAACTTGAAATTCCACAAAGGGCCGTAAAAGTCCTCCGAGGGCCGTACTATAAGCACAAACCAGGATTTCCCCCTGTACTTTAGGCCGATATTGAAGGCAGCCACCTTTAAAACAGACCCCACCTTCTCTAGATCCCCCGAATATAATCAAATTGTATTGCAAATGTACTTTCTAAGAGTCCTTTACAAAATGTGTCATATTTCATGTGAAGCTGCATAACATTAAAATTATATCGGGGCCCAGATAAAACGGCCTCAAGGGCCGCAAATGGCCCTCGAGACATAGGTTCCCCACCCCTGCCATATTCAGTTGCCATATTGAACATTGATGTAATTTCATATTGCTCTCAGTGTGATACTATGTACATGTGGCATTGACCTCCCAATCTGACAGTGGAAGAAAGGAAATAGAATGTTACGAGGTGTTTTATATAAAATCCTTCTGTCAACTTGTGCCAGTGTTCTGGCCTTGTCTGCGCGGGGGAACGCTTACCAAGGAATGGCCAAGGTCAATCTGCTGCCAGCTGGCCTCCGCACACTTCACATTCTCCCATTCCCTCTGTGCTGTATTGTTGTTACCTTGTCTTCACACTTAAGGATAAAGATAGCCCTGTGAAATTCTTACTGGATACCTCCCTTTGATTAAGGACACCCTGTACTGAACAGTTCGTGCTCTATTGACTTGTTAGCTCATTGTTTGGCAATGTGCTGCTAATGCTTTAGTCTCTTAACATGTGACAAATAAACAGAAGTCAGTTTGTATTTAGATTTTTTGCTAAGAAATGTATACAGTGTAAAACCATGTTGAGGGAAACATAAAGGTACTGGGAATTAAACATACAATACTTTAATTACTCAATGTCTGCATTATAAAATACATGCCATGAATAATGGTATCACCCCCTTTCTTGCTCTGTTCTGTATTGATTGTTAGGAAACTGTAACTATCACAATTTATTGTGAAAATGTCTAGATAAAGCACATATGCTCAAATAGAAGGTACAGTTGACAGAGGGGGGCATTTGAGGTTGCTTGTATGGTGTAACCTGACTCATCTGATTTTGCATTGTTTCCTTGACGTTGTCTTTGAGGACAAAGATAACCTGTGAAATTCTTTGTCAGTGCCGCTGTCTGATTGAGGAGTAGCCTCAGCATGTGTGGAAGGGTGATGCTCAAGTTTAAGGACGTGTGAAGGTCAGCTCCCCTCAGCTGTTCACACACTTGCGGTCTAACAATTCTACCCTCTAAGCCTCTTCCCTTGCCTCTGACAACCTGCAGTCATGATGGCACCTGCAGTTTACTAGACACCTTGATGTCTTTTGTATGGAAGAATGTATGTATGACGGAAACTTTCAAGAGATTGTCACATTGGTATTATGCTACAATTCGTGATGTATAAGGTATAACTATTGTACTGTTTGATTTGTTTTTATCTGAAGGTTTTGCTCCTGGTTCAGAGAAGGAAGACACCTTACACTCTGCAGATGATGTTGAAGGATTTACAAGGAGGTAAGTGAAGCTCTCTGTATTGTTTTCTCATTAATTGTTGATTTGATTGTTTAAAGGAGATAATTTTATTTTTTACGCTTGAACAACTCTATGCCTGCAGAGTGACATGCTTTCCTACTGTCACCTAAGCACCACCACTTTGGCAACCTTATTTTGCAATACAGAAACAAAACAAAAATCCTTCAATGGAGTTGTTGCCAGTCCACTCTATTATGTTCATAGATGTGTAAGAAAATTACTGATACAGTTTAATATATCAGTACAAATTTAAATCTAATTCTGATTTCACAGGAGCTCTTGTGGATGGTATGGGTTTTTGCATTGAAATCTTTAAATTTCATTTAAATCATTGAAATGTAAAAATAAATCTATGTATGATTTGCATATGCAATTGGCACGGCATAGGTCAATATTGGCCAGCTACTAGAGATAAACATTTCATGTTTGTGTTATGTTTAATCTTGCCCTCATTGGACCATGATATTGATACTAATAATTTGTGCTGGGATGCATTATCACGGTCCTCTTCTCATGGTTCATATGGATTTATGTGGTTTGAAACATACTTGTATTGCTGTACATATCTGGAATGTGGCAATGTAGATTAGTACATCATAAGGAATGTAAAAACTCAACTGCAGTTTCACTTCATTTGACTTAATTACAGGGAGGGTGTAAAACAGGCATGACACATGACTGTCAGAAAGGCACATGACACTGACACTACTCTTGCCCTGTTGTCTGTTGTCTCTGACTCTGTTCTTGCTCTTAGTCTGATAACCTGACAATCGGTTTTATCTGCAGTCAAACACAAACAAAGTTGAGGCTCATTTTCAGATTAGAATGACAATATAAGAATGTGTCATGACTTCTTATGGCCTCAGAAAGTATATTTTCCAAATACAGTTTGCTTCCTAGTAAAAATATGTGATGGTGGTGCATTCTCTGTACAATAGACTTTTTCTAGACATGATAGTCACTGTGAGGTTTCTGCTCAAGTTGATACATTTTGGCAAGCTGCAGGGGATTGGGAAGGAGGGGATTTAAGACATAATATGTTCTACTTGTCAATGTGGACATGAAAGATTTGCCAGGAGTTTATATTTCATGTGTATTTCAGGCACATGGTAAGCTTGAAAACGGGTGGAGCTTTGTTAAATTATTTTACATCTGGCATACTGAGGTCTCTCCAGGCATAGGGTGAAAATCATTCAGCCTCAGTCCTAGACACTTTACAAAATAAAGGATGACTGTGGGTGGCACAGAAGAAGAACCAAGATCTTGCTCATGAAATGTGTGTTTAAAAAAAGAACATAGCTGGATAAAACGCGATATGCATAAACCTTGGATTTTCATTAGAATGTGCAGTCCTTGTTATTATTATTATATGCCATATTGATCAACGTTTTTTACATCCAAAAACATTTGTCTGGACCCCTTTTCTGAAAAGAGTCATTTATAACCTCTTAGTTTCTTGGTTGTTGTTGGAAATGGCATTGCAACACGCTAATTTGCTGAAGTAACTAGCAACAATAATTTTTAAAAATATATTTTTTAGGGCTTTTTTGCCAGGACAGTGGAGAAGAGACAGGAAATGAGTCGGCAGAGAGATAAACAGGGAAGGATCGGCAAATGACCTGGGCCTCGTTTCCGAAAGGGCCTTAAGTACTACTTAACGCTACGTGCTACTTAAGTTCACACGTAACACCATCGTAGAGCTCACGGAGCGTTTCCCAAAGCCAACTTAGCAAAGAACCATCGCAGGTTGAAACGTAACTCTAAGAGCAATCCACGAGTGATCTGGAGTAGTCTTAACGCGCTAAGATTGATCGTAACGGCATGGCACAGTGGAGACACCCACACGCCATTCAGCTAGTCGTTGCGCCCTCTTTCATTTTCAAGTACCCTAAAAGGGAAGGCGACGCAGAAAAGACACGATAGTTTTAGGATAATGGTAAACTATGACATAAAAAGGCAGCGATGGGGATTCGTGTAGATTTTTTGTTTTAATAACAGCAGACTGGCGTGCAAAATGTTCCTCACAGTTTTTAAAGCCTTGAGTGCGCCGTACTTTGCGCGCCGCTCCCCAAATGCGCATCCCAATTTGGAACTACTTGTCTTCTTAAATATTAAGCACAGTAGCCAACTTTGTCTGATTTAACGGCGTAGCTCATGGTTTTGCATGATTTCATTGTGTGTGTGCATTTTATTTCATTTACCAACAATAACTCCTGTCGATAGTTGCAAACTGCTACAAATGTAGTCCCACCCTTATAGAAAACTACTTTTGATACGCCTTAGATTTTGTAAATGGTTTAGCAGCATGACGGCGCAGTTCACCTCGAGGACACTTCAGCACCACATATTTGGACAGCGATCCTTAAGAGCGACGCCACAAATGATCTTAGAGGCTGTGCACGCGCATTCATGTACGAGTGTCTTTGGGAAACAGTCGTAGGAAATCTAAGAACATTCGTAGGATCACTGGTTAACGACACACGTAAGGCTAAGAACCATCGTTATCGGGAAACGAGGCCCTGGGCCGGAATTGAACTCGAGTCCTCGACGTAGTATCCCAGTGCCCAACCGTTACACTATGACACGGCCAACAAGCATTGATGATGTCAAAAAATCACACCTCAACTGGAAGAGATTAGTGTTATTTGTGTTATTGTTATTTGGTGTTTGTGTCTGATTTGAAAGGACATTTTGTGTACATGTGAACGTCTCCCTGTCTTGTCTGGAAATGTCTGGAATGTTATGATCATGTGTGACGTTTGTGTATTGATTGTTGTCTTTTGTAGTGTATAAGAATTGTGTAATAAGGAAAAGGAAAATCCATGGCAATGAAAGCTTTCATTGCACCTGCTGCTTGCTGGTTCATTATCAGCTTACCTTTGAACTCAAATGATAGAGTTCTTACTTTCCCACCATGAAGTATAGAAAAGGAAAACCAGGATGATTTTACACGCCTTTTATTAATCACAAAACAAACATTAAAATAACATTCTCAAAGTATTTTTACATCCCTGCTTGAGTTCACATTTGAGCTGCAAAGTAAAGTTCTGCCTACCCCAAGGCAACTAATGCTTTCTATTGTAAATCTATTATCATGTAATCTAATGTGTCGTTTGCATCCCTTAGGGAGAAAGTGAAATGATCACATTTTTCTGTCTTGGGGGTCTTCTAAATCATTGTAAGGCTCATATTTGTTTAGTGGTGTCCAGAACTTTCACTCTTTACCTTTCTGCAAAGGAAATCAGAGAAAAGGAAGGATGAACAATCTGCTTTTATCTTAGTAATGGTCTGGTCAACAACATGTAGATTGGCATGAATTTTCTCAAAGTTTCTGGGTAGTGGTGTTGTTAAATATAGACCCAAATCAATTTGCTGTTACTTGACATGGTGTCAATGAGGAACAATGTGCAAAGAATTAATGGCAGTGTTGTGAACTGACCTTGCCACCTGCATCACAGCTCTTGACTCTAAT
This sequence comes from Engraulis encrasicolus, assembly GCF_034702125.1. Taxonomy (NCBI): domain Eukaryota; kingdom Metazoa; phylum Chordata; class Actinopteri; order Clupeiformes; family Engraulidae; genus Engraulis; species Engraulis encrasicolus. The sequence continues at coordinate 46,560,115 of NC_085865.1, forward strand.
CTTGTTGACCTGAGACTCAGCTATGTCAGCTCTCTCCTCAGCCTCATCCAGCTCATGCTGCAGCTTGCGGAACTTGGCCAAGTTGCTGTTGGCCTGCTCCTCCTGAAATGCAGCTCCTCCTAAAATGAGATGAAAAAGTCACAACATGAAGGAACTGCTCACTATATATGGGGGTAATGTTAGAAATGGCCAATGAATTACTTACAGCCTCCTCTGCTGATCTCTTGTAGGATTTCACTTTCAGCTGCAGCTTGGCAACCAGATCCTGAAGACGATGAAGGTTCTTCTTGTCTTCTTCAGTCTAGACAAAAGGTTAGTAATCCATATTTATTTTATGTATTTAAAAAAAAACATAGAGAAAAGCGAACTTTTTGGTGTAGTGTTGAAATCTTTAGTACCTGGTGGGTGAGCTCCTTGATGCGATGTTCATATTTGCGGATCCCTTTAACAGCTTCACCGGCCTTACGTTGCTCCATCTCCACTTCAGATTCTAGTTCCCTGACCTACAGTGTATGTAGGCATATTTCAAAACTGTTAAAACACAGTATTCAGAAAACAAAATCCCTGCCATAAGGTGCCCTAGCCAATTCAATGAACCAGCTGATCCTAATTACCTCATCTCTTAATATAAGCCAGGTTCATTAGCTAATTAGTGAAATCACCTGTGTTGAGAGCACAGCCATAAGGAAATAAAAACCTAAGCAATACTTTTACTCTGTCAGTCCAGTGTTTCTACCTTTGCCTGGTACTTCTGGGCACCCAAGTATGCCTGGTGTTCTCCTCTTAGCTACAGACGGAAATTAAAATGCAATGAACCACCAGATAACGGTCAACTAAATTCAGCACTCACTCTCGACTACAACTTCTGAACCTGCTTCTTGCCACCCTTCATGGCAATAAGCACATTATTCTAGATACTTGTTTTTGTTTTTTTAATTAAATGCAAAATTGCTTAATTGGTGTTTATATTCATGGCCGTAGCCACATATGAGGTAAGGGAGGTCCGGACCTCCCTAATTTTTAGAGAAAATAATATATTTTTTTAATCTCAGTTTTTGCATACATATTTTTGCACATTTTTAGTAGTTTATTTCCAGAATTGATGTTTCCCATTCACAAAAATAAATGTTCCATGAATACTTACCACCACCATCAAATTCTAAGTATTCATTATGACTGGGAAAATTGCACTTTTCATACATGAAAAAGGGGATCTTCTCCATTGTCTGCCATTTTGAATTTCCAGAAATAGATATTTTCAGCTGCAAATTTTGGTATTTTGGTCATACTAGTAAATATTAGTTTATTATTTAGCAAATATTAATGAAAAGACCAAATTTGGCAGAAGACAGCATAGTTTCAATATGCAGCATAGTAGTTGCAATAGATACTCTGGACACCAACCCACACAGTGCACCTTTTAAAAAATGTCAGCGAGCTGCGCGCACACTGTGGACCTCCCTTAATTCCAACTCCTGGCTACAGCCATGTCTATATTGTTATTATGATCCTTGTTGTGAAAAAGCACACACTGACCTTCTTTACACCTGTTCTCAAATGCTGTATTAATGGATAAAAGAGTTCATTGTTTTGTACTCATTGCTACATTTTGCATTAAGTATTACAATTTATTAGATTTGAAGAAACAGAAGGTATTGCTGGGAGAAGGGACATCAATGAGCGCCTTTACATACTTGTACTATAGTATTTCGATTTCAAGCACAATATTCTCAGTATTTGGTTTTTAAACAAGTCCCGGAACATTTTGTCTACACTGTGATGCAGAGTTCTGCAACCTGAATATTGCAACACAAAATATGACCACATTCGGAATTAATAAAGAATTCACATTACTTGTGCACAAACCAAATACTTCCACCGTTCTATTTAAAGTCTCTGCGATCATATTTAGTTTGCTTGCATGGAGGCACCTGACTCTTACTCTGCATTGTTTCCTTGTCATTGCCCTTGTGGACAAAGATAACCTGTGAAATTCCCTGTGAGTGCTTGTCTGACTGATTGATTGAGGAGCACAGCTTGTGATGTTTGAATTTATGTGTAGCTAAAGGTCATCTTCCAGATTTTGCAGAGATTCATGGCATGGTGTGTTTTTTTATCCACCTTCTTCATGGCCCTAGGCGGTCAGCAGGCTTACTACCACTGCCTGCTGTTCTCTGTGACTTTATATCTTAATTGTGTAAGAGATTTTTGTTATTTGTTACCTAAATCATGCTGTATTGGGCAATTATGGTTCTGATGTTTATTTGTTTTCACTTGAAGGTTTTTAGAGATACAACCTATCTGGCACTCATCAGCTCATATTGATGATACTATATGAAGTGGTAAGTGGATATACCTTCAATTCTGCTCTTTATCTTTAGTTCAGATAACTACCGTACATTAGTTCCTGTAAAACAGGCAATCTTAGACATCACAAGAATGTCATTTTGTTGTGACATTGCTGTGTTTTTTTAATGTTAGAGTTTTGTATATGTCAATTGTGATACATACTTCATTACAGCTTGACGCGGACTGTTACTTTTGCAAGTTTTTTTCAACATCTGTATTCCTAGTTTGTTTAATATGGAGGAGAGACTGACATAGTGCCTGCAGACTGTCTGCTTCCCTCCTACCACCTCACACCAATCTATTTCCATCACTGCTTGTTAGCAATCCACCCAAAGCTCCTCATGTGTACCAACGGTAGAGAGTCATTTCCATTGCTTAATTAGTGTATGTATCTAAGAAGATAATGTCATACTGCATCTAAATCTACTTATACTGTTTATGAATGATATGCATATGCATAGTTGCTCTAACAATATATATCATATATATTTTTTATTTTTTTGAAATTCAGTTCAACCCATTTTGTGTCGTGTTTTGAAGTAGATATACTATGCCTATGCCCCATAGATTAGAATAGTTGTACATACTGTATAACAATTGTATAACAATTGTATAACAATTGTATAAGAATAAGAACTGTATAAGAATTGCCTAACCTAACCAATACCGAGTAGATTGTATAATACAAAAAAGCACACACATTGCAGCCTCTAATGGCGTACAAAGTGCCTATCTGACTGCTGATATAAATATTATGTCAATATTATATGAATATTAGAATTGTTTGGTCCTTTACTTTTGTCCTGGAGAGCAACTCCATAACATTCCTGTAGAATTCCTGACTTGTGAAGGAGAAGGATAGCTGTGAGTGTTGAGATCAGAGCTGTGCTCACAAATTATGCTCCATCTGTTGCTGTCTCTACACACATGTTGCCACTTTTTGTCTTTTTGGTAGCGACAAGACCCTGTAGACGAGCTCAACCAGACAAACAAGCTACACCAGAGGAACCATATCAGCAAGAAAAGGACTGAATGGAGGATGGACCTTAAGTTTTGGTAAGAGATCAGACACAATGTTTTGAACTGCTGTACTCTGTACTGACCCCTCACTCTGTACTTGCTTGAATGTCCTCCCTGTAAGTTGCTTTGGTCACTGTATTGGGTTAGTAGGTCTGTGCTGGATTTGTCATATTTAGAACACATTTTCCCTTTGTGACTATGAACTTATATGGTAGGCTACTCTCATGTCTTAACTGTGAACTTGGATTTGGCCTGACTTGCAGGTTAGACAGCCTGCTTAAAAACCAAAAATAGATCCATACGATAGGGCGCCGATTCAATAAGGAATTAATACACCACAATGACAGTATTTGGAGAGGTACAGTGTATAGTAACTCCACACTGATCCATAGACTGCCAACATGTGGCTTCTCTGGATGCAGTCCAGACTAGATAAATTCTTATATAAACAGTTTGTCTTTTTTGGACCTTAGTTCCTCATCCAAAGAATCCAGTCCTTCTTCGATTGCTTAGAACTTTGAATAAATTCTTTGGTTAACATGAACAGTAATATTGCTTTGAGCGGTCACAGTTGTGTCCTGTATGTGTGCATGTGAGCTCACTGCTGCCACTATGCGTGCACAGCCCACCACTCATCAGAGGGAACTATTAGAGAGGGAATTATAATCGGCTTTACTTGAACCCAAACTGTTGGTGAGTTGTAGAAAAAAATATTTACCTAGTATATGTTCATTAATGATGAATATGCAAGTAGGAAACTTTAATGCAGTATGGCAACCAGAATGACACAGTATTTTTCACTTGTGCTTTATTAGTTCTGTTGGTACACACTACAATTTAAAAGAACATCATCAAAGGCAAGTTTCTTGTCCTGTGAGTGTCTTGTCCTACTACTTCTAGAAATTAAAGAGATTTTCTCTAGAACTGTCCAATATAGGAATTCACTCTTCATCCAGCATTTTCTGCAAACAAAATAAGAGAAATTGAGAATGAATCATGTGTTTCCATCAAAGTGATAATTGAGTTGATCATGTAAATTGGCCAGCTAGGTGAATTGGATATTTAATTTGTGATTTCCTGAAGAGCTGTAATCAGCAAGAACAGACTGAGACTTGCAGTATGTTTTACAGATGAAAGAGTTGCAGCACATGGTATACTCTAGGACAGTCAAGACATGAGCCCCCCTTCTCCAAATAGGACCTACTTTTACAGGTAGGATTGTACTGTAGGTACACTTACAACTATAAAGCACTAGAGGGGTTAGTTGATCTGCCTTGATAGGGGTCTGCACCGAATGCCATTGTCATTTAAAACAGTTTGTGAGTTCATGTCTAGTTTCACCAGTGGTCCAAGAGTTGTTATAAACTTAGGGGTACTGTACCAGTAACATTCTCACCATGACAACAGCAGGATAATGGGTATGGTACCGTGCTGTGCTGATTTAGACGTAATTCATTGTAGTATGTGACTTACTTTTCCTCCTAAATCACGGCTCTTGGCTCTCATCTTGTTGACCTGAGACTCAGCTATGTCAGCTCTCTCCTCAGCCTCATCCAGCTCATGCTGCAGCTTGCGGAACTTGGTCATGTTGCTGTTGGCCTGCTCCTCCTGAAAGGAGACGAAAAAGTCACAACATGAAGGAACTGCTCAGTGCTCACTATGTATGGGTAGCATGCTAGTGATGGCCAATGAATTACTTACAGCCTCCTCTGTTGATCTCTTGTAGGATTTCACCTTCAGTTGCAACTTGTCAACCAGTTCTTGGAGACGATGCAGATTCTTCTTGTCTTCTTCAGTCTAGACAAAAGGTTGGTAACCCATATATTACCTTGAGAATGCATAAGCTTCAGAAGAAAAAAGTATTTTGTTGCTTAAATGTTTGAATCTAATACCTGGTAGGTGAGCTCCTTGATGCGTCTCTCACATTTACGGATCCCTTTGACAGAATCACTGGCCTTACGTTGCTCTAGCTCCACTTCATTTTCTAGTTCTCTCACCTATGCAGAAATGTTGACAAAGCATTAAAACCTATCTGCACATATTGTGTAGTCATTAATAAGTCAGTTCTACACCCACCCTTGCTTCCAACTTCTGAATCTGCTTCTTGCCACCCTTCATGGCGATTTGCTCAGCTTCATCCAGGCGATGCTGCAGGTCCTTGATGGTTTGCTCCATGTTCTTCTTCATGCGCTCCAGGTGAGCACTGGTGTCCTGCTCCTTCTTCAGCTCCTCTGCCATCATGGCAGCATCAGTGATGGCCTTCTTGGCTTTCTCTTCAGCATTCCTGCACTCCTGAACTGCTTCTTCCACCTCAGTCTGCAGCTGAGCTGTATCACCTTCCAGCTTTTTCTTCTGGTTTAGCAAGCTGGTGTTCTACATATGTTAAAGATATAACAGGGATTTATTTGTTGTATTGTGTGCCAAATGATTTTAATTTTCTCTGTACAGTACAAAGTAATGTCAGTACTAAAATGAATGAATAGTGTTGATGGTGTTTGGTGTTATACCTGAGAGTGGAGCAGCTGCACTCTCTCGCTGACATCCAGCAGCTCCTGTTCAGCCAGTTTCCGGCCTCTCTCGGTCTGCTCGACCACAGACCTCAGCTCATCCAGTTCAGCCTGCATCAGGTTGTTGCGTCTCTCCACAATGGCAATGTTCTCTTTGAGATCATCATTAGCACGGAGAGCCTCATCCAGGCGCATTTGAGCATCCTGTAATGAATGGCGCCCAGATAGGTAGATGTAAATGCAAAAATATCAGTCATGCTTAAATGTATCCATTCAAAGTTCTAATGCTGCAATGTTATGGACCTTCAGATGCCCATGGAGACCCTTGAGCTGCTTCTGGGCCTCAGCTGCCTGCCTGTTGGCTTGACTGAGCTGGATCTCCATCTCATTGAGGTCTCCCTCCATCTTCTTCTTTATCCTTACAGCCTCATTCCTGCTGCGAGTCTCAGACTCCAGGGAGCTCTGCAGGGCGTCCACCATTCTTTGGTGGTTTCGCTTAGCCTGCTCCATCTCCTCATCCTTCTCAGCAAGTTTACGTTCACTTTCAGCTTTCATCTGGTTGAACTCCAGCTGAGCTCTCAGGATCTTACCCTCTTCATGCTCCAGAGTGCCCTGTTATTATGAAGAATTTCGTAGAATAACAAATGCTATAATTCGGTGGAATATGGTACAGTATAACACCATAAGATATTTATCAAATAACAGGTCAGCCTTAAAAATACCTCTGCTTCCTCAAGAGCAGACTGGATCTCTGCCTTTTCTTGCTCAAGTGTCTTCCTGAACTTTTCAAGTTCATGAATATTCTTTCCACTCTCACCAAGTTGCTCAGTAAGATCAGATATTTCCTCTGTGAAAAAGGCAGGTGCATTTATTTTAAACATTGTGTTTTAAGTTCAACTCATTTTACAGTAATAATGAAAGCATACAGACCTTGGAGATTTTTGTTTTCCCTCTTCATGGTCTCCAGGTGATCCAGAGATTCTTCATATGAGTTTTTCAGCTTAAACAGCTCAGTGCCTAGAGATCTGGCCTCTTTCTGGGAGCCCTCCAACTCAGTTTGGGACTCCTCGTACTTCTGCTTCCACTCAGACAGGAGCTGGATTGAAAAGGACAGTCAGCTGCTTCCTTGAAATCCAGGACCCCCATTCCACTATTGAACTAATTTGGATATTCACTACAATTGGCAGTACTATTGCCATTTACTGTCATATTGTTTTTTTATGTAGAAAATCATGCAGCATTCACCTTAGCCAAACTGTGTGTTTACCTTGTCAAAGTTTCTTTGTTTCTTGTCCAGAGCAGCTGCAGCAGCATTGGATCTCTCCACATCGACCATGAGATCTTCAATCTCATTTTGCAGTCTATGCTTAGTTTTCTCCAGGGAGGAGCATTTGGCATTGACAGCTTCCACAGCTTCCTCTGCATCTTGCAGACGCAGAGCCAGCTTCTTCCTGGATAGCAGAAAATCAGAATCAAGAGTCAATCGGAATCAAGAAACATTTCATTCTTATGACTGTAACATAGTTCAGGTTTAGGTGAATCTTACTTGGCATCTTCCAATTCCTCAGTCCTCTGGATGGCATCAGTCTCGTACTTGGTCCTCCACTGAGCCACCTCAGAATTGGCCTTAGAGAGACTGCGCTGCAGCTCAGCCTTGGCCTCCTGCTCCTCCTCATACTGCTCTCTTAAGAGGTCACAGTCATGACGGGAAGACTGCACTGCATGGGCTAAGGCATTCTTGGCCTGAGAGATAATTATGATCGTATGAACCAGTAATTATACAGTGGGTGCATCCCAATATGTGACCTTGCCTCCTCCACTTGCCTCTTCCACTCGCTTCTCGTCATGATGACATCACTGACAACAGCATTATATTTCAATATCTTGCAAAAGCTCAATTGTAGAGTCTTTTTCTTGTTTGCAATTGTTATGGTGAATGAAAAACAGTCCCTCAAAAGTTGTTGTGGCTAGGCTGACAGCTGGGAAACTTTATCGTTTTCTCCACGGAGGAGGGGCCAGGAGGCGGGACGAGGAGACAAGCACAAGTGGAGGAGGCAAGGTCACATATTGGGATGCACCCGATATATAAAACATGTTACTAGAGGCACCACACGTGTCATTGCATTTATAACAAAGAAAAACACAAAAACACAAAAACAAACCTTGACTTCTTCCTCCAGTTGTCTTTTAAGATCTTCAATCTGTTGAGTGTAGGACTGCTTGCCTCTAGTTAGCTGAGAGACAAGAGAGTCCTTCTCCTCCATTTGCCGGGAAAGCTCCCCTGTTTTATTGAAACATGTCAGTTAGACTTGGACTACAAACATGGTGGTGTCTGATATTGAAATTTATTAGCGAAAGGTTACTTCTGTGTACCATTTTCCGTTTGTAGCTTAGCTTTTTGCAAAGAAAAGTCATTGATGCTCCGTTGCCCTTCCTCAAACTTCGTCCTATATTCACTCATCTGATCCTCCAGGGTCCTGCACATTTTCTCCAAATTTGCCTGAATAAGAAGAAATTACATTAATATCTGTGCACGATAGTACATTCCCATTTGAATCATGAAAATACAACATGAAATTGCATGAAAAGATATTGCAAATACTTAATATGATTGTATGTAGTTTTGAGTTATCTTACCTTAGTTTTAGCAACTTGCTCCATGTTGGAGACAACATCATCCAGCTCCAGGCGGAGTTCACTTTTCTCCTTCTCCAGCTTCTGTTTCACTCTCTGAAGGTTGTCAATTTGCTCACCAAGATCAGATACACTGTCTGCATGTTTTTTCCTGAGTGTGGCAGAAATGGCTTCATGTTGCAGAGTGGACTCTTCAAGGTCTCTGCGCATCTTTTGGTACTCAGCCTCCCTCTTTTTGTTCATCTCAATCTGGGCGGCAGTGGCACCTCCAGCCTCCTCCAGTCTCTCACTGATCTCCTCCAGCTCTCTGGCCAGGTCAGCTCGCTGCTTCTCCACTTTGGCTCGGGCAGCTCGCTCAGCTTCCAGCTCTTCCTCAAGCTCCTCAATGCGGGCCTTGTTTGGAATATTTAGATTTAGATTGTGGTTATGATCTCAGTAAAACTATTTGCATCCGTCGTTGACATTGTCCTTACCTGAAGCTCCTTCAGTTTCTTTTGGAGCTGGACTGCTATGGCTTGTTCATCTTCAATCTTGCCGTTGAGTTGACTTATTTCAAAGTCTTTCCTGAAAAAATGATAGCAATTTGCCAGTTCTGAATAAAAGTTGTATACTCTTGTTCTTTCAGCAATTCTCAGCTCCATTTGAATACTGCTTCTGAAGCTTTCCTTTCATAGTTGAGAGATTCTGGTTACAAATATTTCATAAGTGCATAAGACCCAAGATTGACAGAATTTGCCCTTAACCTGATCCTGAGTCCTTCATTTTTCCATACCAACATTTTTGTACTTAGTCTTGTGCTAAGGGAAACCAATCAAACATTATTATTTATTTTGAATATCTGAGACTCTGAGGCATGGCCAGTATTTGGGTTTAAATCGAGATTGAATTCAAGCAAAGAAGCAAAAAAAATCTGAATGCATACTTCTTCAGCCTTTCCTCCATCTGCTGTTTGTCATTCTCTAGGTCCATGACACTCTCCTGGGTCAACTTTAAGTCACCCTCAAGCTTTCTCTTAATTCTCTCCAGATCCATTCTCAGTTTCTTCTCCTGTTCCAGGGATCCTTCCAGCTACATTCATGTAAACACAGAAATATAGAACACATTAGGCTAATGGACATTGATTTGATTATTTACCTATAGGAGTGCAAATTAATTTGCTGCTGTATACAATTGCAGTTACATACATCATCAACTTGCTGCTCCAGCTTGACTTTGGCCTTGGTCAGAGTGTTGACCTTGTCTTCTTCACTCTGAAGGTCATCCAGCGTTTGCTGGTGAGCCTCCTGAAGAGCTTTCTTCTCCTTGGTCAGCTTGGCAATGATTTCATCAAGACCCGACATCTCTTCAGTCAGGTTTTTAACCTAAAAGCAACACAGCTATCATTCAGTCTCATAAGGATGTTATTGCATGTATTTAAACTTGAATTGCAGTACAAATGACCTTGTTCTCAGTAGCATGTTTCTCCTTTTCCACTTTAGCTAATGTGAGCTCCAAGTCATCAATGTCTTTCTTGAGCTCAGAGCATTCATCCTCCAGCTTCCTCTTCTTAGCAGTCAGCTCTGCATTCATCTCCTCCTCATCCTCAAGTCTCTCAGTCAACTCTTTGGCTTTGCCCTCAAGTTGAATCTTGCTCTTGATCAAACCCTCACACCGCTCCTCAGCATCACAAAGATTATCTTGTTCCTGTGATGAAAAATAGATTATTTGTTGGATTGCATTAAATTAAAAAAAAATTGTTTTATTTTTTAAAATAGTATTTTCCCCAAGTCTTAAATGTTATTATTAAGTACAAGTCAAGCCCAAACAAATTGAGACGGACTAACAGTGTGTACTTACACTCTGGCACTGAAGCTGCAAGTCATTCTTCTCTTGGAGAAGAGTCACCATTTTCTCTTCAAGCTCCTTTTTACGAGCCTCAGATTTAGCATAGGCCTCCTTCAGTTTAATGAATTCTTCCTTCATGTTGGCCATCTCCTTTTCAGCCTCAGCCGATCTCAGCAGGGGCTTGATCTTGAAATACATCTTCATCCAGGGCCAATTCTTGACTCCCATGAATGCACGGATGTTCCACTGGATCACCAGCAGGGAATCTCTGTAGAAACAAATGTACAATTTGTTTCCTTTTCTTTGTCCGGTTTACTGCAACTACTATGACAGATTCCAAATTGAAAGGTACTTGTTTTCAGTGTACAAACTATTTCAATGGGTAATTGTCTAGGTATGCAAAAATCACTTGAAGAAAGAACATCAAGCATTGGTTTATCATGCATTGGTTGGGTTGATTCATTTTTTCCTGTGCCTGGCCAAAGCTACCAGTGGCCCTGCCCTGATCAGTTTGGATGAAGAATAAAATGTCTATCAAGCTCAAGAAGACTAGTTCCTTACAACTTAAGTCTTTGGATAACGTGACCTGTATCATTAAGAATCATCACAGACAACAATGATTAATTCTTGTGATTAACCTTGTGATTATTTTGACACATATCATTAATTCAATTCAAATTAATTCAACAATGCCAATCATAATGTTGTTCTATTTACTCTACCTGCGCTCAACAATCTTCCCAAATTCAATTCGTGCCAGAAGACCACGAGCTCTTGATTGGATACCAGTGATGATGAGAGCAAGACGATCGTCTCTCATCTCCTCTAGGGTTCCCAGGAGACCCGCTTTAAAGAACACCTTTAAAACAAATGTTCAGGCACTTATAATAATTTTATGAAAGCAGACAGAATTTGTCCATCAAAGCTTTAAAAGGCATTTTGGGGGGAGGGGGTCAGTATCACAGCTGGCAGTGGTAAACGGCTTTGTTACTTTAAAGGCTTTTCATCTGTGATATCTAAGTTATGTTGTGAAACATTCTCTCACAATATTCTGTCTTTTTTTATGCGGCAAGGCTAGATAAGCCAGCTTCATTGTACAGTGTCTGAACAAGCTTATTAGTCCTTCACTATCTTCAATGATACCACAATAAATTGTACATTGCTGCTGTAACGTTGATGGTGCATTAGTGTGACACCACAAATAAAGGCACTGTAGCGAAGGAGAGTAGAGTTGCCCGGCTGGGACTCGAACCCAGACATTCTGGGGTAGTAAACTGGGGCTCTGACCGCTACACCAAAGAGCCAGGCTCGTTGGCGTGACAGTCAGAACACACCCACAACCCTAGTGATGGTCACTCCATCACACTGCCTTCCCCTTCGGGAAGCGCATCCGTGCACTTCACACACTCGTGGTGTCACTCACGCAACTGCCCATCATGCTTCTCCCAGCCAGTGTGCCCCATCATCAATGCTTCACCCATTACTGGGGTCCCTCACACCAGGGTCACCAATCCTGGGGGTCCCTCACATGGAATTACGGCTCACACACAATGGGTACGCTTCCGATGGCCTCACGGTAGCCATCCCACTTCTGACACCATTTGTAGCAAAGGAGAGTAGAATTGCCCAGCTGGGACTCGAACCCAGACCTTCTGGGGTAGTAAACTGGGGCTCTGACCGCTACACCAAAGAGCCAGGCTCGTTGGCGTGACAGTCAGAACACACCCACAACCCTAGTGATGGTCACTCCATCACAGGTACCTTAGTGTGTCCAAATCTGTATTGCTGATGGTCAATGTCCAGAGATCCCAACAGCTTTTCAGCTCCCTTCTTGCTGTCGATAAACTGTCCCTCAGGGATAGCAGCAGGGTTCAGGATACGGTATCTGCACAGATAATTCTTAGATTATTGAAATAATAATATTGTGTATGCTACAGATATTCGTTTGACTTTTTGTGAAGAGTCCAGATGCAAAAAACCCTAAAAGCCCTTACAAAAATCTGTAATTAAATTTTATATTTGAATAGCATTTTCACTAAGTATCAAAAATCAAAATCAGTAATCACATAGCCAATTAAATGCTATTATCAAGTACCATACAGCGAGTCAAACCCAAACAAAATTAGATGGACTGATTTTCGAAGTTTTCTTGATGTATAGAAATACAGCCAGTTTTTGTAAATACAGTTGTGCTCATATGTTTACATACCCCAGCAGAATAAACGCTTTCTCCGCGATTTCTCACAAAATATGAAGGATTACACAAAACCTTTTTTTTCACTCATTGCTAGTGACTAGCTTAAGATATTTATTAGCAATATTCTGTGTTTACTCTTTCAAAAGCATGATCACAACCCAAACTACCCAAATGACCCTGTTCAAAAGTTTACATACCCTAGTTTCTAATGCTGAATATGGCCCTGTTTAACATCAGGGACCGCTCTAAATTGTTTGTGGTAGTTGTGGATAAGGCTCTTAATGTTCTCAGATGACAAAACAGCACATTCTTCCTGGCAGAATGGTTGTTTCCTATAATATTTTTGGGTGTCTTGCTGGAACCTCACATTTGAGGTTTCCCCTGAATGGCTCAATGATGTTGAGATCAGGAGAGTGAGACGGTCGCTCAAAAACTTCATTTTATTCTTTCTGGAGCTAGTGACGGGTTGATTTGGCTTTCTGTGTTGAAATATTGTCATGTTGGCATGTCCAAACAATGGACCATGTGCAGTTTCAAGGCTGATGTGTGTCAAGTTTCCTCCAGTATTTTTCACAGGGCAATGTATTCATCATTCTGCGAGTATGGATCAAAAGTATAATGCATTTGTAACTCAAATGTCCCCATGAAATCAGTGGTCCATGACCATGTTTCACAGAAGGGTATGGAGTAACTTTCATCATAGGCTCCATTGACTGTTCTCCAAATGGTACTGTTAATAGTGGCCTAAAAAAGTTCCATATTGATCTCATTTTTCCAAATGACTTTGTCACAGGCATTTTGATGCTTCTCACTGTGCTATTTGGTGTATCATATGCAAAATAACATGTTTGCATTTTTGTGGTAATGGCTTTCTCCTGGCAAACCCCAACAGCCCATCTTTCCTCAAGTGCCTCTTTCCTGTACAGTTTAAAACATTTTTTCATGTTGTCCTATATTTCACCTGAAGTTATTTTTTGGTTGTCCTATGCCTCCTGAACAATTTCCCTTGCAATGATCATTGCAATGCAATGATTCCCTTGCCCATTGGCTTGATTCCAACCAAACTCCTCATATTGCATTTCTGAATTGAAATTCCAACAATACCAATATTTCGACACAGAAAGCCAAATCAACCCGTCATTAGCTTCAGAAAGAATAAAATGAAGGTTTTTGAGCGACCATCTCACTCTCCTGATCTCAACATCATTGAGCCACTCAGGGGAAACCTCAAATGTGAGGTTCCAGCAAGACACCCAAAGATATTATAGGAAACAACCATTCTGCCAGGAAGAATGTGCTGTTTTGTCATCTGAGAACATTAAGAGCCTTATCCACAACTACCACAAACAATTTAGAGCGGTCCCTGATGTCAAACAGGGCCATATTCAGCATCAGAAACTAGGGTATGTAAACTTTTGAACAGGGTCATTTGGGTAGTTTGGGTTGTGATCATGCTTTTGAAAGAGTAAACACAGAATATTGCTAATAAATATCTTAAGCCAGTCACTAGCCATGAGTGAAAAAAAAGGTTTTGTGTAATCCTTCATACTTTGTGAGAAATCGCAGAGAAAGCGTTTATTCTGCTGGGGTATGTAAACATATGAGCACCACTGTACATCACATCATAATAAAGTAAGTCATGCATCATCTTTAGCCTGGGCGATAGCCATCTGTTGACTCCGTCAAACAGTTTGGCAAAAGGAGGGTGGGAGATGGTCTGACCTTACTCTGCCATTTAAATTCATTGGACTTCCTTATTCAAATTAAAATGCATGACTGTTATGATATAGTGTTGCCAAAGCTTACAAATAACAAGACAAAACTGTGAATAGTGTTTCCTTAACCAATCAGTAACTGACTGCGTGGGTGAGTTCTGCGTCACCACTCTCAACTGTTTACTGATTGGCAGAACCGTGAGCGAACCGAGCTAGGAAGGTTTTGCCAGACTATGTGCGGAGCCAAAATCATTAGGTGGAAGTACATAGGATGGCATCACCAGGCTACATCCTCTGTACCTCTGTTTGAAATCTCCATACAGGATCCGGTTGGGGAAGCCCTTCCTGCAGATTCTGATGCCTTCCAGCACGCCGTTACAGCGCAGCTGGTGCATGACCAATGCATTATCCATTGCCCCAGGAGTCTTGGTCTCGTTGGGGATGATGCAGCGCACAAAGTGGGGGTGAGTTGACCTCAGGTTGGTCATCAGCTTGTTCAGGTTCTCCTGTAAGTAGAATGGACATGAATGTTGATATTACTAATTCATAACTTCAAACAAAGAATTGATGGTATTAGAGGTACTCACCCTATGAAGTGCAGACACTGTCTGAAAGGAAGACCCTTTCTTCTTTTTTTCCTTAGCCTTTCCACCACCACCTCCACCGTCAGCTACAAAAAATATACATGCCGCATGTACTGTATAGTTAATGTCATAGATTCTAGTGTGGAACTATATTAGTTGTCTGGTTCCACTCATTATCTGAAAATAAATTATACTGTTACTGATACCGACACATTTATAAATCATCAATTAATCATTGTCTAAAACATTCTGTAAAACTACCAATCTTATCTTGTATGATGGAGAAATAACTTACCAGCATCAGCCCCAGCATATCCAACAAAGAGGATTGACAGCATCTTCATTGTGGACTTTTGGTACAGACCCACAACAGTTTCATTGAGGGGGTCCTTGTTTTTCACCAGCCAGTTGCCAATGTTGTAGTCAACAGTGCCAGCATAGTGAACCAGGGAGAAATGGCCCTCTGGTTTCCCCTTGACAATTCTTGGCTTCTGGAAATTGTTTGATTTCCCCAAGTGGTTGTCATAGAGCTTGGCTTTAAAGGTGGCATCACTGGCCTTGGGGAACATGCACTCCTCTTCAAGGATGGACATGATTCCCATGGGCTAAAGGGAAAATCATCACAGGAATTAGACATCACGATTCGGTCTGCCTTGCAGTTAACACAATACTTTGAAGTGTATACATTGATTTTTAACCAAGTCTTAAAGGATTTATCCGGAGTTGGAACAAGTTTGCCTGATTTTTGCATGTTTGGGATGAAATACAGTCACTCTAGAGCAAAATCAAGGCAAAAGGATGCGTTTTGAGAAAGTTTGATAATATCACGTTAGCCTCGTTAGCCATATCAGCTATGCAATATGAAAGATGCGGGCATCGTTTTTCGGCGGTTACACACATTTCAAAAACACAACATTTTAAAGTCTTGCACAGCTCAAAACAACGTCACACTTACCTCGTAATATGTTGAGGGTATCCACACATAAACCAAAGTGTCCAAAGTCCTTCATGTATTCTTGAAAGGTCTGCAGAATGTGTTTTGTGAAGCTACTACCTTGAGAATATCTAAATTACGGTCAAGACAACTATTTGACACTAAAGCCCACCAAGTAGATTGCCGAGTGCGTCGCACCATCAGCTATGATTATTTCCATAGCGAGTAACCACAGCTGATGGTGCGACCCACTCGGCAATCTACTTGGTGGACTTTAGTGTCAAATAGTTGTTTTGGCCGTAATTTAGATATTCTCAAGGTAGTAGCTTCACAAAACACATTCTGCAGACCTTTCAAGAATACATGAAGGACTTTGGACACTTTGGTTTATGTGTGGATACCCTCAACATATTACGAGGTAAGTGTGACGTTGTTTTGAGCTGTGCAAGACTTTAAAATGTTGTGTTTTTGAAATGTGTGTAACCGCCGAAAAACGATGCCCGCATCTTTCATATTGCATAGCTGATATGGCTAATGAGGCTAACGTGATATTATCAAACTTTCTCAAAACGCATCCTTTTGCCTTGATTTTGCTCTAGAGTGACTGTATTTCATCCCAAACATGCAAAAATCAGGCAAACTTGTTCCAACTCCGGATAAATCCTTTAATGTAATGCAGACATCTGTTAGAAATGACCTTATTCTGCAGTAAAACATATTTTAAAGATACATCTACATACCTTTTCAATGAGATCAATGCAGGCCTGTAAGTCCATACCGAAGTCAATGAATGTCCACTCAATCCCCTCCTTCTTGTACTCCTCTTGCTCCAGCACAAACATGTGGTGGTTGAAGAACTGCTGCAGCTTCTCATTAGTGAAGTTGATGCAGAGTTGCTCAAAGGTGTTGAACTGCAAAAAAGATTTCATTCTCATATATATGTCTTGCATAACAATACATCTGAAATATTAATGTGACTCTTCACCTACATCAAAGATCTCAAACCCAGCAATATCCAGCACGCCAATGAAGTACTGCCGAGCTTGTTTGGTGTCCAACGACTGGTTGATTCTCACCACCATCCACAAGAACATCTTTTCATAGACTGACTTAGACAGGGCACCAATAGAGTAGTACACCTACAGAGGAAAACACAACCAGATGTTTCAAAGTTGAAAAATATTGAACATGTACATTGAGCAGTGTTAAATTTGTCTTGGGTAAAGCTGTAACATTCTACCTGTTGAACATTTTGTCCCTTGGTGACCCACTCGTTTCCCACTTTGACCCTTGGGTGACACAATGACTTGATGAGATCAGCAGAGTTCAGGCCCATGAGGTATGAGACTTTGTCAGCATCTGGAAAGAGTGAAAGAGTTTCCAAGGTTTCTTGTCATTATTCATTTGAGATATTTCTTAATGTTGCATTTTTTATTACTTCATGGTTACTTGCTACTTTATTTCTATTGCATACCCTCAGTTCCATCAGCCTCTGCCTGCTCCTCTCTCTGCTTCTGCTTGAACTTCATGTTGCCATAGTGCATGATGGCCCCAGTCAGCTTGTAAATACTGTTCTTCTCCTCTTGAGTGAAGCCCAGCACATCAAAAGCATCCTTGATGCACAAACATGTCAATGAAAGTGACAACATATTATTTTCAGGTATCTGAAAGACCTAGACCTATGAAAAAGGAATGAAAAAGTAGTTTTAGTCACATCGGTAGCTTGCAGTTCATCCCCATCATCAATGGAGGCTACTTGGGTCTCTCCTTGGGAGATGAAGGCATAGTCGTAGGGGTTGGCAGTGATGAGCAGCATCTCTGGAAAGCACACAATATGATATTATGATCATGATTATGTCCTATACTAAACTAAATTGTCACAACATACAGTATGTTTCAGAGTTTTACCCAGCAGCTCTGGTTTCCTCTGAGAGAGGATCTGGTAGAAGATGTGGTAATCCCTCTCAGCCTTGAGCTGAAAAGTCACCCGAGACTTCTCCAGAAGATCTGTAAAATGAGGGGAAAAAATGAAACAAAACCGACAGGATTGGAAGGTGTACCAAACATTTGAGTGAAATAACATGCAATATTCCATGTGTATAATGAGTGATGGACTTACACGTTTCAATATCAGCAGAGGCTAGTTTGCCACTCGCATGGAAGTGGATTCTGATGAATTTGCCCTATGAAACACAGAAGGAAATAGCTCTCAGTTCAATATAATTCTCACCCAGCATAACCGATGACAAGCTGGAAGTACAACAAACTGTACTTACAAATCTGGATGAGTTGTCATTCCTGATGGTCTTTGCGTTGCCGAATGCCTCCAGAGCAGGGTTGCACTGGATGATTTGATCCTCCAGGGTTCCCTGAAAAGAATCAGCCATTAGTTTAAGTGTCGTTATTATAAACAAGGATTTACAGGAATTGTGCACTGGCCAAAATCAGTAACCTTTTTTTCATTTGGGTCAGCCTTTTTGCCACCGCTTCCGGCTGCGATACTGGCAAAGTACTGGATTACTCTCTTGGTGTTCACAGTCTTCCCAGCACCAGATTCTCCACTTGGGAAGAAAGGGAAATATGTTTAATCTCTGTGTCAGTTTACACAAGCAACATATATTTTTGCAGAAATAACCTAAAACAAAGTTAAACTTACGTGATAAGCATGGACTGATTTTCTCTATCTGAAAAAAATATTGGTATACTTTTAGCTATGAAAAACTGCTTGACAGACAAACGTTTATTTATTCAAGTCAGCTGCTACTGTGTTTTACCTGCCAGCATGTATTGGTAAGCATTGTCAGAGATGGAGAAGATGTGTGGAGGAGCTTCAGTCCTCTTCTTGCCTCTGTAGGCAAGAACAACTTCCTGGTTGTACACTGGGAGCCACTTGTAGGGATTGACAGTGACACAGAACAGCCCAGAGTAGGTCTGCATAAAGAAATATAAGACTTTTAGTTTGAATGGGACTCTTCTGGACAACCTTAAGACATGGTTATTGCTGTACTCACGTAGATCATCCAGGCTGCATAACGCTCTTTGAGGTTAAACAGCACAGCAGGCTCATGCAGGAAGGTGAACATCGCCATGTCCTCAATTTTATCGAACTTTGGCGGGTTCTGGGGGTGTACGTCTGAATCCTTTGCAACAACAGTCTTAAAGAAGGAGTGCAGACATTAGTCCTACTCTTCCTCTTTGTCATATTTTATATTCTATTTAAGATTTGGATATTAGGGGCTAGAAGAAGGAAATCGGCTTAAATGTACAGTATGTAATATTTTTGGTGGTGTATTTTAGAATTCATGCTGCTCATTCATAAACGTAACCTTTTTTACAAATACGTATCACCACCATCGAAGTCTTAAGTATGAATTATGGCTGGGAAAATTGCAGTTTTCATACATGAAAAGCTGGAACATATCAATGTTTTTACTGCTAATTTACTTACTGTACTTTGGTCATACTACTAAACATTAATTTACATATTTTGGAATAGGAAGCATAGTTGCAATGAGCAGCATAGGTAGTTGCAAAACCTAGTCAGGGTGCCATCCTACATGCTGCACCTTTAAGTTCAGCAATTGGTCCATACTTGAAGACATAAATACATCCCATCTTTATTTACATGACAACAATCAAATGCTTTACATAGTGAGTAAAAAGTTAAAAGCTTGTGGAGAGCCTGGTAGTAAATTAGAAAGAAAAATAGCCCTCTCTGCTGTACCTTTCCAGCCTCAGTTTCAACAGTGACTTTGTCCCCGTCTCTACTTTGGATAGTGCCTTTCACAAACTCAACCTCTGGGTCCACCACAAAGCAGGCCCTCTTGATGTCAAAGGGGCGAGTCTGGGCCTCCAGACGCTCCAAATCTGACTTCCTCAGATACGGAGCCGCCGGCCCAAACTCCCTCATCACCGCATCCCCCATGGTTCTTTCTTGGAAAACAAAGAAGAGTCATCATCTTGTCTGTGTCATCTTTAGTTTGCAGGCTTAACAGAGTTTACCATGTCAAATTAATTATCGTCATAATATCTTTCTTATTTCCATTTTTTAACATTGAAGCTCAGAACTTTCTTCCACTATCAGTCCTGAGTTAGTTTGGAGCTTCAGTCATGTTTTAGTCAAGGTACAACAATGGTACAACAATGCCTTTATAGGTTATTACCTTGTTTATGTTCCCTTCAATAACTTGTTACCCTAAAAGAAAACAGTTCAATATTACAATTAATATACTTTGACTTATGCCGTTATAACTTAAAATTATAAAATTGAACCTGAAAAGAATACAGTGTGATATCTACAGTTCTATTTCAGTTATAAATGTCATGGATTAGATTTATCAGCATCAGCAAGGACCATGCATGTGAATCAGAAAGTTCTTACAGTAAGTCTTTCGGCAAATGTGCATTACTTTGTGAAGTACCTTGGTGATCTTCCTTGCCGTAGTTGTTGGCCTAAATAGAACACAAAATAACAGTTTAATCCTTAGCCTTACAGTATGTTCATACACAGTGCTAGACACATCAATAACTGAATGTATTGTATATACTATGCATACATTTAGTTCATGCAAAGTTCCAGTAGTCTTACCTGTCGATGATGAAATGAACAGCCAGAAATCTCTGCCTTATATACAACTAGCAGCTCACTTAAAAGGCCTGTGGCAGAAATAGCAAGCTGATGCACCCCTAAGTCTGAGTTATAAGGTGGGGTGTATTCAGCAGGGTTAAAGGTGCAGTGCACATTTGTTATTGCCAAAACAAAAAAGATGCTAAAAAATAATAATAACAGCAATCATGCTTATTAAGTTTACAGCAAACATTACTTTGGAGGAACAGTAAATACAGATCTCCTTTTCTGTTTGTCTTTCCTTTACATTCTTATGGTTTAATATATTGGGCCAACCTCAATGAGAGTTTGTCCATAATTATTTTGCATTTGATGAGCCCTCATCTCCACAAAAGGAAACTGTCTGGAATCTTATTGACATAGTGCAGTTGAAATGAAATTCACATGCACACATCTTCAATGCTATTTTTATCATCTACTTTTGAAATTTAAGGAGAATATCACATAACCATCATATGTTTAAAAATATATCACATGTAAGAATATCACGTTTAAAAACATATAGTGATACTCATGTATGTATTGTTTGCTGGCAAGTGCTAAAGTCTTTGTCCTGTAACAAAGCCTAGGTGGTGTCTGGCCTCTGCGACTCCAAGCATGGCCAAGGTCAGCCAGCTGCCATGTGGTGACAGAGCATCTCTTCACCCCGTCTCACATACACATAGTTAATTCCTTAGTTTTAACACATTTAGCACAAAAATAGCACAATGGAACTCAGACTGAATGCTTCTCCATGACTGAGAACAACAGGCTGAATACTTTGATAATGATGCCTTAGTGCAAGTGGAAAACAACTGAATGGTAAGGTCATGGGCTAATGGTACCATTTAGTGACAGCCTGTGGGCCCTCAAAGGTCAGTAGTTAACAAGCCTTGAAATCCCTTGTTCTAAAGGTTTATGAGGTAGACATTTTGAGACGTTTGGGTGTTAATGTGCTTGCGTTTTTGAGAACAGCTGAGGAGTCTCCACAAGGTGACGGAACAATTTAAGTGCAAGTGACAATTTAAGCCCAAGTGATAATTTGTTGAGTACATACTTTAACCCCATTTGGCCTTTTAAGTGTATTCCTGCATTACAACAACAGATGAGTTTACTTAAGTTAACCTGCAGAACATTTTAGACACCAGTACAGACCCTGCGCTGACAGAGGTTACACACCTCACAACATTTGCACCATTGTGAATTGGAACTTTGATGCTCATCAAAAGATTTTGGCTTCTTTTGGGGTTGATGTATAATCTGTATCTCTGGGCCATGAGAAATTTTAAAATATCGTCAGGAACTGTATTTTGGCACCCATGAATAGTTGTCTTTCGTCCCTTGTCTCTACAACCACTGTGATCTGAGAGATCTGCCCTTTTAAGGATTATTCTAAAATGGCAAGAAGAGGACAGTAAGTCCGTAAATAATAATTAAATAATTAACAATAACAATTTTGTGTTAAGATTGATTTGAGTATACTGTTTATATACAGTACTGTAAATATAATACTTTTTCTTACTATAGGGCCAACTTAAAGGGGTATCTGACAGCAGTCTGTGTGAAGTGAGCAACAGCATGACCAAGGTCATTCAGCTGCCAGCTGGTATTCACACTTCGCATTGTCTCATTCTCTCTGTGCTATATTGTTATATGCCTTCATGCTTAAGGATAAAGATAGCCTTGTGAAATTCTTCATGGATGCCTTCCTTTGACAGCAAAGGACAGCATGGTTAGTAGTGTGTACAGATATTGTGTTTGTGTCATGTACTGGGGAGACATGTAGATATGCTTTAGGTGTAGTACGTCTGCTTACGGTGGAGATACATGGCAATAATTTATATAACCTGCAAAGCACTATGTTGAAGGCTATGGAATATGTAACATCATGTATGGTTGCAAAGCACACAGATGTCGTACTTAAAGCCTGCAATCAAGGATAGAATTGGTTACATTTATTTGGAGGTTTCCTGACAGTAGTGTCATATTGACGGCCTACCTTAAATGTTACACTCTAGATGCAAAATAGTGTAGAGTGTTGAGTCGTGTCCAGAGTCGTGACACTCTGTCATCAGTGCATTGTTTGGAGATTGGAAGCATCTATGGTTGCTTGTGGGGAGACACCTAACTCTCCGCATTGTTTCCTTGCCATTGTCCTTGAGGACAAAATAACCCGTGACAATCCTTCTGAGTGCCTCTGTGTGATTGAAAAGCACAGCTTGTGAGGAGCAATGTTGCTCTGACAGGTGGCAGCTCTGTAAATGTCATCCTTTCTGATTTGTGTACTGTAGGCTAAACTCCTCCTGCACGAGCACATGGGAAAGCTTTTTCACTTGCTGGCTCCCTCATTTTGCAGTGAATAGTCATAGTCTGGAGTTAACAGTGTTGAATGTGAATTTTGAGTTTCTACCTGTTTGGAGGTTGATTCAGGGGCTTCTTCTCAGTAGAAAATTTGATCATTCACATGGGTGAGTTTTCTTGATACGCCAATGTAATTACAGAAGAGTTTGTTTTACCTATGCATTTATTATGACAAATGACCCTAGCTATTGCTTGAAATTTCACTTCACAGTTAATTAAGGGATATTGATTCACTACTACTTGATACATCATTTGATATGACACTTAATTGACCTGATTTCATTACGCATGCAAACGCTCCAATGTTAGAATGAAGACAGCAATAATAACAAAAACGAATGAATTTGAATTAGTTTGAATAGAAGGGTACATATAGATTTTGCAGTGTTTTGTTTTATGGATACATCAATGTCATAGACATACTGAAATGTATCTTATATCATGGCAAGTATCAAGGATTTAGCATTGTTAATTGTGTCCTAGTCCTATGTGATCATTACCATGTTACACTGGAATAATGGTTGAATGTCATTCCCACAGTATGAACCTGTGTGTAGTTGTGAGCACCTGCTATGAACACTAGATGGAGACACTCGTTTCAGACGGGTGATTTAGCGTTCTGTCTAAATATGAGCCAAGCAATGGCCAAGGCCAGTCACCTAGCACTCACTCTAAACATTGTCCCAGTCTGTCATTGCATTGTATTTATGAGTATGTCTGACCCAGGCGGATACATTGTATTTTCAATGTGAAGTTAAAAGGGCAAGACTGGTCAGCCTATTGTATGACAAACATGTTTGAGACTCTCCAATGAGTGTATTGTATTACTTTGTGTTGCTCTTTAAATATTTGAAATTGATAAGCACTATTGAGGAGATGGATTGATGAGCAAGCCTGTGAGGTGGAATGATAATCTGACAGGTGCATCAATTATTAAGTATTACACCTCAGGCATTACCTACTTACTGTCAGTTGTATTCCATTCAATTTGTATGTTGAAATTGAGATTTAAGCATATTCACAGTTGACCAGTACCAGACCACACTTACGGTCGGGCATTTATTGTGCCCACTTTGTGTTCCACATGACTGTGACTGGCATTGAGAATACTCTAGTGATTACTTAACCAAGGCGAAGGATATACTGTATGGGGGCTGCTGTGTGAGCTCTGAGGGACATCACCACACATATTTTTAAATGTTTTTGGTGGGCTTTTTTATGCCTTAAACTTAGATAGGACAGCAAAGAGATGACAGGAAGTAAGACGGGGTGAGAGAGACGGGGTAGGGTCAGGAACCGACCCAGGCCAGACTCGAACAGTGGTCGCCTGCTTATGGTCTGGTGTCTTGGCGAGCTGTGCCACAGCACCCCCTCCCCACACATAAATTCTTGATGTTTTTGTAAACTCTTTTCTTTGATGACAAATGACACTTGATACTTTTTTAGACTTCATTCCACTTTATTTCTACAGGTGAAGAGGGACCTCGTGTGTTGCAAGAGATTACATGTCGAGGAATGAACAATGTCTGACATAACAAGGTAAGTAATTTTCCATGACAAATGCAAGTGTTGTTTCATGAATCATAACAAAGAGAAAATAAATTACTTAGTATCAGATTTGACGAGACAACTTCAAAATGCAGCAAACATAATAGTTAACAGCTACATTTCACAAATGTGCAATTCTGAGAACGTTTTGTTCATCCTATGACTTCCTGGCTTTTATCAATATTTAATATAATGATAATGTCATATCCCCAAAGATTTGTGTTGGTGCACATACTAGTAATATCCTAGACTGGTTCTCACCGACGGTGTGTGTGTGTGTGTAACTCCGGAGCACCATTGTGGAGCGGAGCTACAGACAGTACCGTTTGGTAGCGCTGCCATTAACATGCTCTTCTCGAGTAGAAAATGAACGGAGCATTTATTGTTTAAATATTAACGGCAGCTGGCATTGATGAGTCACAGGACAGATTCTATACTATGTTGACTCTTTAGAGATGAATAGAAAATGTTTTTGGAGGAATTTGTTGGTGGTGAGTTGCAATGAATGTACCATTTATTTTCTGACTCGCGAAGAGCATGTTAACGGCAGTGCTACCAGACGGTAGTTTGTGTACACAATCGCACCGTCGGTGAGAGCTAGACTAGTAATATCCATCCTGATTAAGCAGATATCCCCTTGTACCCCTGTACTCCATTTCTTCTCAGGTTGTTATGTTTGTTCTGAGATCTACTTTTCCAATTAGTAACATAATACAGTATGTATTTAAAACATGTCTATATGTGAGTCTGCCTCAAAAAAAATCAAATCTGATTCTTTCTCCACTCATGTCTACTCCTGAACAGCCTGATCTCCAAAATTTCTGTGCTCCTGGACAGGGATATTAAGGACACTAAATCCGTGTCCAGAAGCACGGATTTTGCCAAAATTCCGTGCTCCTGGACACGGAATTGTTTTCCGTGATGGACACACAGAAGTGCTCTCTATATTCCCACAGCACTGTGTTAACTCTATCATTAGAAAATACATACCAAATGCTAATCCGAAACAAAATAATGCTACAGCAATTTAAGTTGTGCCCTGACCAAAACATTCCCTAACCTTAACCTGTCATTAAAGACATATTTTTGAGAAATACCTTTTCCAGTTGGTTGATAGGCTATCAAATTCATATAATGAATGAAATACTAGCTGTGCCCAGACCAAAACAATCCCTAACCCTAACCTGCCAGTAAGAAATGTTTTTTTGAGAAAAAAATATTTGAAATTAGAAAAATCCTGAGAAAACACAAGACTGTGGAAACATAGAGCTGTGCGAGTGTAGAGAGAGCACTTCCATGTGTCCACCACGGAAAATAATTCCGTGTCCATGAGCACGGAATTTTGGCAAAATCCATGCTCCTGGACACGGATTTCGTGTCATTAACATCCGTGTCCAGGAGCACGGAAATTTTGGAGATCATGTTGTCCTGAAACATGTCTTGTTTTTACTTTTACTTACCACCTTTAAACTCAGGAAATTATATTTAAGATGAAAGAACAGAAATAAAGCACAGATTTGCAGTCTTACTTTATTCTATTAAGCTACAGCACGGTATATGGGATACAAAGGAAAGCTCAAAAGTAGAGCAATCAGGATTCAGAAAAGTCCATGACAGAGCTTCACTCTTCATGCCCCTTCTGAAAAAAACAATTTGAGAGGGGGAAGATAATGTTAATACGTTTGCTCAACACCAAAGAAATTGTGTCGTTCTATGCAAATGCAATGTACATTTTCTTATCTAAAACCCATAAGCAGTGCAAAATTACAGATTTAATTTCAAAACGACAATTTTATGTTAATATTTTAAAATACTTTATATCATGTTTTCATTGGCGTGTAACATAATTTTATATTCAGTAAAACGTGTAAACATTCCCATGATAAAGTGAATTGTCTTTCAATGACGGATGGTAGTCGCAAATCCGTCTGTGCCTTCAGAAGTTAAGCAATGTTTGGACTGTAAATTAACAAATTACTGCAATGGCATATGCTACAAGCATATACAAATAAATTAAATTTAATACTACTGTATATGCACAATATCTTCTTCAGCAAATTGTGTGTGTGTGTGTGAGTGTGCGTGTGTGTGTGCATGTGCACGTGTGTGTCTATTCAGATTTAGATTTAGATTTGACCCCTACAATTTTCATTGGGTCTTCTAAAATAGGATATATGTTTAGGCCCCCTTACCTTGGCACCTATATCACGACTCTTGGCTCTCATCTTGTTGACCTGAGACTCAGCTATGTCAGCTCTCTCCTCAGCCTCATCCAGCTCATGCTGCAGCTTACGGAACTTGGTCAAGTTGCCATTGGCCTGCTCCTCCTGAAAAAGTGATGAGACAGAATTACAGCAAGTCTTTGCCTTAATCAAGTAATTCCTAGAGAAATGCATCCAATGCAATATCGCCATAGTTTTCAATGTTCTTATCCAATCACACAGTCAGTCTTGCCACATAAATCGGTGTGAATTTAACAAGAAAGCAAAAGTACTTGGAGGGATATACTACAGTGAATGAATTGTTTGAACAATTGTTTCAACAGATTGTTGAATGAAAGTATCACATTTGTGTCACTTACAGCCTCTTCTGTTGCCCTCTTGAAGGACTTCACTTTCAGCTGCAACTTGTCCACAAGATCCTGCAGACGAGCCAAATTCTTCCGGTCCTCTTCAGTCTGATTTGAGGAGGTAATATTGAAGGATTTTGTATTTTTTGACGTTTTTATGTTTTCTGAATATATCCCAAAAGCACTGCCAGTTTATTGCCAATGGCAGGAAACATGAAGCTTGAATATCAAAAGTAGTTTGAAACACGTTACTTTAGGAATTATGATTGAAAACAAAGTTATTGGCTCACATTGCAAACTCTGTAAAGTACCATACAGTAAGGAAAGGTGAACAGTAGATACCTGGTAAGTAAGTTCCTTGATTTTCCTTTCATGTTTCCGGATTCCTTTCATAGACTCACTGCATTTTTTCTGCTCCGTTTCCAATTCATTTTCAAGTTCTCTCACCTGTGAAAGACAGTACTTGTAGCATTTCTCGATAATTCCATAGGCTAAAGTATATTTTACAACATAAAACACATGTATGGTATATTTACCTTGGCCTCCAACTTCTGAATTTGCTTCTTGCCACCCTTCATGGCGATTTGCTCAGCTTCATCCAGGCGGTGCTGCAGGTCCTTGATGGTTTGCTCCATGTTCTTCTTCATGCGCTCCAGGTGAGCACTGGTGTCCTGCTCCTTCTTCAGCTCCTCTGCCATCATGGCTGCATCAGTGATGGCCTTCTTGGCTTTCTCCTCAGCATTCCTGCACTCTTGAACAGCCTCCTCCACCTCAGTCTGTAGCTGATTCACATCATTCTCCAGCTTCTTCTTGTTGTTCACCAGGCCGGTGTTCTGTATATGTGATCCAAGGAAGTTGATTAAAAGTGGATCGCTACATCTAACATGATAAAAGCATTGTAAGGATTATTGTTTTGGATGTTACCTGGGAGTGTAAGAGCTGGACCCTCTCATTGACGTCCAGCAACTCCTGTTCAGCCAGTTTCCGGCCTCTCTCTGTCTGCTCCAACGCAGACCTCAGCTCATCCAGTTCAGCCTGCATCAGGTTGTTGCGTCTCTCCACAATGGCAATGTTCTCTTTGAGATCATCATTAGCACGGAGAGACTCATCCAGGTGTATTTGGGCATCCTGTGAAGACGGAAAATAAAAATAATTGTTTGATCCGTGCAGTGTATAGAATGTAAATACTATCAATTTTAGATGATCATCAAAATAAAAATGTGACATGCAATAGAAAACATTAACCTTCAGATGTCCCTGCAGACTCTTGAGCTGCTTCTGGGCCTCAGCTGCTTGCCTGTTGGCTTGGCTAAGTTGGATCTCCATCTCATTGAGGTCTCCCTCCATCTTTTTCTTAATCCTGAGAGCTTCATTCCGGCTGCGAGTCTCAGACTCCAGGGAGCTCTGCAGGGTGTCCACCGTTCTCTGATGGTTCCTCTTAGCCTGCTCCATTTCCTCATCCTTCTCAGCAATTTTACGCTCCATGTCAGCTTTGACCTGGTTGAATTCCAGCTGAGCTCTAAGAATCTTACCTTCTTCATGTTCAAGTGAGGCCTGTTGAAAATATATTTTGGTTAAACAATGTAAAGCAAACCAACAGTATAGTAAAATTTGCATAGTGCCATCACCAATGGCACTGTGTTAAAGCAATACCTCTGCTTCCTCCAGAGCTGTCTGTATTTCTGCTTTTTCTTGCTCGAGTTGTTTTCGAATTTTCTCTAATTCATGAATGCTCTTTGCACTTTCTCCAACTTGCTCGCTGAGATCTGAAATTTCCTCTATTGAACAATGAAATTCACACTTTTTAGTAAATGGTTTTAGATCATTTAGGGGAATCACCTACCAAAAAACATACAAAGTGAAATGATGTTGAAGGCAGAACAAACCTTGTAGATTTTTGTTCTCCCTCTTCATAGTCTCCAAGTGGTCCAGAGATTCCTCATACGTGTTCTTCAGTTTAAAGAGATCAGTGCCAAGAGATCTGGCCTCTTTCTGGGAGCTCTCTAATTCAGCCTGGGACTCCTCGTACTTCTGCTTCCACTCAGCTAAGACCTATGGGAGATTTACATGTAACATGGTTTCTGTACACGTTTTCCCAGATGGTAGAATTGAAATGACAGCTAAGAAAGTATTGTTTTCATACCTTATCAAAATTTCTTTGTTTTTTGTCCAGGGCGGCAGCAAGAGCATTGGATCTTTCCACATCAACCATGAGATCTTCAATCTCATTCTGCAGTCTATGCTTAGTTTTCTCCAGGGAGGAACATTTGGCATTGACAGCTTCCACAGCTTCCTCTGCATCTTGCAAACGCTGTGTGAGCTTTTTCCTTTGAAGTATTGAAAGTACTTTAATACACTTTTTTGGTACAAATTGATCTGACAAGTTGACTTTACTGATTATATACCGGTACTTAAGTTAACTTACTTGGCGTCTTCTAACTCCTCAGTCCTCTGGATGGCATCAGTCTCGTACTTGGTCCTCCACTGAGCCACCTCACAGTTGGCCTTGGACATACAGCGCTGCAACTCAGCCTTGGCCTCCTGCTCCTCCTCATATTGCTCTCTCAGGAGGTCACAGTCATGACGGGAAGACTGCACTGCATGGGCTAGTGCATTCTTGGCCTGTGGGAGGAGAAAATGTTATGCAATTAGTGTCAATGCAATGCAGGCACTGTAACCAATGTAAAGATATGTGTTTCCGTTATCTTATAATAGTTACCTTCACTTCCTCCTCCAATTGTCTCTTCAGATCCTCAATCTGCTGTGTGTAGGACTGTTTGCTTCTGGTCAGCTGTGATACCAAAGAGTCCCTCTCCTCAAGCTGTCTGGAAAGCTCACCTTTGCAAATAGTAAACAATTTTATGGAGGTCTTAATAAATAGAAAGGATGATCATTTTATCATGTCTATTACTCAATGTATAATACTTTTCAATGTATGATTGTGAGGTATCACTGATGACTCAGAGATATCACTGAATTAGCAGGTAGACCTCACTGTCATAGTAAGTTTTAAATGATGGTAGGATTAGTGTATTGTTGAAAGGAAGTAGTAATAAAATGCAGTCTGCATCAATTTCATTTAATTCACAAACCATTTTCAGTTTGTAGCTTGGCCTTTTGTGTGGAAAAGTCATTAATACTGCGGTGAGCATCTTCATATTTAACCTTGTATTCATTCATCTGATCTTCCATGGTTCTGCACGATTTTTCCAAGTTTATCTGAAATACATCCGAAAATCAGTACTGTGTGAACACCAGCAACACATAGTTATTTTGCATTTCTGCTTCTCACACCCATTATGTTGTCCATGCAACAGGTGTCCCATGTAAAAAATAAATAACAATATAGTTGTTGACAGATGTGTAGGTGTTAGAGAATGTCAAGCTTCTGAATCCAGGACAAAATTCAATATACCCATCTGAACAGACATGCATATTGCATGTGATGAAAGCAACAAAGCAGAACATGGAATCTTTGATTCAATCAGATTTTTTTCAACATAGTTATGAAGTTGTATTCAGTTAAGCTGCGATGGTTGCCTGAACTATACTGTGAATTCGCCTTTACCTTGGCTTTAGCTGTCTGTTCCATGTTGGAGATGACATCATCCAGTTCGAGGCGGAGCTCACTTTTCTCCTTCTCGAGCTTCTGCTTCACTCTCTGTAGGTTATCAATCTGCTCACCGAGGTCAGCTACGCTATCTGCGTGCTTCTTCCTCAGTGTGGCAGCAACGGCCTCATGTTGCAAAGTGGACTCTTCAAGGTCTCTGCGCATCTTTTGGAACTCAGCCTCCCTTTTCTTGTTCATTTCAATCTGGGCTGCAGTGGCACCTCCAGCCTCCTCCAGCCTCTCACTGATCTCCTCCAGCTCTCTGGCCAGGTCAGCTCGCTGCTTCTCCACTTTGGCTCGGGCAGCTCGCTCAGCTTCCAGTTCTTCCTCAAGCTCCTCAATGCGAGCCTTAAAATAGAGAAAACTGTTAGTGAAAACAACATTGAATTTTTGGCAGATTAGATTGACCGTTGAGATTACTTTTATATATGTACCTGTAGCTCCTTCAGTTTCTTCTGTAGCTGTGTGGCAATGATCTGTTCATCTTCAATCTTACTATTCAGATGGCTAATTTCGAAATCTTTCCTACAACAATAAAAACACTGTAAGACTTTTCTTTATGTCCAAATGACCAAAGTTAGTTTCTTAAATTGTATTACTTACTTCTTCAGACGTTCTTCCAGTTGCTGTTTATCATTTTCTAAATCCATCACATTTTCCTGGGTCAACTTTAGGTCACCCTCAAGTTTCCTTTTTATTCTCTCAAGGTCCATCCTCAGTTTCTTTTCCTGCTCCAGTGACCCTTCTAGCTATGAATGGAGAAACCACATATGTAATTAAAAAGGTTTTCAGTGCAGGTACAGTGTGTTTAACAAAATGGTATATTTCTTTTTGCATAGTACATCATCAACTTGCTGCTCCAGTTTGGCTTTGGCCTTGGTCAGAGTGTTGACTTTGTCCTCCTCACTCTGAAGGTCATCCAGTGTTTGTTGGTGAGCCTCTTGGAGAGCTTTTTTTTCCTTGGTCAGCTTTGCAATAGTCTCATCAAGAGCTGCCATCTCCTCAACCAAGTTTTTAACCTGTAGCAAACAGATCGAAGTGAGGAAAGATTCCAGAATGTTCAAAGTTAGTTTCATGGCATGGAGCACATGGAGTTTTAAGCTGACTTACTTTGTTCTCAGTGGCATGTTTCTCCTTTTCCACCTTAGCCAAAGTGAGCTCCAAGTCATCAATGTCCTTCTTGAGCTCAGAAGACTCATCCTCTAACTTCCTCTTCTTAGCAGTCAGCTCTGAACTCATCTCCTCCTCATCTTCAAGTCTCTCAGTCAGCTCTTTGATTTTAGACTCCAGCTGAATCTTGTTCTTGATCAAACCTTCACACCGTTCTTCCGCATCACCAAGATTGTCTTGCTCCTAATTTGTGGACCAAGGGATATTTTAAGCACACTAACATATTAGGGGTTAGCGTTAAAGTTTAGGAGTTTACATTATTTTCTTTATATACAGTAGTAGTACTTGCCGTCTGAACTTGAAGCGTCAGATCATTCTTCTCTTGGAGAAGAGTAACCGTTTTTTCTTCCAGTTCTTTTCTCCGGGCTTCAGATTTAGCATAGGCCTCCTTCAGTTTAAGGAATTCTTCCTTCATGTTGGCCATCTCCTTCTCAGCTTCAGCTGATCTCAGCAAGGGCTTGATCTTGAAGAACATCCTCATCCAGGGCCAATTCTTGACCGACATGAATGCGCGGATATTCCACTGGATCACAAGCACAGCATCCCTGTGGTTTAAAAATTCACTCTGATTACTTTCCCGGTCTTGAGAAGGTCATCACTGATAAATAGGAGCAATGTATTCTTCCCGTTTTATTTTAGCCCTTGAGGCCACTATGACGATACTGCTGATCATGATTAATGGTGTAACTAAACTCTGCCCTCATCATTTAGGTGAAATTGGGAACTGGCTATTGCTTTGTCCATTATTAAGAGGTGACATTAAAGCAAACTGAACAGAATACAAAGTAAGCCAAAGAAGAGGGATTATAGTATTCGGTGAAAATATCAATAATATTGTTACCTTCGTTCAAGAATCTTCTGGAATGCTATTCGAGCCAGAACACCTCTGGATCTAGCCTGCAGTCTAGTCATGATAAGTGCAAGTCTATCATCTCTCATTTCTTCAAGAACACCCAGTAGACCAGCTTTGAAGAACACCTATAATCATTTACATAATAGTATTTAGAATGATATTTTCAGATATCTACAGATTACTAAAAAAACGCAACTACATTTTAATTTTCAACAAATTGACCTTTGTGTATCCAAATCTATACTGGTTGTGATCAATGTCCAGGGAACCCAGAAGCTTTTCTGCACTCTTTTTGCTGTCAAGGAACTGTCCCTCAGGGATTGCTGCAGGGTTCAGGATACGGTATCTGCAGAAGACAAGGCAATCTTCAGACAATGACAATGGATTGTATGTAGATGAACTCAGACATATTGTATCTACAGTACATTACCTCTGTTTGAAATCTCCATACAGGATCCTGTTGGGGAAGCCCTTTCTGCAGATTCTGATGCCTTCCAGCACACCGTTACAGCGCAGCTGGTGCATGACCAATGGATTGCACATGGCCCCAGGAGTCTTGGTCTCATTGGGGATGATGCAGCGCACAAAGTGGGGGTGAGTTGACCGCAGGTTTGTCATTAGTTTGTTCAGGTTCTCCTAAAGTTGTAGGCATAGGCATATTTTACTCCTTTTTTCAAAAAGAAATAGTAAAGGTATGCATTTGTGTTCATTAGAGATTGATGGAGATATTGTACTGTATATCCATAAGAAAGTACTATGTGTTTATCAGCCCAAATGATTAAAATGTTAATGTCCAGATCATGTACTATTTTATTTTGTAACTGTACTTTCTTATTGAATGCTGGTACAAAATCCCCAGGATGTGTCACAGTATCACACTAAGTGTTATAAAATACTCACCCTGTGTAGGGCAGAAACGGTCTGAAAAGAAGAGCCTTTTTTCTTCTTCTCCTTCCCCTTGGCATCCACTGCTACAACAAAATGTAAGGGTCTTGTGTAAAACGTTTTTTTTCCCCCAACAAAGTGAAGTATAGGCTTTACACAAATAAATATATGATCCAACATATCCATTCATGCATGTTTTCCCCAGTAACACTAGGTAATACCCATGACTTCAAAGACAGGATAACTTACCAGAGTCAGCTCCTGCATAGTTGACAAAAAGATTGGACAGTAGCTTTACTGAAGATTTTTGATATAAACCAACTACTGTCTCATTGAGAGGATCTTTATTTTTCGTGAGCCAGTTATTGATGTTGTAGTCAACAGTGCCAGCATAGTGAACCAGGGAGAAATGGCCCTCTGGTTTCCCCTTGACAATTCTTGGCTTCTGGAAATTGTTGGATTTCCCCAAGTGGTTGTCATAGAGCTTGGCTTTAAAGGTGGCATCACTGGCCTTGGGGAACATGCACTCCTCTTCAAGGATGGACATGATTCCCATGGGCTAAAGATAAGCCATCACATCATATTAGAAGTAGTTAGATATACATGTAGTATATCACTGGCTATGAAACAATCAAGGTAGGAGAAATACTTTGCACATACAGTAGATAATTCACCTTTTCAATGAGATCAATGCAGGCTTGTAAGTCCATCCCAAAGTCAATGAACGTCCACTCAATCCCCTCCTTCTTGTACTCCTCTTGTTCCAGCACAAACATGTGGTGGTTGAAGAATTGCTGCAGCTTCTCATTAGTAAAGTTGATGCACATTTGCTCAAAGGTGTTGAACTGAACAAAAAAAGAGATATACAATTTATGATGATAATATTGTTATAGTCATGATTATTCACATCTTGAAAAATAACTTGTAACTATTTATCAATAAAATATATAAATAATATATTTTTTATTCAGAATATTGTTATATGTTTTGTGCCCACTTACATCAAAAATCTCAAATCCAGCAATATCCAGCACACCAATGAAGTACTGCCGAGGTTGTTTGGTGTCCAATGACTGGTTGATTCTCACCACCATCCAAAGGAACATCTTCTCATACACTGCTTTTGCTAGTGCACCCATGGCATAATATACCTGACAATTTAATTAAATTAAATTTAATTTAATTAAAGCACCCAAATGTCAAGCAGAACATCATGGTGTAGGTACATGAATCTATTAGTAATGGAACGCTAATTCTGTTTAATGCTATGAAGTTCATATCCCACCTGTTGTTCATTTTGTCCCTTGGTGACCCACTCGTTTCCTACTTTGACCCTTGGGTGACACAAAGCCTTGATGAGGTCAGCAGAGTTCAGGCCCATCAGAAACGCAGATTTGTCTGCATCTAAAATGTAAAGAAAGTACTTGAAAGTCAAATCCCTTTCTGGGTTAAAGACCATTTCAATCACCACAAATCTGTCGTCTATTTTACCCTGCATGACATGTGTTGGTTAGCTCAGTGTTTCTCAACAGGGGTGCCGGGGCACCCTGGGGTGCCGTGGGCCCCCTTCAGGGGTGCCGCAGAAATGTGGCTGATAAATAAAATAACATGTAAAATGTAACATAATACATATTTGTCTAAATTGATAAGTTAATGCTAGTCAGTGGACTCTTTCATCTGCCATTTACGCACAATAAAGTATAGGTCACCCCTGTCAGCTGCAACTTCGAAAGTAGGTCGTGTGACCAAATGTTTTACTTTTCTAAGCTTGTGTGGTATCGGATGCGATGCCATGTTACGGCTTGTTGGTTTGGGGTGCCTTGAAATTTTTCATGAATTGAAAGGGTGCCTCGCCTTAAAAAAGGTTGAGAAACACTGGGTTAGCTTTCTAACATAACAATAGAAATACCTTACTACCACTGCTTCATGTTACTCATGCTTCTAGTGTTACCTCAATATTTAATAGTTAGAAATATAACGATAGCTTATTTGAAGCTATTGAGGTTTATTACCCATACCTCCTTACTTTAAAAACATAACGTTATGCTATGTGGGTTTCAGGTGAGCAAGAACATTGAAGGGCAATACCCTCAGTTCCATCAGCCTCTGCCTGCTCCTCTCTCTGCTTCTGCTTGAACTTCATGTTGCCATAGTGCATGATGGCACCGACCATCTTGTAAATGCTGTTTTTCTCCTCTTGAGTGAAGCCCAGTACATCAAATGCTTCCTGTTTCATATACAAAGAACAATTTGATACATCTAGACATACAGCACATCACATTATTATCATAATAATTACTCAGCTTAGGTCCTCACATCAGTAGCCATCAGTTCATCACCATCGTTAATCGATTGAACAGTTGTCTCTCCTTGGGAGATGAAGGCATAGTCGTAGGGGTTGGCAGTGATGAGCAGCATCTCTGAAACAGGCAAACATGTTGGTCAGAACAGAAGTGTCTTTATTGCTAACTGACGCGATGCATGTTATGGTAAATTTTCAATTATCCTACCTAGTAGCTCAGGTTTCTTCTGAGATAGGATCTGGTAGAAGATGTGGTAATCTCTCTCAGCCTTAAGCTGGAAAGTCACCCGAGACTTCTCCAGTAGATCTGCCAAACAATACAAGCAGGTTGATGAAATTTGTCTTCGCAATGCTTATTAATGATGTAAAAGAATGGGAAATTATAGCTTTTCCTCACAGGTCTCAATGTCTGCAGAAGCCAGCTTGCCACTTGCAGCAAAATGGATCCTGATGAATTTCCCCTGTTTGGATACAAAATCTAAAATGAACGACTTCATGTAATTGTGTTCAAATGGGCAAATAGGGATCAACACAATAGAGCAAACCTTGAGAAAAAAATCTTTTCACTTGCAGAAATGTGTCTTTAGATATTAGTTCTATGTTTTCCTAGAATAACTTCTTTATCGGTCTGAACTATCTAATCGGAAGGAATTAGTTTACTCACAAATCTGGATGAGTTGTCATTCCTGATGGTCTTTGCGTTGCCAAAGGCCTCCAGTGCAGGGTTACACTGGATGATTTGATCCTCCAGGGTTCCCTAAAGATGAAAAAGGTACTGCAGTCTCAATGGCATGTCACTACAATGTATGCAGGTTAATGGCATGTCACTACAATGTATGCAGGTTTCACAACCTTTTTGTCATTTTTTTGATCCTTCTTGACGCCTCCTGCAGCAATGCTGGCAAAATACTGAATAACTCTCTTGGTGTTCACAGTCTTCCCTGCCCCAGATTCTCCACTGTGAAAGCAAATGAAAAAAAAGTTATGTAATAATTGTTTTATATCATATATCCCGACTTCAAAACCATTTGCTTTTTACACTTACGTGATCAGGATTGACTGATTCTCTCGATCTGAAAGAGATGCATTTCAATCAGCACTGATTTAAAAGTGCACCATTAAAGATTTCTAGAATGTTTGAAGCTCTTATGAAAATGTATTTTAAGTTAATATTGAAACTATTATTCGTAATTTCATGGACCAATGTTAATTCCAATTCTTGTAAAAGGCACACAAATTGTTTGCATGTTCAGACATACATATTGCAGAGACACCATACATTTTTTTTCTAAATGTGTTTACATTTACCTGACAGCATGTATTGGTAAGCATTGTCAGAGATGGAATAGATATGCGGAGGAGCTTCAGTCCTCTTCTTGCCTCTGTAGGCAACAACAACTTCCTGGTTGTACACTGGCAGCCACTTGTATGGGTTGACAGTGACACAGAACAACCCAGAGTAGGTCTAGATAAATGGGGGAAATGCAAATTGTTGAAGGGTGGGATAGATGTATTTTGTCTGATGACTTCTTTCCTAATATAATCCGAGTTTAATGGTTTTATGACTAATGATTTGTATGGCTAATATCTAGTGATTTTGTTGTCTAAGTCATAGGCCCTAAAAAATTTCACTGACAAACTTATGACTGTACTCACGTAGATCATCCAGGCTGCATAACGCTCTTTGAGGTTAAACAGCACAGCAGGCTCATGCAGGAAGGTGAACATCGCCATGTCCTCAATTTTATCAAACTTTGGCGGGTTCTGGGGGTGTACATCAACCTCCTTCACAGTGATAGTCTACATATGAAAACAGCAAATACATTAATGGCAGGAAATTGAAATAGCATTTCACAATTTCACACTACACACTGTATGTATTGGGGGGGGGGGTTATTAGGGTTATGGTTCTGTTCCGTTAAGGTACTCTTACCTTTCCTTTCTCAGTGTCACAGGTGACATTGTCTCCCTCCCGACTCACTATAGTTCCCTTCACATACTCATCTTCAGGGTCAGGCACAAAGCACTCCTTTTTCATATCAAAGGGGCGAGTTTGGGCCTCGAGGCGCTCCTTATCGGACTTCCTCAGGTACGAAGCCGCCGCCCCAAACTCCTTCATCGCAGCGTCCCCCATGGTTTGGCTTGAAGAGAAGTTAGTCATTAAAACCACCCATAACAAAACAAATCCTTGTACTTCTTAATCCTAGTATGGATAAAATGAATGAAAAGAAAGAACAATATATTTGATGAAGCTCATACATAAGGAGTTGATCAATTATGAGTTAACGCCTGGAAGAGTTAAAGAGTATAGTCACAAAATCATATTGTCAAGTTATCATATAAATCTTTTCTTTTCTCGAAAAGTAATCCCATAAATAACCAACCTCACAGCTATAAACCTGCTCAATATAGGGTTTACTTCTTTACTTAGCATTTTTTGGGACCATGTTCATTCCTAGTGGACTTTTTTGATTAATGTCAGGCCAATTCCTCATGCAGATCCATACTTTGTTTCCAGTCTGGAAACTTTCCACATATCTCATAAAGTGTATGATAAATTAATTAAAATTTGAAATCTAAAAGTTATATTATTATTATTATTACTATTTTTATTATTAATATTATTATTATTATCACCCACTATACTAAGTAACATTAAGCATGTGTTAATACATATCTACTCAAAACACTTGGATATTACTTTAAAATAACAGAACATTGACTAATGACGTGGGTAATTTAACAGAAACTGGGCTTTTTGTCATATACATATTGTGAAAAAAATGATGTGAATCTTTATGTTACATTTGACCGATTTCTATTTTTGTCAATATCACTGACATGACAAACGGTTCAGTGCTAATCATTCTTCAAAATAAAATAGAAGGCGAAGTAGATATTTTTGTGGCTTACCTTTGGATGACTTGATTTGAAAACCCACTGTCTCCACAGTCCTCGTCCTTTCCTTTATAAAGATAGCCGGAATTCTAAATATGGGATGATGGAATTGAATGCATCGGTACAGTCATTGTCTGATTTTGGCAGAGGCAGGAGAGGTTGGGGTGGGGTGGGGTGATCTGGGGTGATGTGGTTGGTTGTAACTGTGGTTATTCCATGGATCATGCCAGCGTGAGGCTCAACCAGGAAAACGACTTGTGTTGAGGGCTGCTGTGGGATTAGCTGGGCTCACACCTGCACTGGGATTTCAGCATTCCATTGGGAGTGAGGTATCTACCACAACAAAAAGTATCATGTGAACGATAATCAAAGTAAAAGAAATGCACAGATGATTTATGCACAAGGGCGTCTGTCATTACCTATATTAAGCATATCATATCACCACTATCAGTATTGTACTGTACAAAACGCTCCTACTCTCCCTCGTCTCATATCTGTACAATTAAGTAGATTAGGAGGGCTGTCAGTTGAAGTGGGGACATTCTTTACACTTCCCACAAATTTCATGTTAATTGCGTCATGGTGCTCTGCCAAGGTGGAAGGTATGTATTGCAGTGTTTAATGCAAAAGTAGTGTGTGTGTGTGTGTCTGTCTGTCTGTCTGTGCGAGCACGTGTGTGTGCATGCATGTGATTTGCTAAAAAGACATCTTTAGGCCAGGCAAACAGAAATCATATAAAAGCAATATAACAGTCGAATAAGTTGCTTTTTCTTTTCTTGTATTAAAAAGTGTTTGAAAGTCGTATATTCATCAAGATGCACAGCTAACATGAATCTGTATATAAAAATAAATGAAATAAGTTTTGGGATATACAGTTTTGTCTCTGTATTTTTTTGTCCATTTTTTGTCATCAGTAATATAGTATGAATGTGTAAAGGTTGCAGATGTGAAATTCAATGGGTTATTAACTCTGATGTGTGTTTGTGTGTGTGCGTGCGTGCGTGTGTGTGTGTGATGTCAAGTGGGAGTGATAACAGTGGAATAAGTTTTTTCTTTTCACGTTTTAAAAAGTGTGTTTGGAAGTGGTGTATTCATTCAAATGTGTAAAAATAAATAAACACATTTGGGAAATATAGTTTTGTCTCAGTAATTTTTGTCTCTTTTTTGCAGTCAATAATGTAGTGTGACTGTGGAAAGGTTGCAAAGGGTAAAGAAGAATAAAACTTTCAAATGTGAAAATCAATGGGCTATGAACTCTGACTTCATCAACATCAGCAGAAGTATCAGACACTAAAAATAGTGTGAAATATTTGACAGTCGGTACTTGGTGTCAAGACATCTGACAGTGAAATATAGGCACTCTGTCTTTTATGGACAGGAGTTCTGGCTGTCAGTCCTGTCGGCACTTTGTGAGCGATTCGCTTATCTTTAACCTTGCACGCATGCTGGCCTTTTGTGGCTCCATGTATGTGCACTGTGCAGGATCCAGCAGTCGTAAACGAAGATTTTTGGGCTCACGCCCTGCTCCTCCAGTGCTGTGTGTTGCAGCGTGAGTCAGGGGAGACTAATGCCGCCTGTCTGCTATGTAATCCACTACATACCCCTGCAGTCACCGGCTTACTGGGACCCCTTCACTCTGATCTTTTTTTAAGCAGCCGGGGTGGGGGAGGAGGGTGTTGTGTTACCATAAAGGCAGTGCTCACTAAATGACCTTATTGTGTACTGCTGAGGGATATGATGGCTTCTTTTGTTCTGCTACAAAGATGCATCAGGGGGTTATAAATAACACTGCTGTTTTAGTAAGAGGTGTTGGGGAGTAGAGGTGTGGGTATAGTTCCCTTTGTCACATGTGTAGCCTATTGAATATACTTATTGACCTTCAAAGCATTGTTTAAGGTTTAAAATCCTTACTGTTTTGGACTTAATACTATATTGTCTGTACATCTGACGTAGTACACTGCTTTGTCTTCATCTTATGGTGAGCATGGTTATGTTCTAGAATATCAGCTCAATTTTTGAAGGAACATTATTAGAAGAGTTTCAGTGGTCATTAACAATTATTTGACTTGCCTGACAGCTTAAAATGAAGGAGTCCAGTCTGCAAAGTCTGTCATAACTTTTAAATCTACCTCAATAGTGCAAACAAGCAACCATGGCCTTAATTTCAACTTAAAACAAACAACCAAGACTAGACTAACGATGTGTCAATTTCCTAAGAGGTGAAAACATGACACTAAAGGTTAGATATGTTTCACTGCTTCTGTGCCACCAATAGTACACCGGTCACTCTAGGACGGTTGCTGACGGCTGTGACAAGCTTGGCCATCTCACGCCACTGCTGCTAAGTGGTGCGAACAGCTGAGGAGTAAAGGTCAGGACAGGAGTTTAAACAAGGCACACATGTTGGTGTTGAGTGCTAAGAGGTTGGGATTGCTACATCAACAACTACCACTCTGTCATAAGACATGGGCTATTCTCACTATTTTGTTTGTCTTGTGCCGCCGGGTCCTCTGAGGGCATGTTTGGGCGATGAAACGCTTTGTAAGCCCGGCAGCTTAATGCCCTGGCGTTATTAGACAAAGAGCTCCAACAGCTGCCTACACTCAAGAATGGGGTGCAGCACGGGTAGCCATTTCATTTGATTTCATAAAGCAGAAGTAATTAAATAAGGATATGCCGGGTGAGATTCTCATTAATCCTGGTCATCATGGAAGTCATACTGTAAGGGCAAAGTTGTATGAAACTGGACTTCTTTTATGACCTTGAAGATGCTTCACCTGTCATCCAAAAGCCTATCTAGGGTCTGACTTAATGATGGAGAAGCAAGAACTCTATCTCTGGGTTACTGGAGTTGGAGCGATGAAGTGTTGTTCATCATGTAAATAACATACCTGCAAACTCGTCACCCTTTGGTGACAGTCACCTTTTTTTCCGGCCAATTAGGTCATTCACCTGAATCGAGTGGAACTGGAGGGGGGGGTCTGTCCTGTCAACCATTGCGCCAAGAGCCAAAAGCTCTTCATAATTCTTCTTCATAATTCAACACTATTTTATTGTGGAAATGCTGTAAGGGAACTTCAACTTCCATTTGTCATTCATAAAATCACTAAAATGCCTTGGTAGCCTATTAGCCAATTATATTATACATTTCCCTTTATGTACCTTCTTCAGCCAACAACAGCAAACTTAAAGGAGAAGTCCACTTTTTTGAACATTAAGGCCATTTTCTGAGTGGTCTGCAATGTTTTAGAGTCCCCCTCACCGTTTATTTCATGTTTGCTGCACTCTCTGTTATTTGGCTGATTTGGATTTCATCTCAACCAGCTTTAGAATGGCCGTCTATGGGCACCTGCAACTCTGCTCTTAAAATCACCTTAAACATTTGTTTTTGAAAGTCTACAGCTCCCAAAGTGGTTAGGGGTGTTCACTAGCAGTCCCTAACAAGTTTCAAGGCGAAATATGGCTTCTGACATTTTTTATTTGCCATTTTGTGAAAGAAAATGAAAGTGAAAGTGAAACTTAACTTTCAAATTGCTACATAAAACACACATAAAACATGACAGATGCCATATTTCGCAACAAAAATTGTTAAGGAGCACCAGTGAATACTGCTGAACACTTGGTGAGTTGCATATTCTTGAAAACAAATGTTAAAGGTGATTTTAAGAACAGAATTGCAGGTGCCCATAGACGGCCATTCTAAGGCTGGTTGACATCAAATCCAAATAAGCCAAATAACAGAGACTGCAGCAAACATGAAATAAACGGTGAGGGGGACTCTAAAACATTGCAGACCACTCAGAAAATGGCCTTAATGTTCAAAAAAGTGAACTTCTCCTTTAAATTTCATAGTCAATTGCAGGGGCTCTCCAAGTTAAGACCCCCAAAGTGACCAAATATATAGCCATATTGGCTGGTGATGAATAAGGTTCATTTAGAAGCCTGATTTCCTGTACACCTCAGCATTTTACTGGCGTGTTATGAATGTGAAACAAATAATTAGCTACTATAGGAGTTTCCCTTATACTATAGTTAATAGCCTACACCAGACCAGTAAAAGATATGAGGCAATGTAAGCTCAATGTTCCGCTGGAGACTGTCACCTTTTTTTCTTTGACGAGTTTGCAGGTCTGAAATAAGGGTTTACTACATTCTTGTTTTCACTTTTCATATAATATGATTAGAGCTGTATAGTAATTCTTCCTTTCTGTTAAATATTTGCTTTACACTTAAATATTTGTAGTATATTTGCTTTACACTTTACTTGACAGTACTGGGTCATAAGAATCTTATCATGACAAGTCAGCGTTTTTTTGGTGTACACTGTGTGCAGAATTATTAGGCAAACATGTTTTTTGACTATATTGTCCATTTTATGCGTATTTTCTGCCACCAACCTTTATGAACATGAAAACCTATTGGATTTAAGCATTCCAGATCATGCATATGTGTATAATAAGATGGGGGTGTGATCAAAGGAGCCCAACACCCAATATCCGGTGTGCATAATTATTAGGCAACTTTGCTTTCTCCTGGGAAAATGGGCCACAAAATAGATCTAACAAACTCTGAAAAGTCTATAAACAATTTTGAAGTCTTCCAGAGGGATGTGGCTCTCTTGAAATTGGCAAGACGTTGGTAACGTTAGCACAGAAGTATCAAATGCACCGTTGCAAAGTGCAAGTCATCAGTTCACATGAAATGTCACTGCCAAAAATGTGAAGAATTTAAGGTGAAACTACAAGAAATTATTATTCCAGTGCCTTACATCAGTCAGGTGTCAGAAGAAGCACTCAGAGACATAGCAAAGGTAAGAAGGGATGACACCAGACAACCATTTAACAAGTTAATTAAGTCAAGACTGGGTCAAGAAATACCCTAGGACAGAGTTTTTAAAGGTATTATGGACTGGTGAAAGTGACTATTGACAGACAGGGTGGATGAGCCCATGGCTGGATCTGTGAGGGAAAAGTTCGCAACTTTCAAGATTTATGCAGTATTCTGCTGGCATTTGAGTAGAACTCAGGAACTCATCTGAGTGTGCACATTACTGATCTAGCCATGGGCTCATCGATCTGGTCCATTAACAGTCACTTTCACAAGTTCATAAAACCATTGACAAAATTGTCTAAAGACCTTTCTTGACCCAGTCTTGACTGCATTTCTTGTTGAGTGGTCTTCAGGTTTCAACCTGTTTTACCTTGGTCGTGTCTCTGAGTGCTGAATACAATGTTCTTGTGGACACACGATGTAGGTTTCAGTTCTGGGATATAACAGCACTGCAGGGTAATCATTTTGTGATAGTTTGACCTTCAATTCTTCTCAATCCGGCAGTTACTTTGTGAGCACAATGCATGTGACACTGATGACTTCGTAACGGTGCATTAGACGGATATGACCAATATCTGGGCAATTTCAAGACAGCCACATCCCTCTGGAAGACTTCAAAATTGTTTATAGACTTTTCAGAGTTTGTTAGATCTCCTTTGTGGCCTATTTTCCCAGAGGAAAACAAAGTTGCCTAATAATTTGCCCTGATATAGGGTATTGGGCTCCTTCGATCACGCCATCTCTTAATATACAAATATGCATGACCTGGAATGCTTTAATTCATGTCCATAGAGGTTGGTGGCGGAAAATGTGCATATAATGGACAATATGGTAAAAAAACATGTTTGCCTAATAATTCTGCACACAGTGTATGTGTGTGTGCGTGCGTGTGTGAATTCACAAGAGAGAGCTTATTGAAAGAGACTGTCCAGCCAAAACAATGTTGGTATCTGAAGGTATTTACATGTACAACAAACATTTAAATCTGTACTGTTCTGGCTGGAGAAGCCCAAGCAGTGCACGGAGAAGCTTCGACAACAGGTAGGCCTAATTAGGGTTCACCACAGTGGCCTATGCCAGAATCCCAACGCACTCAGATATTCAAAGTATACAAGGACTTAATAGTGAAATGCTTTTTGAATGTGCAATTCTTTAAGAGTAACCAATGTGTTACCAACTTCTGTGAAGGAATCCTCATGCAGATGATAAACATACTGTATGCATGAGATATTGGACAAAAAAAGTCAAATTGTCTAAAACATTATTGTCCTCTGGACAGAATGTACTATGAACACTAAACATAATATTTTTGCCACAAACATAATTAGATTTTTGTCAACATCTTTATTGTCAGGTATATCTAACAAGTTACCAACATAATCATAGCGTTTATTACATGATATTAAGCAATCACTGTCATACATCTTTAATCTATTGTCAAGTCATTTATT
Source organism: Engraulis encrasicolus (assembly GCF_034702125.1). Classification (NCBI taxonomy): domain Eukaryota; kingdom Metazoa; phylum Chordata; class Actinopteri; order Clupeiformes; family Engraulidae; genus Engraulis; species Engraulis encrasicolus. The sequence goes on from NC_085865.1 coordinate 46,604,962, forward strand.
GTTAATATTGTGGTCATATATTATTGTCAACCATTCAGCATTATAACAATGTTGTTAAGAAACTAACATCAAGTGCGCGATAGGAGGCCTCAGAATGGTCTCGTAACTTTCTAATTATTAAGCATTAATTCTTGGTCCAGCACTCCAGTCCTTCACTTGAGCCTGCTTTTAAGAGCAGAACCATCAGTTTGATGGTTTAAATAATTCAAGTCTGGTGGTCCTACTATAAGGACTAACATATTCGAAGCAGATGCATTTATTTATTTCCACAACCCATGTACAAAGTACTATCCCTGCCTCATTTTCTTTTACATTGTTTTCAAGTTCCGAGTTCCATGTCTGCACATGTATCATATTCATAATTATTTAGATGTCATCACCTAAATATTTCAATGTTGTCATTCAGTGTTATTTTGTCTCACAACTTCATGTGAGCATCAGAAGTTATATTTACGTGCTTTAAATTTTAAAACACATGTAGTGCCGTCAAGACAACTGAAGAGAAGTCATTTCAGCTTTTGGCAACACATTTCTGTCCATCACTCAAACTCAGGACTTCTGGACTTCCAAATATGTGTCTGTCAGCTTAATTGCTGTAAGGAAATTAACTCCCCCTTTAGTCCAAAAGTGAAAACAACTACAGTCCGAGAGAGGTCTGACAAACAGATTTAAGGTAAATAACTATTTACAAAGTAGCCATGGTGCTCAGTCGATCAGCCCTTGCGTGTATTGTATAGTCTTGGTGGTGGTCTGGAACGGTGGGTGTCTTGGTGGACATGCCATGGTTATCCAAACGAAAGGGGAGACCGTGAGGTGAGGACCCTGATGAAGGAGCTATTGCGTGGGCCTCTTAGACTGATGGACGCCCCCTCCCCAAATGTGCACCCTTCTGTCATTATCCTTCTGTGGAGGAGCAGGTGAAAAAGCACTGTGCATCACTGAGCTTCTGGTTTCTCTCCACACAGCCACCATTCTCCTCCTCATCTCCCTACATCACGCTCACACAAGTTCAGAAGGAGCCCTACTATGACCAAGCTTCCTCCTCCATGTCAGTCGGTCATGACTTATGTGATGTTAGCTGCGATTATGGATGGAGTAGTGGTGGCGGTGGTGGTGGGGGCTTGGAGTGAGGAGTATGCACACTTTCTCAGACATTCTCTTTGGTAGAGAATCTGAAGAACACTATGGTCAAATGGTCCTGACATGGAATTTTTTAAAAAAAAGAATTTTAAATGTGCAGACTCCTCACTCCAAAACTTCTGTCAGCCTTTGTTCTGCACCTTTGTCTAGGATGTGCGCCATCTTCACCCTCAACTGGTGGTGGTGTTGGTGGTGGTGTTGGAGGGGAGTGACACACGTTTCTGCTTCTCCACCTCACCCTTTGACCTCTCGGAGCCCTGTGGCCTCTCCCATTTCACCGCCCGTCTCACATCAGCACGGACACGGGTGGACTCGGGTGGAGAAGGCTGAGTGAGTGAGTGCGGGTGTGCGGGTGTGTTATGTGTTGATAATAAGAGGCAGATGTCATTGGGTGGAGTGTTGATCTAGGTCTCAGGGTTGGGGGTGGCCAGCAAGGGCACGTTGTCCCTTCTCCTCCGGCCCAGCGGAGGGCGCCGGTACTGCTCGCCGTCGCCAAGCGTCTGGGGCAGCGGCTTCCTCTTGCTCTCGGGCAGCAGCAGGATGGACAGCACGGCCAGCAGGGCCAGCGAGGAGTAGACCACGTGGTGCAGGAAGTAGCCGTAGTGGTTGCGCAGGTCCATGAGGGGCGAGCTGAGGCGGCCCACGCAGCCCAGGGCCAGCACCGCGCCCACAAACGCACCCCTAAAGGACAGGAAATGTTATATAGAATCACATTGCACATATGTAGACGCAGTCGGCACGTCTGGCCCGCCCAGCGAAGCTGCTCGTTTTCCCCTCCGTTTCCTCTGCCAGCTGGTCAGGCCAGACGTGCCTTCTCTGGCAGTGATTGGTACCGTACAAACAGCTGGCAGAGCTTTGCTGGGCGGGCCAGACGTGCCGACTGCATCTATCCATCAGGTAGCCAGTAGGATCTTGGAGGGTGCCATGCCAATACAGAAGCGTTTTGATTTGGGAGCTCATTTCATGAAGACACTTGTCAGAGGCGCTGCCACGTAACAAGCATATCTACATTTACTTGAGTAGAACCCAAGACAGGAATGAACCAAAGCACCCCAAGCAGAGTACCACATTGCACACATTGCCATAATATTGCATCATCTACAATAGCATCATACAGGATGTACAGTTCTTCAGGGTGCACATAACCTTAGCAGCTCTTGCTACAGACTAGGATCAGCAGGGCTTTCCAGGGCTTATTATTATAGGCTAATGTTACATCTGAAGTACCAGAAAGCGACCAATGAACTACATCAAATTTTCCTGGTCTCCTTACAAATCACCCTTTTTTAACTTGCCCTTCAGAAATCTGCATTGCAGGACTACCCAAAGGAGTGTTTCTTTCAGCCAAAAGAGCTGAGTAGTGTAATGTGAAGTTCATGTGGCCACTCTATTTGTATCATTCCTTACTTCTGCATTGATGATTACTTCTCCCAATCCCACGCCATAGCAGTGTCATCACATTACGATTGTTCACTCTCCAGCCACAGTGAACTTTCTTCATTGTGTTGATGTCTGTATGGTAGGCTAGTTTGCTATTCTGTATTTAGATTTAGAGATAGAGGGCACATTGCCAAGTCTGTATAAAATGAGTATGCATAATGGTGTTGTACATTTACAAAATGAATAGTTTAAATCCAGAGCAGCTGTAAACTGATTCTAGAAGCATGCCTGGCTAATTTAAGATTATTCAGATCTTATGGTCCGCATATACAAAAAAAAGTCCCCATGACATCCCCCAGTGTCCCCCATGAGACACTAATGTTGTTGGACCACCTTTAGATTTGATTATGCCACCCATTTGGTGTTGAATTGTTTCAATTACTTGAATGTCTGGATCTATTTTCTTCCAGTGTTATAAATTACATTTTCACCAAGGTCTTGTATTGATGACGGTAGAATCTGAATGCTGTTCAAAGCCTTTTCCAGCATATCCTTAAGATTCTCACTGAGGTTGATGTCTGGACTCTATGGTGGCCAAACCATGTATGAAAAGGATGTCTCATGTATGTGTGTCTCATGGGGACTTTGGTGGCCAGGCTGTGTACAATTTTACATTATAAATGTTATAAATGGTGCAAAATGACCAACCTATTTGACTCTTACATATATTACATATATAACTGAATGTTGATGAAATTTAAGTTTAATGCTACAAAACCTCTAGAAAGCATACCGGTAACTGGAACAAAGGATTTGCTGAGTACAGCATTCCTACCCCAAAAAGTATGTCAGGAGCTTGCTGTTTCTATATTAGTAAATTGATAAGTCATCAGTAAATTGCACTGAAAAAACTGTGCTATATTTAGTGCTGTTCTGAGTAAGGGTTTCTTTTAGTGTAATGGAAAACCACAACAACACAAGTAATGATGTTAAGAAAGATCTACATGTGTGGATCATTTCCTTAGTATGCCTTACCTGATAACAGTGGGCATGATCTCGGCCGTGAAGAAGATACACAGGTGGGCCGCGGCCTGAGAGGCGAAGAGCCCCATCACAGAGAACACAGTGATGGCCGACTCTGACAGATCTGCAGGGAAACACAGAAGGCAACAGGGATTGATGCACGAGAGCATAGTGAAGGCTCCGCATGAAAGACTAGCTGTTAACTAAAAAGGGTCAGCCGTGGCCTAGTGGTTAGAGAGTTGGTCTTTCAATCTAGGGGTTGCCGGTTCGAATCCCCCCTGACCTCTCCCTACATCTCCATCCATGGCTGAAGTGCCCTTGAGCAAGGCACCTAACCCCACATTGCTCCAGGGACTGTAACCAATATCCGTCAAAAATAATAGTTGTAAGTCGCTTTGAATAAATGAAAGTGTCAGCTAAGTGTAATGTAATGTCATGTAATGCAACTCAACATTCATGTCTAGGTCAATCAGCTGTCTTCACCTCCCTGTGTTATGGATCAGTAACACCAGCCATGTTTTGTGGCTATAGCTGGACTGAGGACAGGGCCCAAAGTTTGATTGTTACATTTCAAATAATACATTATACTTGTAGTTCTATCAGACTGAAGTGTTGTGGGTACAGCAAGTAACCTTGAATCTATCTATGGTATGTCTCTGGATGGGACCCACACAGTGAAGGGCAACAGAAGACAAGCTTTTTCTAGTAAAGCTATAGCCATAAGCTACCACATGGTGGCAGCAGAGCGCAGGGCCATAAAAAGAGAGCATGGCGTGATATTTCCAAGCTGCTGCCCACAAAAGAACTGAGTGATACTGACACATAAACCATCTTGAAAAGAAGCAGCAAATCGTAGTCTGGCTTTGACATGCTAGAGTGTTACTTCGGGTCACAGCAAAAATGCTACTCCCAGCCCAGTCAGTCAGCTGCACCACACACACACTTACACTCCATTAGTCCCAGGAGAATGAGTGAGGCCAGTCCCGTCAGCGTCATGGCCAGGAGCAGAATTCCGCGGCGGCCACACCTGTTGACGGTCGCCCATAGCAACAGCCAGGCACCGCCCCCTGCGCAGACGGAGAGCAGGTAGGTCCAGTAGAAGCTGGGGGTGGTGCCTCTGACGTCGCCGCGGAAAGAACTATAGCAGTGGCTGATTCCATGGGAGATAAACCTGACGGGATAGACAAGGAAACAAACATGGCTCATTTTCCACTGTTGTGTACTAACATCCCTCAACAAACAAGCTGAGGGACACACTGCACCACATACGCTACCTGTCTAGCTCACTCACAAGAGCTGAGATTTGGCCCATTAACCACAAGTACAGAACACACAAATCACTGTAGGCCTATGCTACAAATTCAAGTGCAGTACACTATGTTAAGTATAAACAAACATAGGTCATAGTATATTCAATCGGATTCTAATTTAATCACATTCTAATTTAATAATTAATCGCATTCTAAACTTCCTTAAAGTGCCAACGAGCTGCTGAAGTTCACCTGTCAAAAGTAAGTAATCTGCAAATAAAGTATTTGGGATAGTATACTTAAGTCTGAATATTTCAAATAGTATAAATACTTTCACACAATCAGCACAGAAAATCTTTAGAGAGCCGCTCCCCAAAGCTACTGTACATTTAGACTGTAAAACAGTGTGGCACGTAATGCATGGTCAACAGTCCAGTGCAGTGAGCTCAGGGAGGGATTGACTGACTGGCTGGCATGTTGACTTACGAGGTGAAGCCCAGCACGCAGATGTTCTTCCAGATGTTCCTGCTGTGGACGAGCTCGTGGAAGGACAATTGTGGGCGGCTGGAGGAGGGCTGCTCAGACTCCAACTCTGTGTGTGTGGAAGAGAAGTAAGTAAGTTAGTAAGTAAAAAAACAGTGTAAATTGACCAAAGTGCTGTACAGCATGTAACTAAAATGATAATCAAAACAGTATAACAATTTTAGCAGCATAATAAAACATTTTTGCGGCATAAGGGCAGTAAGCAAAAATAATAATAATAATAATCAAAAAAATAAATATATATTCAGTATAAAGTGTTAAAGGGCATAAAGGTAAGAACTAAGAAGCAAAGGTTAAGGTATAAAAATACGTTTTTAGTCTGGATTTAAAAGTAGAGGTAGTGGGGGCGAGTATAATGGGGGGCAAATCATTCCAGAGGCGTGGAGCTGCCACAGCGAAGGCTGAGCAGAGCAGAGGAGGAAGAACATCACCGCAATGACATGATGAGGCAGTCTGTAATTACAGACCACAGCCTGCCTGCCTGCCTGCCTGCCCTCATGGGCCAATAGCAAGACCATGAGCTGTGTGTACAGTACACAGGGCTGCTCAGAACAACAAACACACATGGCCCTTGCACATGGTCTTCGACTGGGAAATACTGTACTTAAGATTTTTTTTGTTACTGTTTACTAGTCTAGGCAGGCCTTGCTAGACCCACATCAAGATGAGATGGGCCTAGGAAGTACAAGTCTCTCACCAACTAAAGTATCTGACATGAGGTAGGAATACAACATTAGCACCAGAGAAAGTGGAACCACGTGGATTACTGTTTTGTGGTTTGGTCTTTCAGAAGCTAAACCTCAGTTTTTTTAAGTAGACCAGGGGCGTGTAGTAAGAAGTTGGTTCAGTAGTAAACCAGGTTAAGTTAACCTTGTGGTAGAGGTAAATAATCTAATAGAAGAGCCTAGAGTCCTCATGTTCTTAACTAAATGATACCTGCAGGTAAATCTACAAGTATTAGCAGGTTTCGCCTTCCACTTCCTTTAGGTTAACAAAGCCTGGTTTATCACTTAAAGGGACACTGTGCAGGAAATGGTCAAAAAAGGTACTGCAACTATGTTGCTTATTGAAATTGGGCTGCCTATTGCCAAATTTGATCTTTCCATAAGAGTTTACTAAGTATTAAACAAATATTTTCTAGTATGGTCCAAGTAGAGTCATTTTTGCAGCTAAAAATGGCTATTCTTGGAAATTCAAAATGGCGGACCATGGAGAAGATCCCCCTTTTCATGTATGAAAAGTGCTGTTTTTCCAGTCATAATGAATACTTAGAATTTGATGCTGGTGGTAAGTATTCATGAAAAAGGTAACATTAGTGAATGGGCAACATGAATTCTGGAAATAAACAACTAAAAATCTCACACAGTGTCCCTTTAACCATGTTCTTAGTAGTATACCCCGCTGGTCTTCTTATACGTAGCTGTAGGTGTCTACTGACCTGTGAAGCTCTCGTCATCCCTCTCCCGGTTGCTGTCTCTCCTCTCGCTGAACGAGTTCATGTCCCCAGACCTCTCAGACAGCAGCAGCCAGCGTGGAGACTCTGGGAACACCCCGGGAATGCTGCCACAAGCACAAACAAACAACAGAAACAAACAAAAACATTGAGCTATTCCCCAAACACTGGCTTCACTGGCATTACTTCATTTTGGCATCAAAGTTGATGAATGAAGACGGATTGGTGGGATGATGATGATGATGATGATGATGATGATGATGTCATGATATGAATTAAAGATAATCAGACATTTTGTTTTGTCTTCACACTTGACACCAGACAGTCAAAGGAATAGAAATGGCGAAAAATAATAAGTACAGAAAATTATAGCTAAATCGTATGTTCAATCATAAAATAATTTTTAGACTGACATCAATTCAGCTGATAGTCGACTATTGAGATACAGTACCTGTAACTGATGTGTACATTTACTTAGTTAGACCAAAGTGATTGGCAACGTATGGCTACCTATGAAGACAGACATGTGAATGACAGCTAATAGCTGATGACTGAAGCAAACATATGGGAGGCACCAAGGGCCCTGGGAGATCAATATGGCGTATTGACAAGGAGAGAGGATGTCCGGCTGCATTATATCCCGCTGCACTGCCCATCCCCTTGTTCTTGCAACAGCTCACTCAAAGGTGTAGTCTATGTGATACACTGGTATATACTGTATGCCATATGCTCAGTGATGACCAGTTACCAATCTTAAAATGCATACTCTTTTGCAGTGTGAGTGTGTCAGTGTAATTGTAATTATAACCAACACACACATACACACACACACACACACACACACACACTCATTTCATTTATGTATCTATTATACACCTATAATATGATGTAATAAAAGAAATCTGGAATCTAAAGAAGAGTAAACCCACAATGCTACGGCGCAGTGCACCCATGCACGTTGCCATAGAGGAGCAACTTGCCCATGGGGAGCCAGCCAGGTTCGAGTCCAGCCGGCCTGGGCCATTTTCTAGGTGTAGGGGTGTACATCACAGCCTCCATGGCGATACGATTCGATATCGATTTCTTGAGGCAGCGATTCTTTTTTTTTCTCTTCATTTTTCCACTTCTATTATGTTATGGAGCTAGGGCATTGCACAGGGGCCAGTGATTTGATTACTTTCGATACTTAAGAATGCCTGATCATCGATGATTATTTACAGCCCTATTTCCTAGTCCCACCCCATCTCTCCCTCCTCCCACTTGCTTCCTGTCTCTCTTCACTGTTTCTGACTGCAATAATGTCCCCAAACGCCTATAAAAATGATATGCTCTAAAAAAGCAGACTAACCCCACTGAGTACAGCTTACCCGTAGCAGAGGAAGAGTATGAGGGGAGCGGCCCCCGTCCCCAGTAGGCCCCTCCACGTCTGGCAACCCAGGGCCACGCCCAGCAACAACAGCTCCCCGGTAAACGTCGTCAGGCCCGCTATCACGGTGACCAGAAGTCGCAGCGAAGGGTCGCAGAGTTCTAGACCTGTCAGTCAAAACAAACACAGGTGAGAGGCATGAGGGGGGGGCTTATGGTGGCTTGCTTCACACACGCTGAGGACAACATTAAATAGGGATTACATCAGCCTGGACCAGGAATTACTGTAGACTGCAGTAATCAACTACAGCATGCTGATTAAATTCTCCACAGTTAAATGGCTCACAACAAAGGCGCATAGGCGGCAGAAAAAATAACACCTGCAGGGCCAGTGTAATCTTTTTTCCATCAAACACCATTAAAAACTGGACCATGGCGACGAAAAAAGTCAGACTCAAAGGCTTTTTCGCTCCAGCCCAAGGCTACAGGGTTAAGAGCAGGACTTTCCATCAGCGTTTAGTGGTAAAGGTTTATCAGCACGCGGGAATTAAATTTCCATGCTGGCTGATGGCTTTGAGAGCTCTACTTTGTCAAACCCAGCCCAGCAGCTCTATTTACGTTCTGCCTCTGGGAAACTGAAACTCATTGCAACAGCTACTGCACAGTGACTATGCATTAAAGGCTGAAACCGGTTATTGCATACTTATTGTATGTCTTCTTGTGGTCGAATGCCTCGGTATCTTACTGTATACTTTAATGTAAATGTATGTGCTTGTATGTGGATGGAAACTACATTGCCCACTTAAGCCATAATGCCCATATACTGTACATGTATGCTGTATACTTTTTGCGGGCCTAGATATTACTGCATGGGCTTATGTCCATTTCATGCTGTTATGCCATTTCTCTATATGGGCCTATTTACATTACAACTAAACTATTTGGTTATTTACTGTAAACATAAAGGTCCTGATGAGTCCTAATGTATGTTACTGTGTACTGACTCCATGTAGAGAGTAAGGTGTTGGCTGGCTCAGAGCAATGCTAAAATATTTGGCCAGTCTCATCATCAGTGTACAGTGTAAATCGTAAATATCAGCATATCACATGGGTGGCCATGGTACAGAGCAGGCAAGATTTCAAGTCCAAAGTGCATTACTGTAAGTCAGTCATCCAGCGATCCAATCATTTCAGACAAACCCATATGTATACTCACTTGTGATCTGATATTAAAAGTGAGTTACAGCCATGTTTGAGGTAGAGGATGAGGTAGGTTCATGAGTGTTGCAGAGTCGGGTGGACTTGTGAGGTACTTGTGTGGTTTTTATGACTGAGGCGTACTATGACTGCAGAGTTAGACTGAAACAGACAATTACAGTATGTGAGTTGAAGTAGACGTGTACTGAAGTGGATTTGTGAGGTAGAGTGTGCCATCTAAAGAAAGAAGTGTATACTGCCCGACAAAGACAAAGGCCTAATTACACATTTTGTCAGAATTGAGTTTAGACTGTCCTCGATTATAAGTCGCTTTAGTAATAAAGCGTCTGCCAAATGCAAAGTAATGTAATGTAGACTGAAAATGGTCTTCATTACACCTCCGTTGTCTTATGACAAAGTCTTATGGTCCAAATGCATGAGATACTGTTTTGTCAAATTTGCAGTAACTACAATTTCCAACCTAATACAGAGGCTTTAAAGGCATTTTGCCTTTGTAGGGCAGTGTAGAGGCAGAATTAAGTGACTCATGTGGAGAGTGAGGTGTGTGTGTGTGTGTGTGTGTGTGTGTGTGTGTGTGTGTGTGTGTGTGTGTGTGTGTGTGTGTGTGTGTGTGTGTGTGTGTGTGTGACGTAAGTCTGAGGTAGACTCACGTGTGATGTAGAGAGTGAGGTAGACTCCGGCGCTGGCGGTGGCCAGACAGAAGCGCATGACGATGAAGATGGGCGGGGAGGGAGCGACGCACACCAGCACGCCAAACACCACCGAGAGCGTCAGGGAGGAGAGCAGCGCTTTCAGTCGCCCCAGCCTGAGACAGGAAGAGGGAGGAGAGTTTATTTGCCACACACAGTACAGTCCAGTGCTAATAATCTGTACACAGCTGGCATTGACATTGCTGTCTGGCAATTTCACATTCAGAAAGTGAAAAACCTGCCACTGCCAGAGTTTCTTTCCAAACACATGGGACTTCACTTCACTTCACTGTCTTGAGGGCTCATTATGTTTCATTTATTCAGGGCTGGTTGCATCAAATTTGGGGCAGGGCTTTTACATCCTGAACCTGATATTGACAATTCTGCCGGTTGCACAGAAAGGCAAGACTTACTAAGAATACTAACAGAGAAAACAAAGACTATAATTAGTAATACACTATAAAAAACATTTGGATTATTCTGCTGATTATTATTGTTCGCTGTCCAGAGACATATAGTACAGCACCAGGTGGAGCCATAGCTTTTACAATGTCATGTCTATGAGGACTCTCATTCCTCCATGACATTTCAGTCAAATGACTTTAGCTGTAGGCCAATGGAACAAAATAGAAGTCCCATTGCCCACAACTAAACTCTTTTGAGGTTTAAACTGACATCTACACAGTCATGGCTTGAACATTGGAGAGAGGAAGAGGAAGAGGAAGAGGATGCAAGCTTACGACACGAGCCTATAAACGAAATCACAGCCTAGTTTACCTCACAAACACACTCCCCACTGGGACGCAGCAGTCGGCAAGAACAATGGACAACAAACATTGCGTCATACGCTTGTCAACACCCACCATAACAAGCAAGCCAAGAATAGGAACAATTAGCATGTCTTCCTCTCCTATTCCTGGCCCTTTAAGATCCTTGCCTGGGGCCTCTCGCTTAACTCTGTATTTACTGTAAATTCACTAATATAATAATCAGCTTTGATTTTTGGAAACGACGACAAAATAGCTACACAGAAACATGAATGAAATGTTGCAGACCAACAGACCAAATGTTGCAGACTGGACCATGTGACTAAGCAAACTAACCCAACAATAGCACAATTTACCCTTGACTTGAGAAATGATAGCATGACAATAACAGTCCATGAACCCTAACAAAATGTGAGTGCTACGGTAAGTGCTTTCCTTAACAATAGTAAGGGTTGGTAACAAGAACACGGTTTGTAGGCCTAATCAGGAAGTTTTAAATGTCCTCCCAAGGGTATATTCTTCCTGGATGAACATGTACTGTATTGTATGTGTTGTGCTTTCTATGAGAGAAGTGCTGTGGCACACTGGCCCTAAATCTTAGTTATTTGGTGCAAGCACAAGCACCCACCACTGACATTTCAATGTGACTACATATTCTTCAGAGTCCAAATGTTGTGGATTTTCAGAGTTTAAAGACATAAAAGTGAAAGTGCATATGGATTGACTTTTTTGCATGTGTCATGAATTGCTATTCCTCAATCAAAACACAAAACAAAAATTTAAATTCACTTTGGCATGCGTCATGATGTATCGCTCTTCCTCATGTAAGACAAGTGTAAATGCACATGGATTGACCTCTGCAGATGTCATGATGATGTTAGGACTGTAACCGAGAAATCGGGATACAACTTCACGATACTGTATCGCGATGCAAGGAGGCATAATCATGATACGTCCATTCAAAGTTTTATTGCATTTCAGTCCAGAAAACAACCACATGATATGATGTGATAGTGCTTCAAATCATCATAATTATTAATTGTAAACTTTTTTATATTATTAGTAGCCTCTTGTAACCTATTCTACCTATAAACTATCATAGTTCTCATAGATTTCAAAAATCGTGGGGGGGTATCGAACCATATGTAAAAAATCATGATATGAACCGAATGAGTGCATAGTTACAGCCCTAGATGATGTGCATTTTTTCCCCTCACCGGTCTGCAGTGAATCCAAAGCCCAGGTATCCGACGAGGGCCCCCAGTATGAAGCAGACTTCCTCCAGGGGCACCAGCCAGTACTGCCCACACACCAGGTCCCACTGGGCCCACAGGAAGCAGCGGAGAGGAGAGGAGAGGAGAGGAGAGGAGAGGAGAGGAGGGGAGGGGAGGGGAGAGGAGGGAGGGGAGGGGAGGGGAGGTGAGCGGAGGGGAGTGGAGGAGAGGGGAGAGGAGAGAGGAGAGGAGAGGAGAGGAGAGGAGGGCAGCCGGGACGCAGCAGCCAGGAAACCAGGGACACGCAAATGGGACAGAGGTCAGTAATAGGAAACAATACAGCACATTACGAGACCACACACACAGACACACACACAGACACACAGACACAGACACACAGACACACACACACACACACACACACACACACACACACACACACACACACACACACACACACACACACACACACACACACACGGAGACAGCAGCATTGGTTTGGCTATATCTATATAGACACACACATAAAGATACGTATATCATGCCTACAAAGATGGTCAGTCATAGACACATAGAGATGCACACGAATACACACACACACACACACACACGCACGCACGCACGCACGCACACACACGCACACACACACAACCCATTAGGTAAGCGTTAGCACATCCCCTTGAGTTTCTCAGAGGATTAACAGCTAGATAACTGCAGTGTGAATGGAAGCACTTCCAAAGCAGTTAACACACCCACACACACACACACACGGGCACACACACACACACACACACACACACACACACACACACACACACACACACACACACACACACACGACACTTCCTGTGAGTGAGCTTGGCCGGACGGAGCGGAGGGTCACTGCTGTAAGATGTCTGCTGAGTGAATGGGAGCATTTTGCAAGCCTGTTAGGCATTGACCAGAGAGTAGAGTAGTGTGTGTGTGGAGCGCTACTGCTAGCCCAGTATGCAGGGAAGGGGGTTGGGTTGGCTGCTTGGCTAAGCTAGCAGCGCTAACGATGCTAATGATGTCCTGCTCTGAATGCCAGGGCCCAGTGAGACGCTGTCACATCTCATCACTCAACTCCAGGCTAGCTCGCCCCAGTCCCATGGAAAAAAGCACCCCCAACTCAAAGCCCAGCCCCCACCCTCCTGGCCTCCTCGCCCCTTTAGCATGCCGCCTGCCTGCCCTCTGCAGCCTGCACTGGGCTAGAACTAGAACTAGAAGCCCCTGAGGACCGAGCAGAGGCCCCATGTGGACACTACGCTGCACCACATTCAGTATACGACACGACAACAGACACGCACACAGGCTTGCACGTAGGCACGCACACGCACAGAGAAACATAGCACACATACACATGCATGCAAAAGTATGTGTGTGTGCGTGTCCACATGCATGCACACCCCCACTCACACAAACCAACATCACGCATACACGCACGCACGCACGCACGCAAACAC